>NC_142029.1:49697316-50003427 GCF_982192425.1 Myodes glareolus | reverse complement strand
ACATCGTAGTATCATCATTGGCGTTTTACCAAGAGGTACATTAGTACTACACTGTAGAGACAGTTGTTGGAAAGGAAACCACTAAACTCAAGCTTGCCACAATGACTTACTCCAGCCATGAATGTACTATTGTGCTGTAATAAGCATCTATGGGAAAAGGTCACAATATATGTTCAAACATTTCTTTATAAAAAATAAGATGCCTTTTATATCTGGTTATTATTGAGGTTTTGTATGGCCTTTGAAATGGGTATAAATGCCACTTATTTTTTTTTCAAAGAAGAATGGTTGAATTGTATTTGAAGATTTTACAGTTAACTCTCTGTTTTACTGTAATAGGATGAGAATATTTAAGTCAGTTAAAGGATTAAAACCTAGTTTTTCTTAACAGATATTGGGATTTTGTGAATCTTGTTTTTCTCTTCTTTCTTCACTGATGGGTAGAGATACATTGTTTTAGAATCCTAAAAATGTTTATTATTGCTACTATATGTTAAATTCCTAACACATCAGAAAAAATTTTCACCCTAGAGGTTAAAATTGGCAGTTTTTTGCATTTGGTATTTTTAAAAACTAAGTAAAATTTTTGCTCTATATATTCAGGCATGTCTACACACATATATCAGATATAATACATGCACGAATAATACACACACACACACACACACACACACACACACACACCATTGAGCACATTCCCTCTATATAATCTAATATCTACTTTTCCTTTACCTCCTGTTACTTATACTTCTTGCCGCTCCTCTAGACAATTTGTTTTTATTTCCATGTCATACATATATAAAATATTTTTCAAAATTAACAGTATACAGTTGCTACAAAAGTTGAGTGGAAAAACAGATAGGGGGAGACTTACCTGGGGAAGGAGGGGGATGACAAATGGAGAGAAAAGGAGGAAGGATAGGTAACACTAAAGATGTTTTTAAAAACATAGGTAATAACTCTATGGATGCTTACAACTGCATAATATACTTTTGAACTTATTCCAATTGGAATGACAGTGGTCCCTTCCCCAAGCTTTCTAAGGAAAACCCCAGTGTTTGAACAAGCTATAAGGAATTACTTTATGGCTACTTAAAGTTGTACATAGTATCACACCACACACACACACACACACACACACACACACACACACACACACCCCAGTATTCCAGGTACAGTCGCAATGTTCCCTTCCTCAAGCTATAGAATATCTAACAAAAACCCCAGCACAGGCTTGGAGAGCCTCCTTTCAAAGTTCTGGTGAGAGGAGTCCAAGAGACCCTTTAAATAATATATGCCACTATTACTGCTCTTGGTGACTTCTAGAAAATTAGTGTAATACCCTTTTGCTGAAGTCACCACACATGTTGGATAAGGATCTGGAAAAATTGATCTGGATTTGATCTGCAAGCCTCCTCCCTGACAACGAGCTCTCATAGTCTTGGAAGGAACCATGCAAAACGCCAACGGAGTAAAACAATCACTAGTCTTACACTGTTGTAATGCCACGACAGTGACTAGCAGAGCAAGCTGTTCTGACAGGGGCAGTAGTGACATTTATACCCTTGAGGTAACCAACAGACACCTAACTGGACAAAAGACAGGAAGGCATTCATTCATGATGCTGTAGATTTAGCTAACTCTCTGTGGCAGGTGAGGTCACGGAACCCAGAGGACAGCCTACTACTTCTACTTTTCGGAACCAGCATAATTTCTAACTGCACTCTAAATACTTTTGTTTTACATTTTTATTTTGTTATATTTGTTATTTTCTACTAGAAGCCTGTTCTTTTCTAATAAGAAACAGAAGGGAGTGGATATGGATGGAAGATTGGGAGGAACTGGGAGGAGGATGAGGGGAGACTGTATTCAGATTATATTGTATGAGAAAACGTCTCTATTTAATAAAAAGAAAAAATTAACTACAGAATTATAAACCTCTGAAGTTAGCAGTTCAGCTCTATCTGAGTCTTTTTTTATTGATTTTTACTGAGCTCTACGTTTCTGTCTGGGTCTTATAACCTACTTTGTGTTTCTTCCTGAATAATTTGTGACACTGCACTCAGAATTATTATACAAATTCTTTACTTAAAATCATTCAGTAACTTTTCTTTACCCACAGAGCAGAACACATAGAAATTCTGTCGCTACCAGGAAGTTTTTGGTTTTGGCCTCTAGGAAATTCTCTAGTTTTGTCTTTCTCAGCTCCGTACTTCCTATGCTCTGCAGCTACAGCTCTTTGTGTTGGGACCGAGCATGCTGTCTCAGCTCTGGATGCCTTACACATGCTGGATGCTCTCCTGCATTACCTTTTCTTCCCGACTTCCAGCAACTTTCATCCTTTCTATTACTATTACATCTACTAACTATTACTCCCTCTTTGGGGACTCTAAGCAGACATACTCCAGTAAAATGTGGGTGTACCTGGGCATCATTCGGCATCCTGGGACTTCACCTGACTGCTGCACTAGCAACTCTCACTTGCACTATCGCTATTTGCACGCTTAGTATACTTCTTCAGTGAAACTCGCAAAGCATATTAATTTAGTAAAGACAGGACAGTGATAAAAACATGAGGTTATTTCAAAATTATTTAATATGATGGATGGGAAACCTACTATATGCTTATTGACACTATACAATTGCTAACTACCCATTAATCTATTTTCTATTCTAATACCTACCCAGTAATCAAACCAGGTTAGACATTTTTATAAAAGCATTTTTGAGTATTTATAATACAATAAATTATTTATTTATATTTATATAAATATAAAGTATTTATAATGCAATAAATTATCTATTTTTTCAAAAATTATTGTTTGTGAGTGTGTATGTGTGTTTGTGCGTGTGCTTGTGCATGCACATTTGTATATGTAAGGGGTGGTGCTATGGTGTGTGTATGGAGGTCAGAGGACAACCTAACCTGCAGGAATCCATTCTGTCTTTCCATCATGTGGATCAAATTTATGTCCTCAGATTTGGAATTAAACACCTTTCTCCATCTTCTTCAGAAATTTTCATGAGTATGCCTACATGCTGTCAAAACTCATAAAGATCTCTAGGGGCTTAAAGATTGCCTCTGATCTCAGGAAGTTTATCATCTACAATAAGATATAAGACATATAAAACCAAAATCTTTGAATAGCACGTGATGTAGGATTGCCTATGAGTGATAGGGTATGTGATGCTACTAAAGCCATTAAAGTGTACCAAATATAGGCAAGCCCATAATGAATTTTTCCTATGTCTTTGATAGGAAGATTTATGCATGAAGGCTCAGGGCCTTTTAATGGAGGCTATGTGTGCCAAACTCAGCAGGAAGCTGCTATGTAGTTTCCATTAAATTTGATATACTGCAAATACAACTTGATCTTTAAAATCTTCTTCATGGAGTTCTGTAGCATTTGCCCTATTATAAAATACTATTTAATCTTTTCGATTTAGCTCAAATGCTACTAAAATACCCTATAAAAGTGTTTATTTCTTCTCTCTGCATTTTAATAGTAGCATATCATTTAGGGTCAGGTCAGAGTCATATGATAGAATGATACCTCCGTGTTGCCGTTGTCCTGTGCTAATAGTCTGGTTATGCAATGTCACTGTTTATTTTTTCTAAACAAAATGGTCTTAAGTCAATTGATCTTCTTGATTTTATTTTACTGCTATTTTTAAGCTCTCAGTTTTAATTGATTCATCATTTAGAATAGTTGTGTGTAATCCTGACCATCTTCGTCAAGTTCCAGGACTTTCCTAAGAATTCTTCCTAACACCTTTCACTCCCATTTCAGCAGCAGCAGCGGCAGCAGCAACAGCAGCAGCAACAGCAGCAGCAGCAGCATACAAGCACATTAGCTGCAAAGCCATTTCTAATGCTAAGCTTAGTGGAGAACACTGAACAAATGAAACTGGCTGACATCATTAAGAGGAAAAGCATAGGAAAGGCAGGGGTAGTTGTCAGCCTTCAACACAGCACTCCTTTGCATGTTTTGTAGGACATTCATTATTGTCATTTACTGCTAGTTATTACTCTTACTAGATGTTGACTTTCTGACAGAGGGCCACAAAAAGAAAAATGTTAAGGAAGTGAGAATAAAACCCTGGCTGGAATAAAAGAGGCTTTGCTGGAAAACAAGAAAGACAATATAGATTAGGACTAGATCATTAACATAAAAAATAAATCAAAATATTATTAAATACTATACATAGACTAGTGCTGCTCTCAGGTCTACCCAGAGAAGGGTCTTTTGTTTTGTTTTGTTTTTTCAAAGGAAGATGGTAAATGCAGAAATTCACAACTGCTCAGAATACAGAGATTAAGGGATTGTGGGATACTCACCATGAATGGGACAACTATACCACACTCTTCTTCAAGGCTCCAGCACCATCCTGGAAGAGGAAGTAGAATGATAGTAAAATCTTCAGAGTTTGGGGAGGATCAGAGTAAAACATTGTATGTGAATAAAACAGGGTAAAACTTTTGTGCATGACAAGACCATCAAGCTCATGAGTTCACAGCAACTGTAGCTGTCCAATAAGACCTGCCCAAGGTCAAGTCAGTCAACATCTTAGCGTGGAGAAGGAAGCAGGTTTATAAGCTCTCACCTCTCCCTAACTGAGAAACTATAGACAGGTGATGGCTTCCAAGGTAGGAAGAGTTACTTTTCTTTAATGTTGTGACCTTGGTAAGTTGTCTATGCACTAGGAAGTATACGGACAACACTAATTGGAATTAAAAAAAGAAAAAAAGAACAAGATGTTGAAAGGGTGATGGGAATTGGGACTGTATTTGTGAGGAAAAAGAGGAGGAGTTGGGGTGAATATGAGATTAATTCTATGATATTCTCAAATCAAAATACATTCTATGAAAATATCAGAGAATTAAAAAATATTTTAAAAGGGTTATAGTAACTTTTGTTTCTAGTGCAGAATAATGTTTTTAGATATTATGTTAATTTGATTTGCATTTTGTGACACTGCCTCATTTCTTCTGAGATGAGTAAGTGGATATAAAAATGAACTACGAAAACTTAGCAAGGAAAATAAGATAAATTAGAGGTTCTAAAATGTGATTATTAGGCATTCTGCACAGAGCAATGGCCCTTCCACATGGGATATTTCCCTCAAAGAAATAAGTGGAAATTCCCACAATCCACTTTCTTTCCCCTCCTTTCTCCCCACCCCACATCAATTGAGATCTGCTTTGATGTTTGCTTCCTTTAATGTAACTTGTGTGTGTTTTATATCAGATTTTTCACACTTAAAAAGTTTTGTTCATGCTTTTTTTTATGTACAGGATGGCTTACTTTCTTCAGTTAAACCATAAGTTATTTTTTCACTGAACAAATTTTTCAGACAATATATTTTGACCACATTTTTTCCTCTTCCAACTCTTCCCAGATCCTTCAGGCTCTAGGAATAAAGCATTTTCAACTTTTCTTAGTTTACCAATGCTCACTCATTTATAATATGTATATATAAAGCTGTACTAATATAGAAATTAAAGATGATATATTATATATCACTGAAATCTACTTTTTTCTTGTCACTACTATTTCCTTCTTACCCTTATATTGATTTACCTTCCTTCACATCTTGACATGTAGAGAACAAGCCTGACTCATCTCCCTGTTTCCACTTCTTTCCCTTTCTTAGTAGATTTGAGGATAAAACCCTTCTACACTCTTTTTGATAATTTTTTATTTAAAAGATTTCATATACTTCATTGTTATCATGTACTTTTTCATCTTCCAATTCCTCTCAGGTCCTCTTTACTTTCTCAGATATGGCTTTCAAAATTTTTTGTTTATGTTGGTCTTATGTCTGTATTTAAATGAAAAGTATGAAGTATGTTTATACATTAACTCACTCAAAGAATACCAACAAGACACTATATATGGGGGTTATTAACTTAATGTTTTTCAAAATTAGGACACCAAAGAGAAAGGTGACATTGCAATTTATTAATGTCATTCTGAAAAACTGAGCTTGCATACTTGTGTCTGCCTCCAGTCTTTTGGAGTATTTTATATTAAGGATTAAGAAAGAAGTCTGGTCTCGCATTGATGTACACTTGAAAAGAGAAAATTCATTGAACGTTTGCAAGGCTCTGAAGGACCCATGGGGTCCATACATTGAGAGATCTTAGAATAATGTAATATTAGCTATAAAACATTCAATGTCAATAAAAGAAACTTGGATTTCTCCGATTATTAAAGGGAAATGTCACTTGTCTGAGTACCCAGTTAATTACTTGTTCGAAATAATAAGTTGCACCTGTGACTTGTTCTGCAAGTATTTGCCTCTGTTAAAAAAAAAAGGTAGAAAACTCAACTCTGTCTTACACAGTTCTAAAAGAGTAGATAGTTAAAACAACAGTAACCACACACATCTATAGAACAACTACTGCACACTTAATTTAGGAAAGAAAAGAAAACTTATGATAAGTTTCTTTCATAGAAAAGTGTGACAATGAATGGGAAATGGTTAGTCTTTCCTTTTCCATGAGCAAAGTTTTCAAGGAAACACAGTATGTTGGTGATGTTTTTTTCCATCATTAAAAATCATAAATATAGACACATTGTTGTGGTTTTCATGATCATGATACCCATAGACTCATATGTTTGAATGCTTGGTCCACAGTTAGGACAACTGTTGGGGGAGATTAGGAAGTGTGTCTTTGTTAGAGTGGGTGTGGCTTTGTTGGAGGAGTTGTGTCACTAGGGGTGGACTCAGAGTCTTTAAAAGCTCATGCAAGGTCCAATGTGTCTGTATCTGCCTATTGCTTTTGAATCAGGATGTAAAGCTCTCGACTATATTCTCGCACCACACCTTTCTGTTTCCACCCATGATTACCAAAGACAAACCCCATAAAGCTATAAGCAAGACCCCAATTAAATGTTTTGAACCCCACAAACAGCATCACTTTGAACTGATTCTCTTATCACATTCTTATCTGACCTTGAGAGAGAGAGAGAGAGAGAGAGAGAGAGAGAGAGAGAGAGAGAAAGAGGGGGGGGCTTCTGCTTTTGAGGACTTAGGCAATTATATTTGGTCCACATAAATAATGCAAGACAATCTGCCACTCTCAAAAGTCATTTGCTGTGTAGGACATCTTTCTGAGCTTCAGGGATAAGTCAGAGATACAGATACCTTTAGGCTATCACACTCAACAGAAGCAAATCAAAATGGCTTTATTTTTGTTTTTCCTCATAGCAAATTTATCAAATCTCTGTACCCACAAGGAAGTGTAACTCTTGTCGCTCATCAAAGAATTTTCAGTGTGCAGTAGACAGAGACCACAACTGGTTAAAATGCAAATAACAAGTGACTAGGGGTCGCCAAATTCCTAATGATAAGTGCCCACATAAAACACACTCCCTACACCTGAGCCTTAGAGAACATAATGGAAGAGGGGGTGACAAAGTTGTAAGAATCAGAGGAATAAAAATATCTGTTGGAAGATAGTGTCTCCTAGAAATGACAAAGAAGTTTCACACATGTCACCTGAACAGTATGGCTTCCTAAAGAAGACATGGACAAGTACAACACCAATAAATATACTAATGTGAAAGAGGAAAGATTACAGGCAATTAATTGCTGACAGCAAGAATTACCAAGTAGTCGGCCATTATAATGTAAATATATTTACACAACATTAAATGAACTCAGCTGGTTTTATTTATACACACACACTCACATATACTGTATATATTCAGAAAAGTTTAATCAAATCTTTTGTGATGCAATAACATTCAAATATTTGATTAAAAGTGTATTCATCCCAAAGTCCAGTTGAATAGTGGGAAGAATGAGAATATGAAAGAAGAGGTCAAGATCATGATGGGTACACCTGCTGAAACAGTCTACCTGAGCTAGTGGGAGCTCACAAACTCCAGTCATTCTGGGAAAGAGCAAGCATGTGAACAAACTAGTCCTGCTGAATGTAGCTGACAGTTGCATGGCTGGGGCAGACTTGGGGGCCACTGGCAGTGGCGCCAGGATTTGTCTGTACTGCCTGTGCTAATTTTTTGGGTGCCTATTCTCTTTGGATGGATACCTTGCTCAGCTTAGATGTAGTGGGGAGGGCCTTTGACCTTCCCCAAGGCAGTGTGACTTGTCCTCTCTGGGGAGTGGATGGGGGTGTAGTAGGGGGGGTAGATAGAGGGAATGGGAGGAGGGGAGGGAGTGGAAACTTGGATTGGTGTATATAATGAAAAAAGATCGTTTTGTTTTCTTTTTTAAAAAACTAAAAATAAATAAATAAAATTAAAAAGAAAAATACATATATTCATTCAATTTACAAAATTCCTCATACTATTCTTTAAAAATATATGATAATAAGGTTATATACTTTTATAGATCAATTAAATGTTAACTTGAACATCAATTGTACAGGTTCTGACTTACATTATGCTTGTATTGTGATTCTCTGGAAACGAATTCTGCAATTGAGTAATTTGATTAGAGATCCTACACACTATTGTGGATTTTCATCAACTGGATTGGTACATAGTCTAATAAAAATAGTATCACACCAAGAGAACAGGTTTAAAAGTGCAGAATGTGCTCTGTGGTGGATGAATGGAGATTTCCCAGTGTGCCTGCAGATTCTAGTTTATGTGTGCAAATTTCAAATTCAAACTAAGAAAAATGCTTCCTTGATATTAAGCTAACTTTCTTGGGACAGAAGACCTTTTAAAGGGATGCCAATTTGCCTACCGAATTGCCAAAGTGTTTATTCAGCTGAGGTTTGGATGGAAGTCACATAAATGTCACAGTGTCGCCGCACATGCAAGGAAAATGCATGTGGTACACGGCAAATTATGTGCCTTGTTCTGAGGCAGATGGGCTGAGATGGACTCGCCACTTCGGGCAATGATCTCTCACTGTCAGCTGTGGCTTTGCGAAGAGCATAGATAGCCTTGCCACAGATGTTTCTCTCATAAACTCTTGTGGGAGAATGACATCTTGCAAAAAATATAGTTTACTCTCCTTTCCTTCTTTTTTGGAAGCAAAGTCTGCCCACAGTCTTGGCAAAATGCTCTCAAGGAATGAGCTCCATTTGTCCCATAATAGCATTAAGGATCATGGCATTTACAAAGCTGATTTTGGAACTTTATTGGTAAATAGATTTTGTTGAGGCATTTGTTCTGCCTGTGCAGCCTTGAGGAGATTTTGTAATACTTATTATGGAGGATGGTAAAAATCAGCCCATTAATTGTTATAACAAATTTTTAAAAGCTTGCATAATTTTTAGTTAATTGTTCACTGTATTTTTTTAAATAATTATTATTTTTCACACGGCCTCCATAAAAAAGGACTAACTCATGATAAGTTGATTCTTTCAGCTCAGGCATTTTATTAATAAGATCATGGGATGTAGAATGAAATTGTGTGTTAAAAATATTGTCTATTGAATTTCTTGATAGTAGTTTTAAATGAAGGGATATAGTTTATCCACCAAGAAATTAAGTTTATCATTTCTGTTTGATATTATCTTCTCTGAGAATTTGGGGGAATAAATGCAAGGATTCTGCATCTTAGTATTTTCCTGCTGAACAAAAACACAGTTTCTATACCAGTTGCAGCATCATAAAGAATGCAAAGAAGAGAAAGAATGTCTTACAGAAAGCACACTCTCTGTATATCATATTAATTCTTTTAGTTCACAGTGTGTGCTAGCCAAAATTTTCTGATATGTGGATAGGTAGCATTTTACTACTTATTAATAGTGACTTTTAGCCTTAAATATTCCAAATGTCCTGCAGAAAAGTTGGGTCTTGTAAAATTTCACTTTGTCAAGTTGGATGCTGAGTGAAAGAGGGTGATGGCTTGTTTTAAGTGACCTGACAATGTTGTGAAATTAAACAGAAACTCAATGGTCTATATTGTTTTAAAAGTGAGAAAAAGTTTTATTGTAGCAGTCATACTTGCTTGATCAAAATGATTTTCCCTTTTTTCTGTTATAAATTAAGTTTTAAATGTTTATTGCTTTATTTAAACATTTAAATATTTTAATGGAATTTAATTTACTTTGATGACAAGAAACTAAAAATTCTATTATTCAATATTAATGAGTGATGTGGGATTCCACTTTGTATGCTGTGATTACCATTAATGAATAAAGAAATTGTTTTGACCTATAGCAGGGCAGAACTTAGATAGGCAGGCAAAACTAAACTGAATCCTGGGAGAAAGAAGGGTGAAGTCAGGGAGAAGCCATGTAGCCCTGCCAGAGTCAGACAGAACTTTAGTTAATGGGCCAAGCAGTGATTTAATTAGTACAGTTTCTCTGTGATTATTTTGGTTCTGGGAGGCTGGGACAAACAAGTGGCCTCCTTCAACAAATAAGTAAAAAATATGATAGCAATTTCTGATTTGATAAAGATAAATTATAAAGTTGTATTTTCTCAAATTGTAGAACGATCAAGAAGCACTATACTTATTATGAGGTGTGGACTCCCACCTCTCAGAATCAAGCTGATGTCATAGAGCCTGTCTGCACAGCTTCATTGCAATATTGGTTTACACTATTGCTGCTGCTCATATTTTGAACTTGTGTCAAGAGTGTAAAAGTCTGAGGACATTTTCCCAAATAGTAATTTTGAAATTGCTACAATTTTTGAAGTAGGACTGTTCTTTGGAAGTTTGGCTGCATAACAATTTCCTGTATTACTGCAAAAATGGCCTCAGTTTAAAAATTCATCTTTCATTGAACATTATGGATTCATAAGACTTAAGAAATGAATAAAACAATATTAAGCAAACAAATAATGCAGTTAAAATGATCTATAGATCCAACCAGAGTTCTCACAAAGGGAAACTCACATGGCTGAGAAACACTTAAGAAGAAAATGTCCTACACTCTTAGACATCAGGTAAATGCAAACTACTTTAAGACTTCATCTTGCACCTGCCAGAATGGCCAAGATCCATAACACAAGTGAAGGCTCAAGCTGGGAGCATCTAAAGTAAGAATAATACTCAGCCATTGCTGGTGGGACCTCAAACTGTCCAGCTGCTATAGAAATCAGTGGGGCAGTTTCTCAGGAAGATGGGAGTCAATCTACTACAATATCCTGGGCATGTACCCAAAGGAAGCTTTTTTACATCACAGATACCCTTCCTCAACCATGTTCATAGCTGCTCTATCCATAATAGCCAGAAATTGGAGACAATGTAGAAGTCCATCGACAAATAAAGGAATAAAGAAAGGGTTAAAATAGGATATTATTCATCTCTTAAAATGAAATTGTGAAATTCACAGGTAAATGCATGGAGTTGGAAAAAAATTATACTGAATGAGGTAACCCAGACCCAGAAAGATAAATACAAAATGTACACACTTATATGTGGGGGTTAGATGTTATGTTATTGATAAGCAAGCTAAATCCATTAACTATAGAGGTCAGATTCAGAATAAGGGATTAGAGAGTAGGGATAGATCTCCCTAGGAAGGAGAAATAGAAGAGATAGTTAAGGATGGATGAAGAGGGAGACTGGCGTGGGCAGACAAAATTGGGGATGGGGAGAGAAGAGGATGTGATGGAAGTAATACAGTAAGGGTCAACTAAGACTAAAGGTCATTTGTGGGATCATATAGGAACCTAACAGTGAAGGAGCTTCCTAAAGTATATTCATATATTGATGCACAATTAATAAAAACTCGGGTCATAAGTTGGAGTTCAACCTGAAGATCTGAAAAGTCAAACAGGGAGCCACTGGTTCTTTCCTTGACTTCAGTCTGAAATGACAATCCTGTCTCCCAGAATCTCAGAATGAGACTATGTCTAAGAGCTCTCTCCCCATCTTATATTCCTCTCTAGGGCTGGTATGAAAGGCATGCACCACTGAAACTAAAGGTATTTACCACCAGATTTCTACGGCAACTAGTGTGGCTACTAAGATTAAAGGCGAGTGTCATTGTGGCTACTGGGATTAAAGGTGTGTGTTACCATAACCTGGTCTGTAAGACTGACCAGTTGGATTGTTTTGTTCTCAGATCTTCAGGCAGTCTTTATATATTAGAATACAATGGAAATGCCACTACAATATATGAAGGTGATCTACCTGAAATTGTCAAATAACCACAGAGACAAAGCTCCAGCTGGATATCTCTCACCACCAAATGAGCTTTCTTATACAGAGAATGGGTTCCATTTTATTGAGTTCTTGGACAAAGGGGTCCCATTGGAAGCACCAACCATACCAGGCTATTTCCAAGGATACTGATTGCTTTCTATAAGCTGGTGGTAAGGCCCCATTGCAGAAGACAACACCTATACAACTCACTGAATGTAAGTGGAGACTGCTCGTTTGGTTCCTGCCCTCCCAGACCTAAGTAATAACACAGAAACTATATTAATTACAACACTGGTTGGTCAATATCTTAGGCATATTTCTAGCTAACTCTTACATCTTAAATTAACCCATTTCTATTAATCTATGTACTGTCACGAGTCTTTGGCTTACTGGTAAGGATCTGTCTCCTTTGACAGCTACATGGCACCTCTCTGACTCTACCTACTCTCTCTCTATATCACTTCTAGCCTGGCTATATTCTGTCCTGCCATAGGCCAAAGCAGCTTTATTCACTAACCAATAAAAAAACAACACATTTGGAGAAGGAAATATCACATCAACTGAATACAGAGAAGCCAAGAGCCTTTATCCTTACAGACTAATTAATGTTCATGATACTGGAAAGTACTCCTCATGAGACCAAAGGAGAAAGGTAAACACCAGCTAAGCTACAAACCCTTCAATCTACAATGGTGACTCACCTGCGGGACATACTGCTATAACAGTGACACAAAACTTGTGAGAGTAGCCAACAAATATATGATTTGATTGAAGGCCCACTGCACAAGGGAAATCCATACCTGATGCTGATTGGGTTTCCAAGAGCCTGAGACTAGATAGACCAGTGAACTAGGGAAAAAACAAATAGCACTGTTCTGCTAAAGGAATGTAGCAATAAAATGACTTCTAATGAAGTCTAATAACTTCCCATTCTGCTATATTCACAGACTAGTGTCTTGCTCAGCCATCGTCAGATAAGCTTTTTCCTAGACCAGATGGGAGCAGATTCAGAGACTCACTGGTGTGGGAGATTCTTCTGACTATGTACTGCTTTTATTGGTTAATGAATAAAGAAACTAGCTTGGCCTGATAGGGTAGAATGGAACTTAGGTAGGTGGGGAAAACAAAATGACATGCAGTCAGGAACCAACAAGTAGCTCTCTTCCACTACACTTGGTGTGCCAACATGGAGGACTAAATTCATATAAAACCTAAAAAAGCTTAAAAAGGAACTCTAGACACAGAAAAACAAAGTTTAGCCTCTTTTTTTTTTCAGCTGGCAGCGTGCTGCAGCTCACTTAAGGGAGGTGTTCTGATTCACTGGTAGCAGAAAAATAGCCATGCCTTTTTTTGAAAGGCAGCTTCCTGGGTCATGCTGCCAACAAAAACTCCAGCTATGGAGCATTTGTGTGGCATTTGTAGGCCCAGGTGCTTGTGTGCACACTCAGTGTTGGGAGGAATGTAACTGAGACCAGCTCAGTGCCCCCTGCCTGGGCAGGTAGCAGGTTCAGGACTACTAGGCGTGCACAAGCAGGAGAGCATGGTGGATTCCTGCTGCCATACACAGAGATATTTCCAGACCTCACAGTGTGTTGCAGGGCATATTTAGCTATTACTCTGATAAAAAGGGTTTATGTGCTGCATGCTCATTCTCAGAGTTAAAGTTCTGAGGCTGGCTCCTACCCGGTAGCTCCAGAGCTGACAGTAATGGTATCTCCACTATTTTGAAAGTGGAAAGAGGCAGAGCCAGCATCCAGAGCAACTGTAACCAAGCTGCTTACCATTTTAAGAGCTCTTCAAGACAGCAAAGACTTACCAGATAATGCAATAAGGACAGATTCAGACATAAAAGACTTTAAATGAGTCATAGTGTTGGATAAATGTATGTAGGCTTGGAAGAGAGAAGACAAAGAGTATAGAGTTATTAAAAAAAGAAATGGTTTTAAAAAACAAAAAAAAGTCTTTAAAGAGACAGAGTACAGAGAGTCATAGATTAAAGGAGTAAAGATAATAAAATAAATATTAAAAAGTAATAGAGTAAAAATAAATAAGCAACATAAAAACAGAATATACACAGAGAGTCTGGATTATTTATTTTATTCTGTCTTTGATTTTTATGACTGTGAAGGAGCTAAGAACAGAGAGCTATTTCATTGTATGGGCTGCTAAACCAAACCATCATGTATATTATAAAAGTATCTTGGCTCCAAAATTTGGGTCTAAGAATATGTTGCTTTGGGAAAGAAGTTATTTTTTTTTTTGTTTCCACAGAGAATGAGAAACTGTGGATTCATTTCAGGCTAATATGTTTTTATAAACTATGATCTCCCGAGTGGTCACCATGAATGCCTTCAAACAACTACTTTGCCCAATAAACAGCAGGAAAAATTTTGGATGTAACTATGCCCATATTCCCAAATACTGTTTTTAAATGTTTATTTGCATTTAAAGGGGGATAAGCTATAAAGATGGATACTTTGCATTGGTATGAATCTTGCTTTATGGATAAAAGTTTTAGGTCAAGTTTGTTATGTGTATATTTCTTTTCTTGATTAAGGTATTGTATTTGTCCAATTCATTACATTAATTACATTAAAAATATAATGTATAATTAAGAGATATAGATTAATAGATAATCATCTATAATAGTCAAGATTGTAGTCATGTTAATTATGTTTTCTAGATATATAAATATATATTTCAGTTAGTTAGGTATTCTTCAAATCTTTCAGTGGCTTTCAGAATATGGTATTTATATGTTTCAATAACTTAGGACTTTTCATAACAATGAGATACTTTTGCTCCTGGCAGCACCAATCTACTAAAAGAGGAAGATGGGCATCAAATAGGTTCCTTATGGAGTTTGCTAGCCATTTGGGCAAGAAACTGCTCTTGCCTGGACTGCTTGATGAACTGAACATGCAGGACCCACAGAGAGATAACTGCTAAACTTGTCTAAAGTTGATATGATCCTTCAGGGTTCCTGCTTCGTGAAAGAGTCTTCTAGACATTCTGCAGCACACAGAAAAATGTTATGGACAAACTGCCAGTATAGGTAGAACTGTCTTTGAAATTTCCTGCTTTGTGGAAAAGTTTGCTGGATACTATGGACCTGTGGGCTGAAGATGGATTCCCCGAAGTTACAGAAGAACTTTGAGTGACTGTCCAGGCAACTCTTGCCTGGTAATTCATTGCTCAAGCAGGAAGTGTGCAGACCATTGGTTTCTCTTTTCCTCCAGCTGCCTGCATGGTACTTTTCTGTACTGTGAAAGTGAGGGAGGAAGTTTTCTGGTTGGCTTTAGATTGACTTCTCTATAGCCAAAGTGTTTTCAACAATAGGGTCTTACGTAGTTATGGTGGATAACCAAGGGCAATGGCAATAGCTGGTGTTGCTTTGGTGACCAAAAAGTCACCCATTATCAATAATTTATAAGAAAATATGCCTTGCAATGCAATTTTAATTGAATAAGATATGTATTATTGTAGTAGTATCATTCACCCACAGAAAGTATTTCTGTTTTAACTCTTTCTGAAGTTGTATTTTGAAATTAGCTTATAAATTAGTAGGGTCCTATGAGGCTCTTACATACATTCTTAGTTTGGTGAACTCAATACTATCCTTTCCTCTTTCTCATTCCTCCACTTCATCCCCTATTAAATATTTAATCCCCCAAATTCTTTCATATCATATGTGGCCTACAATCACTCCACTTATATTTTTAATTGGGTTGTGAGACAGTAGGTTTTCGTGAGATGTTCCTCTGGGTTAGCCATTTTCCCCATTTCCTAATTTTCCCTATACCTTTGAGACCTTTGCTACTTGAGTTTTCCTGTCCTCCAGTATTCTTCCTCTCTACTTCCATATTTACCAGCATTCCAGTTCCCCTCAGCTAGCATGCTCCCCACTTGCCCCCATCTAGTTTTCTAGTTTCTATTTGTGTTCCAAATTCATCCCACAAAAGATATGAAACTTGGATCTATATACAAGAGATAAAATGTAGTGTCTCTTTCTAGACCTGAAGTTAAATGTATTCAAGATTATCATTTTTAGTTCTACTCATTTACTTAAAAATTTTATATTTCTCTATAGCTAAGTAATTTTCCTTTAGGGATATGTGCTCCATTTTTTTAAAAAACCTATTCATCCATGATGAGCATCTTTCTATTTATTTTTTAATTTTATTCTATATTCCATCCACGGTTCGATCCTCCCCATCCCTACTCCCACCCCACCCCCATCCATGCTCAAACCCCATCCACTCCTCCCAATGGGTAAGTGCTCCAATGGGAAGTCAATATAGTCAGGCTTATTAAGTTGGGGCACAACCAAGCCCTCTCCCTGCATTAAGGTTGAGTATGGCATCCCACCATAAGAAATGGGTACCAATAAGCTACCTCACTCACCAAGATTCTGGTTCTACTGGTAGGTTCCTCACAGATAGTTCAAGCTTCACTATTGTCTCCCACATATGAAGGGCCTAGGACGGTTCCATGGAGCCTCCACAGCTGTCGGTCTAGAGTTCATGAGTTTCCACAAGCTTGGTTTGGCTGTCTCTGTATATTTTTCCATCATGATTTTGACCTCACTTGCTTGTATATAGCCTCTTCCCTCTCTTTCATTTGATTATTTAGTTCTTTGTTTCTAGCATCATTTCATTTTGGCTCTTCTTCAACAACTGTATTTCTTTACTGAAATTTGTGTTCATATCTTGGATTAACTTTTTTATTTCCTTCAACTATTTGGACTTATTCCTTTAGAGTGTCTTAGTCTCTGTCAGTTCATGTTTACTCCTGAAGTACATAGTTTCTGATGATATGAGTTGTGGAATTCCATCCTTGTTTGTGGGGCTTACTCTGTATCATATCCTGTCTCCACTCTGAGTTCCAAGTGCCTGTGGTTTAGCTTGCATTCCTTCTCTAAGACTGTAGCTTGTACTGTGAGCCATTGTTGACTGACAGAACTACAGAAATTCCTTGGTTCTTTTTACCACGTGTCAGATTTGTCCCATACCCTGAGTCTTCAGCTTCTTATGCCAACTTCTCCTTGTTTTTAGGATTCCATATTTATCATCATGTTTTAAAACACAGCAATTGACATTCAAAACATGTTTGAATATATTATATCTTAATGTAAAGAAAATAAATTACCATTTAATACAAATGACTGAATTGTAGACTTCAATATTACTTGTGACTTCATCTAAGTTTTCTTTTTTTATTAAAATCTTTTTTCCTCTGGTAGTTTTTGAAATTTAGGGTGTGTGAAAGATACTGATATCTTGTTAAACTTTCAAAACCTTGAGCCCCATTGCAAACATTTCTGATGTAGTAAGGCTGTATGTAAATCTTAGTTTTAAATAATCACTCTAAATAAACTTGGTGGCCTTCACAAAAAACACTGTTCTAAATTATAAACTAACTTGTTTGGGGAACTACAGCTAGTAGTGGCAATTTTTATAAATCTGTACAAAGTAATAATTTCTACTATATTATTTTATTCTCACCACAATCAATAATATATCCCACAAAATGAATTAAATATGCATTTTATGTGTATGAGTGCTTTGCCAGTATGTTTGTAAAGTTCATCACATGCTTTCAGTAATAGTCTCTTTTGCAAAAAGCTTTTTGTTGCATGATAAGGGTACACTGATCTGTAATGTATAAAGACAAGCATTTAGGATGCAGTTAGAAATTATTCTTGCTTCAAACTCTGGTTGTTCAAAGATTGTCACAGTAGACAGGCTGGCTTATACACAAGCAGAGAGGGAGGGAGGAGACTGACTTTGTTTCTAGCTATGGTTCTGGATTTGACTCCACTACATCTTAGGGATTAGCAATGGAAGAGGTGTCAGAAAATAAGGTCAACTAGAGGTCTGACTAGGACTTCATTCCCAAATTTCAGGTTGAAACTCTGGCCTTGGAATATAAACTGAAGTTCTGGTTGGAACTCTGATTTTAGAATCCAAACATCAGATTAGCGTGGTTTGGAGGGGAGGCTGATAACTAAGCAGGGGGATGCAGGAAGTTCTGGGAATGTCTAAGTAGGATCAGCATTCAGATCCACTTGGCTTTGGTTTAGGTGCCTGGTGGTTGGTGGGGTCTGAAAGAAGAGCAGGGAATAAGAGAACTGGTTCTAGGATTCCCTGTCTGGAGCTCTTATTAGAACTCCATGTTCAGACTCCAGCCACTCCCAAATCAGCAATGGGGGTACACGTTTGGTATGGGAGCAGGTAGAAGTTCTCTTAAAAAGAATTTGAGCTCTGTTTCCAAATTGTCACAGTCTTTGGGACCCGGTGTCTTTGTGTTATATTGAGGCAGAATTATCATTTTTGTTTTTTCTTTATTTGTGGACTGATTATTTGATTTATTTTGTTTTGTAGTATTGTATAATATTCAATATATTTAATTATTTAAGTCAAGGACTGTTAGATGACAAACTTTTGTGCAATTTTTTTTCTAACTTAGTCCTGGAGGATTCATAGATGGTACCCAGTGCTTTGAGATTAGTAGGAACACAATAAATATTTGTTGAACTGATCATAGTTTTTGTGTGTAGAACTATCAGAGATTCAGATTTTTGCTGATCATCGTTCTTAAACTTTTCATAATGTGAACAATGAATTCTTCACATGAATAGAACTCTGTAAGAGTCAAACCCAGAGAGATCTAATTAAATAGCATGCACAACCAAAGCCAGAGGTTCCAAGTTTGAATTTTGGTCATACTACTGAGCAGTACTGAGTAGGTTTCTTAACTGTTCCACAGTTGCTTGTAGTCAAATCAGAATCCATCTCCTCTTCACAGTTCATGAATTTACAGTCATAAAGCAAGTTAGTATACGTAAATCATTAAAATAGGTCATGCTATGTCTTTTTTTTTCAAAGAATACAATTTGTGTGTTATTATTTTCCCCTTTTTCTGTTTAAACAAAAAAGGCTCTAACTTTAACATAGTAAAATTACATATAACAAAACAGTTATCAAGCAAGAATTACAATTACAATATTTATATCTATTTTATCTTTTATCATAACTAAGGAAAACTATAGCCATTCTTCAACTCCATCAAAGACTCCAGAAGGATCTAATATTACCAAAGTAAATAAGAAATAAGCAACTTTCAAAACTCTAGAAATGACAGAGACATCTCGCTGCCTGGACAGTCACCCAAAGTTCCTCTGTACTGTTGGGGCACCCATCTTCGGCCTACAGGCCCATAGTATCCAGTAGACATTTTCATGAAGCAGGAAATTCCAAAGACAGTTCAATCACTTTCTGCTGTGTCCTGCAGAATGTCTCACAGACTCTTTCATGAATCAGAAACCCCGAAAGATCACCTCACCTTTAGGCAAGTTCAACAGTCCTCTCTCTGCGGGTTCTCTGTGTCCAGTTTATGCATCAGTCCAGGCAAGAGCAGTTTCTTGCCCAAATGGCTATCAAACTCCATAAGGAGTCTCTTCAATGCCCATCTTCCTCTTGAAGTAGCTGGTGCTGCCAGGAGCAGATTTGTCTCATTGTCATGAAAAGCCCTAACTTATTAAAACATTAAATGCCATATTCTGTAGTCTTTGAAAGATATGAAGAATGCCTATCTAACTGAAATATATCTCCATTTATCCAGAAAATCCAACTAACATGACTACAAGCTTGACTATTATTGATGATTATCCATTAACAACCTATATTTCTTAATTATATATTATATTTTTTTTAGTAAATTTTATTAAATTATAAAAGTTTCCATTTCCGCCCCCCCTCCCAACACCCTCCCACTCCCCCCACTCCCCCCCTTCCTTCCCCTCCGTCCCCCAGGGCAGTCAGGGTTTCCTGCCCTGTGGGAAGCTCCAGCTCCCTCCCCCTCCCTCCAGGTCCAGGAAGGCTAGCGTCCAAACAGACTGGATCCCCAAAATCCAGCATATGCAGAGGAAACAGGTCCCAGTGTCATAGTCAATGGCTTTTCAGAAAGACCCCGGGCCAGCCACAGTCAGAGAATCCGGCCAAATTCCGAGAATCTGGTTGGATTGTGTCCTCGTTCAGTCCCAGTCCGACTGGCCCTGGTAAATTCTCATCAGATCCGTTCCCTTGTATCAGTGGGTGATAGCATCCCTCGCAGTACTGATTTCGTCTTTCATGTTCCTCCTCCTTCCGCTCCCCCTCCGGACCTCGGGGGGCTCAATCCATTGCTCCAATGTGGGCCTCCGACTGCATAGCCGTCCTTCGCCAGACGAAGGATCTATGGTGATAAGCAAAATATACATCAGTATGGTCATGGGCCACGGCCGATTCAGGCACCCTCTCCTCTGTCCAGAGAGCAATCTGGGGGATTTCTCCTTGGACCTGGGATCCCATATATAATCAAGTCTCCTGTAAACCCTAAAATGGCTCCCTTAGTTGAAATATATTGTTCCCTGATCCCATATTCATCCTACCTCCCTCCCCCCCCATCCCCGGCCACCAAGCTTTCCCCGTTCCTCCCCTACTCCCTTCTCTCTAGCCCTCTCCCCCTCCATCGACCCTCCCACCCCCCCATGCACCCGAGGTTACCTGGGACTCTTGTCTATTTCCTACCTCCTGGTGGATAGCTAAATAATCTTCATCAGGTTCATCTTCTTATTTCATGCTATGTCTTTATGTTCTTATAAATGTCAGGTTTATCAAATGTTTGTATTTAGGGACTGGAGAGATGGGTCACCAGTTAAGAGCAGTTTTGCCTCTTCCAGAGGATCTGAATTCAGTACCTAGAATTTGCATCAGGCAACTCACAGCTGCCTGTAAGTCCACATCTAGGAGATCTGAAGCCTCTGGTCTCTGTGCATATCTGCACTCACATGAACATACTCATACACATCATTAGAAATAAAATAAGTATATTTTAAAGTTGCATTTAAATACCTTAGATTTTGTTGAAATCTCACTCTCCTAGTAATCTCTGTAAGTTTTTACAAATTTACATTAGTTGTCCAGCACTGAATAACAATGAAGACCTTTATGCTGTAGGAAATCCATCAGTCAATTTCCTTTGAGATACTGGCAAATTTGGGTGTGGTCTCATGTACTAAAAGTGCAGATGAAAAGGAAAAAGTGTGCATGGCTCTTTTTCTGCTGAATTTGGTTTCAGTTCCCTGTACATGCAGAAGACTGTGGATCGCCACCCTTACAGTGAGTTTATCCCCAATAGATAAACCTTTCTTAATACTCCATTCTGATCTACTTTGGAACTCTTTGATACTGCTCCACTTCTACTTACAAATCATTGTCGTACTGGAATTTTAAAATAGAATATACAATTTGATTCCTTTTCAATCTAGAAAGGGTTTTCGAAAGTCAGGAATAACCTACACATTCAAGACTAATTAATTAAATTACTAATTAAATTACTAGTTAAGTACATGGACTAATTAGCCAAATCCAACTCAAATTTAAGTAGTCAAAACCTTTGACCACAAAGTAAACTCTTATTCTACATTTGGAATTCTGTAAAGTTCCAGAATAACTCCCCAGCACCTTTCTCCTGCAAAAGCAAGCAGTTCATTTTAGCTGTGCAATTTGTTTTTTTCAACATTTGCATCTATCCTTAACAATGCTTGTCCCATATTGATCCATGCCTTTTCCTACAATTGTGTCAGAAGAATTCTTGCTAATCTAGATTCCGCATCCTGCACCTATGGGTGATAGATCCTGTAGTAGTTCTTCTTACCACGAAACTACCACTCCTTGTTTGAAGACAAGGAGAGCAAAGTCTGAATTCTCTTGGATTTTATGGATGGCTTTGAAGACTTTCTTCACTCATAATGGGTGAGTTAAGTACTTGCTGCTCTGAGTTGAAGCAATCACTGGAGGAAATCTGGTACTAGAATGAGGTTCTTCTCTGAAATTTCACCTCTGTCACAGGTTATGCTGACCAAGGCACAGCAAAGGCACGGCCCAGTTATTGAAGAATTAAGATGCAGGAGTATTTTAGCTTTGACTTCTTTGTGAGTTAATTAGCTGTTTTCATCTTATATAAGCATCTGTTTCAAATGGGAACACAGTGCATGAGCTTCTCTAATCTTCCAGCGAAGTACACTAAGCATTTGCCTGAAAAGTACCATTAAGGTGACTTGTCGAAGCATCCTTATAAGCAAAGATCCCAACAGAGCAGAGACTGTGGTCTGAGTCACAGATTGCTGTAAAGAAATTTCTGTTTCATTGATTTTTTTTCTGAATGAGATAATCTCCAACTGAAGTTATCAGTAGGAAACGGAGAGAAAAAGCACAAACCAGGGTGGGAGTTGCTAGCTCACCTCACTGATAAGTGCTGTGTTTCCCATCTACTGTTTGTCTCTGGAGTGTGTCATAGAAAAAAAATCATCATCAGATGGTAAATATATAACAGAAATTGTTACATAATTCTTATCTCTTTAAGAGAATTACTGCAGTTTTCCAGATTCTAAAAGGTATCTCGAGTGTTAATGAATTAAAACTCCTTTAAGGGGTAGAAATAAAGAATTCACTGGAGCATGTGGAGGGAAGAAAACACAATTGAAGGGAAGAAAGGATCAGAGAGTGGGAGCAAATGCATTAAAAAGTAAATATTATTGATCTATCACCATGATGCAGAAACTAATTATTTCCATGAATTTGAAGTAACTAAGAGCAAATGAATTTCATATGTCATTGTACTAGCTCAAGAACTGCTATGGTCATTGTCATCACCACTGACAATGGGATTAGGTCCAATTTGCCATCTACCAAGGATTATTTACCAAACACCTGTACTAGATTCAGAATATATAAAGTGAGTGAGGAACAGACCTTTTTAGTAAGATCCTCCAGTCTCTGGAGAAGTTAGGTATTAATATTTAACCATATAAATAGTAAATATGATATTATTGCTCATTTAAGTGCTAAAGTAAGTGTGTATTGTTCTATAAGTGTGGGAAAATTAGAGGGGCACAAATGTGGCAACAAGAAAGACATATTTGTAAAGAATGAAATGATATTAGTTAAGTTAAAGGTCAGAAGGGCTGGATAGAGCATTTTTCATTTGGGGAGAGCATTGAGGGTTTTTGAGAGAGCATACAACATTTGAGGATGTGACCCAAATGTGGTCAAAACACTCAGAGTTACTAAAATATGAAACTGGAGGTGAAAATTGAACCCTCATCATCATTAAAGGATAAAACTGGAGATGACAATTGATTTCTCTGGCTCATTTAGATTCGGATTTTATTCAGAGATCAATGCATAACTGCTAAAGTAGTCTGTGCATGGATATCATCATGATTTTTTTCCATTACAAGGTTATTCTGGCTGTGGGTAGGTCAATTGGCTCTTCGTTATAGTTCTGATGAGAAGAGAAGGAAACTGGGTGAAAATACACATTAATTTAGGGGTCATAAGGAGTAGCATTGAGAGTAGTTGATGAAAAACAGGGCACGGACAGAGGCCGGAAGCTAATAGATTGTTCATGCTGCTGGTTAGAGTGGTACTATTGTAGGGCAAGTACAGCCACTCTAGACAATAAGCAAGTTAGGAAACAGCCAAGTGCATGTCTAGAGGTGGTTGTTACACTAGCAAACCTTAGTGACTGCTTTCTAAACACTATTCTCATATTTCACGGGTTTTTTCTAATCACTTTATAGAGTAATAACCTTAATTAATATAGACAAACTAATTCATACCACCACAAACAGTTGTATATGCACCCCAAATTTGTGATTTGCTCAGCAGTGTCCATATCAGCAATTTTAAGTGAATGATTAACGAACAGAGAAAAATTGACTTAGGACACAGGAAAATGGAAGAATACCAACACCACCACTCTTGACAAAGAATTTGGAAATTTAGCTAATGAAAACAATATGACAGGTTTTTATTAAGTCATGTTTGAAATGGATACTTGTTTAAATTCTTGTCTGTCTATGTGGACTTGATGCTCTGAAGTACCTCTTTGGTGCTAATAGGAAATGGTTTGGTAAACTGCCCTCTCCAGCTCCCTACTGAAGTATCAATTCCTTTTATCCATTCTCATATAGCATGTAAGTAGTTGTGTAATAGCATGACTCAAGCTAAATTTTGGTTTATAAGTGACCTTCACAACATGGTCTACAACCTAACTCCTTAAAAAAAAAACTCAAACTGATTTTTTAAAATATTGCTCTACAAAAGTTCCATGTGCTGTTGAAACTGAAACAACAACAATAAAATGCCTATCTTGCTGCACTCCTCACTAGTGTAATAAGGGGAAAAATGTGAAAAAGTTTTTATTGACTGAGTGTTCCACTACTTAAAAATATGTGTTTATAAGTTAATTACCTCAGGTGTTTCATTATAGTGATGGAAAGCTGACAAGCACATCTGCAAGCATCAATTTGAATAGAAATAATTTAGGAAATATGCTTGTGGGAAAGATTCCAAAATAAGATAGTGATTCAAACAGGTTTGCACTTTCGAAAGACAATCCTGGGCAGAGGGTAGAGTGCAAGTAGATTTGACAGGTGTAAGTAAGCTGTTTCATGCGGGTGGGAACTTGTTAATTAGTGTCTGTGCAAACAAATTTGGTAGTAGCAGAGAGGACAGATGAAGGCTGGTTTTACCAAAGAAAAGTCATTTCTAGAACTGATTTTAGGTTGTTTGTATAGCATGATTAATAATTTATCAAACATTTTCCTATTAATTATCTCTGCCATCTTTTGCTGATATTTAAGCATGACTCAAATTATTTTTTGAGTATCACAAAATTATTCTTGCTATCTTACTCTGAATTTTTTTCTCCTGTTTTTTTGTAGCAGTGGCCTCAGTGCTGGGCAAACTATAGCAAATTCATCATAGCAAATTCATGCTATGATGGATATGTGTTGAAAAACTGCTGAACCAGCTTTGGGGACCTCAAGAATCACATAGTTAAGAGAAAATAGAACTGCATTTATAAAACTACACTCAGAATTATGAAATAAATGCTACAATAATGTTTGTACCCAAAGGATGATCATATATTAGAAAGTAGAATTCTTATGAATATGGGTTCAACTCAAACAGGCAATAATTTTAAATGGTAAGTATGTCACTTATTAGAGGCAGGTATAATACGTCTTAGAAGTGTTTATTTATCTACTAGTTCTGCCTTTTATGTTCTTAGCTCATAAGTGTTTTATTTCAATGGTAATTACCCCTCTGACAAAAAGAAAAACTTCTCAAGACATCAAGTCAGTATTTCTGAATAAGTAGTTGAATGTTAGAGTCAGCTTGGGAATATTCAGAGGTTCTAGTTTCCCAAGGTCTATCTCCATATATTTCTGATTTATATACTTTAGGAAATCGATTGAAATTTTAAGTACTTTTTTATTAAGTATAATTGCTTTTGGAAAGGTGCATGAAAGTATATGTGAACTGAAAACACAAATCATTCATAATTAAACTAAATAATTAAAAATTATAAATCTCATAATTTGCAAGATTAAGAAGCATTGAGCTGACAACTCAAGACCTCAGAAATCAGACTTCCTTTACAAATGTGATGGAAGTAAGAAGGGAAGTTTCTGCTGATCTCTTGGAGAATGTAACATCTTATGTTGAGATAAAAGAAAAGAGGGTCAAACTCTGAGCAGTGGTTTTCTGGAAATTAGTAGGGTAGAGGAGAAAAGAAATGGCCAAGAAAGAGTGCAGTGTTAGGGAGCTGAGGCAGATCAGGGTGGTTGGAGGATGAGAAAGTTGGAACCGAGCAATCTAACATGTAAAGTGGCAGAGAGAACCTCACACTCCACAACAGCAAAGCATTTCTTTTATACAGTAAGGTAAAATTAATCTGCATCCTTGTGCTTTTATGACCCTAGACATTAGCAATTCACAACTTCATATTTAACAATGCCAGGAACTGACATAATTGATATAACATACACATATAGTCTGCTACATTCACTTGATAATATTTTAGGTGGTTTTTAAAGTTTTAATATATCCATTCGGATTACATTACATCAAACAATTCTCAACAATTAAAGCTGTCAAATAATTCTCTTTTATGTAAGGATTATCGACTTCTTAAACTATGTGAAATATTTTTAGATCTTCCAGTAGCATAAGAAGGAAGTGAAAATCATTATCAGAAGCAAAGATAAGCTTTTATTTCAGGTGTATATGCACTCAGAATATAAAATTCATCATAATATAAATAATTATCCTTGTCATTTAAAATGATAATTATCTCATTTACATGTCTATGACTTTTAAAATACATCATACTACTTCAGTAAATTACGTTCTGGATCATATCAGTGTCTCTTCAAGAAAATGAAGTTAAATCTTCACAGTAACCAGCAGCTTAATTTTCATTAGGCCAGCTATTCGATAATTAGTCTTGACTCATAAATCAAACTCCAACTCTTCTAGTTTCTTAATTGAAAATTATTGTTTCTTGGCTTTCTCGTTAGAAGTGCAGCAAGTGTGAGTGTGATTGATGTAGAGTCTGGTGCACACAGTTTGAGACAGTCAGAACTTGATAGATCATTGCCCAGAAGGGACTTGTAATTGTGGATGGTCAGGAATCTCCAAAGTTAAGATGTGTTCTTAAAAGTTCAAGTACGGAAGGAACTCTGATATACTAAGTTCATCTGATACTGACCGTCTTTGTTTTCTTTATTCAATTACAATCCATTTGCATATTCCAGTGACTTCAAAGACATAGGTTATTGAAAAAACACTGAACACTTTGTTTGGTGTAAAATTATGAAAATATTTAATACTAATGTCATGAACTAATATTGAATTTGTTGATATTTTAGATCAATGTGAAAATATTGACTCCAAAACACTTTACTCATCTGACAGCTTATCCAAGAGAACAGATGGCTACCCCAAGTATTGCCCCATGATACTGATGAGGCTAAACAAAAGACTTTGCAAATAATAAGGAAAATATTGCTTCATTGAGTGGCTGCAGCTTACTGCCATTTTTTCTTTTGACAGTCTAAGAGGGTTTGTGGAGAACTCTGGTCATGTTTGCAGTTCTTTAGTTCAGAACAGCCACGGGGTTTTCCAACATTCATTTCTTGTTTCCTAGTGACTTGGCAGCCAGGACCTGATGAGGGCCACAGCAGGGAGTACTGGAAAATGCACCATAAATTTCAATGTGTGAAGTCAAAAGAGCTTAAAAATATCTGGGCACAAGAACCATGGTTGGAGTTTGAAAATTCTTTGGACAAATATACCCTGAAATAATTACTGCATTTTACCAGCTCTATGAATAAAGTGGAGGGAGTGCTCTGAGGGTCTTGCCAATAGTTCATAAACACTAAAGGCGATATTATTTCATCCAGAATAATCACACCATTATTATGTGCTTTAGTTATATAAAACTTTCTCTGTGGCACATTAAATGATTTTGGTTCACTTTATTAAAGTTATTTAGCTGAATCTTTTTGACAAATTATGGGCCAAACTAAAATAAGAATTACCTACAATACTTATGGAGATGTGATAGCTAGAAATTATGTCTTAGAATTTAATATATCACAAGGAAAAATATATCAAAATGACTTTTGTGTATAAATTTTCTAAATATTTTAGATAGTTTATCTCATCTTTAAAGTTAGTTATAACTAAACTCCAACATTATTCTTTATTTTAACATTCATATTTTAGAAGAAAATTGTATATGAGGCTAATTCATCAAGTCTGATTCCCGAGTTTTAACATCAGAGAAACAATTAAAATTCATATTTGTTTGAATACAGTTGTGTAAGTTCTTGTGGGCAGACTCACGAACTACCTTCATGCAAACCCGAGTCTGTGAACAGCTGTGGACATTCTGGACAACACAATGTTTTCAAAATTTCTGAAAATTGGCAACATTTCAAAATCCAGAAATAGTACATGAAAATCTGAATTTATGACTTACTTTTAGAAGCAGAAAATGACAAGGTATTTTTGCAAAAATGTATTCATAATTGAACAGCAGTTTTCTTTTTGAAATACAATTATTTTTATTGAACAATCTATAAGAGAAAACTTTAAAGGTGATCCTGAAGTACAAGTCTTCAGATGCACTTCCAAGTTTCTCTTTGGAAATGTCAGGCTGATTTATGTCCAAGAAAATGCAGAACCAAATGGCTTTTCTCTCTTCAGGAGAAAATGTGCTCCTGAAGAAGCAAGCACCACTTAGTTTCCCTGCTTCTAATGGCAGCGTTGCTAAAGGTTTCCAGCAAAAATCTCCAGATTGTGAGATTTACATACTTCAACATTTTCAGGGGAGGAAAATTTCATGACTCTTACACATGTACTAAAAGTAATACAAGCCCATTAAAATGAGTACAGCATGCTAATTTTTTTGTCATTTAAAAAATCATACCTAATTTTTTGAGAATATAATGTAATTGCAGCATTTCCCACTTCCCTTTCTTCCTTTCAAATATTCCCATATACTCTCCCTTTCTTATTCAAATTCCTGGCCTCTTTTGAAAATTGGTGTTGTTTACATATATTTATGCATACATACATATTTCTAGGTATATAAAAAAACAACCTGATCAGTCTACATATTACTTGCATTTATGTTTTCAGGGCTGATCATTTGGTTCTGGATAGCCAGTGTGTTCTTTTATGGGAAAGTCTATTTTTCCTGTTCTCAGCATTCCTTAGTTTCCTGTAGTTCTTTGTATAGGGTTGAGGTCTCCTTGCCCCCCCCCCCCCCCAACCACATTAGTATGTCCAGTAGTGTTATCCTCATTCAGCTCATGTTTAGGCAATCATGTATGTATAGGTGTAGCTTCTGACCTTCACTGGAGAGATGCTCTCACAGCAACCTCCCTGATCCTTTGGCTTTTTTGTAACCTTTTCACCTCCTCTTCTGTAATAGTACCTGAGCCTCAAGTGCAGGACTTGTTTTGTAGATGTATCCTTTGAGGCTGGTCTCTACAACCCTGCATTTTGATTGGTAGCCATTTTCTGTTGTGATATCTCACTGTTACAAAGAGAAATTTCCTTGATGAAGAGTGAAGACTACAAGTATCTGTGAATAGAAGGGCAAATATTTAGAATGTAGCTGGGGATCATATTGTTTTCACAAAGTGGGGCAGGTTCTTCCCCAAGATCCATAGGTAGTTGCCTGTGATTGTACAACCAGTCATGATTTTCTTTGTGTTGAGCAGATTCTAAGAGCAATTCAAGTATATGTTGGTCATTGCTGCCAAAATAATCTTTGATAAAAGATGAGGGCTATAATTATCTGTGGGAGTAGTAAAAAGTATTTAGAACATAGTTAGGAGCAATATTTAGGAAAATGGTTTAGATTCTCCTCCTGCGTCTTTGACTTCTGCACTTGTGAAGAGTTGGTTAGGTTTACAGTACCAGGCATGAATTTCTTACTGTTGAAAGGGACTATGTCCAACTTCACAGAAGTGGCTTATCCACAAAACAAGAGTACCACTACTGCACCGTCATGGGTAGATTGTGGACTAGTCATTGCTGTGATATGTAGACTTTACAGTTGGGTAGGACTTGATTGCTTTCATTGCACCTTCTGAAAATATGTAAGTCGCTCCTTAGGGAAGAGGATCCAGATCCAATTACAGCTTGATTTTTCCAAGCTCTGTGTTTAAGGTATGTGTTGTCTTCAGAAGTCCAGTCTTACATCAAGTTCTAGAAGGCAATCTATGGCAATGGCAGTAGCATATATATAATTTTTTTGGGGGGGGGGTCTCTTGAACTTCTCTGCTTAAGAACTTGAAGGAATGTTTTCCATGCTTGGCGCTAGCATTTTTGTTAGATGGTCTATGATTCTTCATGGAGCATTGTCACTCTAAGTAGAGGTCATTTATATTACTTATATATATATATATATACATATATGCACTTACATGTTTATTATATATGTTTTAAGCCAACATTAGATAATACATATTCCTATGGCATTTTCAGTCATCTTTGGCATTCTATATCCTTCCTCTTCCCCTATCCTCTCCATATTTCCCTCCATCCCCGTCTCCAGAAATAGTGCCCCCATATTTTCCTCTTCATAGTATCCGTGTCTTACAATTCCCTTCTCTAGAGTATCTTCTCCCTCACCTCCTGTCATGGTCCCTTTAGACTTTTCTGGTTTTCTGTGGTTATTCCAGGCTATATACTTCCATCTAAAGATCCAGAATTAGAATAAACAAACGTGAGAGAAAATTTGGCATTTGTCTTTCTGGGTATGGATTACCTCACTCAGCATAGGATGTTCTGGTTTCATCAGTTTTACCACAAATGTCATGATTACTATTCTTTGTTTCTTTTTTAAAATTGTTTTATTTTAAAATATAACAGAGCCAAAAGGGAAACCCAAAGAATTCTGTTGTCTGTATATAGTATCTCACTATGTAGCCCAGGCTGACTTCAATTTTACCATTATCCCACCTGAATGTGAGAATTATAAGTGCATGGTATCTTGCTACCCAGATACTTTATTACTCTTTCTAAGGCTGGAAATCTTTTTCTTCCATTTTATTCCTTTTATATACTAAGCACAGTTGCCTCCCCTACCCCTCCTGCAGCTTCCCCTCACGTCCTATCCACTCCTCAGAGAGGATAAAGTCTCCCATGGAGAGCCAAGTAAGTCTGACATATTGAGTTGAGAAGGCTGGAAATCTTACCCCAAGCCTTACTTTAAAGTCAGAACCCTGTCTTGATGACTTTAAAAAATATCTTTATTCATTATTATTATTCAATATTATTCATTCCTTGATAATTTAAATAGCACACGTTTTCATTTATTTTTCATACCAACCAGTATCCCCTCCCTCCTCTCCTCCTGTCCCCTCCCGTTTCCCTCCTCTCCATTGGGTCCTTCTCTATCTCTATTCAGAAAAGGACAGGCCTCCCATGTGCTTGGACAAGCCATGGCACATCAAGTTGAGATGGGACCGTGCTGCTCCTCCTTTTATGTTGAGGTGGAGTGAGGTAATCGAGCATGGGATACAGATTACCAAAAGCCAGCGGACCTCAGAGAGTCTTGTATGAGAAAGGGAGGATGAATTGTACAAGCCAGGGGAGTCATCATGGGAGAACCCACAGATTTAGTGAACTTTAAAGGTTTTTGCCTTTAGACTCCCTTTCAGGGTTCAGTTAAAGATGCCACGGATAGCTAAAGGGGGCTAGAAATCTGAAGGTAAAGATCTAAGGGATAAGGAATCTACTCACAACAGGAATTGTCTGTCCCTGTTTCTTTATTCATTTCTCTGTAATCTATCATTTCTCATTGTTCCACCCATTACTTGTTCTCCTTGTTCTACATTATCCTTAGTTCTACATTGTTCTTCCTTGTCCTCCTCATTACAAAATATTACCAGTCATATATACGCTTAAAATCAGCAATTCCCCAGCTCTAGCAAGTTCCACGACCAGAATTATTTTGACATAGAAAATCAGATAAGAGTTTTCACACACACACACACACACACACACACACACACACACACACACACACACATAGAGGGAGAGAGAGAGAGAGAGAGAGAGAGAGAGAGAGAGAGAGAGAGAGAGAGAACACGTCCAGTGCACTCCTTACTGGAGAAAGTTAGTTAAGAAAGGGAATTAAATCATCAGGGAATTCTAATTCTAGAGGGGAAGGTTGGTGTGTTATGGTACATTCTTAGGTGGTTAGTAAAGAGCAAAGGAGTTTATTTTCAGTAAAATTATGAATAGGGCACAGATTGTTTAAATCAGCAATGCCACTTCTTTTCTTCTAGTACACATAGAGGCTGTGAGGTAACTAGGCAACCTAGGGGAAGCTGATGGCTCCTGATCAGATAGCACATGCACCAGACATTGCAGTTTCTCTTGACCTAAGTCTGGAGTTAGACTTACTGCTCTTAGCAAAGAAGAGACTCAGTCCTCTGTTGTCATTCGTTCTGATCGTGGGTGTTGGGTAAAACCAGGGCAGCAGCTTGGGCAGATGGTAATTCTATGTCCTTGAAGATCTGTGAATATCTTAAATGAGATGCTCTTTGCCTGGACTCTAAACTCTGACCAAATGCCTACTGATAAAGATAATTACAGGAAGGCAGGTCTCTGTCATTATCTAGGGAAGAGGAATGAAGATCTGGCAGTGGGGAACTGTTCTGAATTAGGGAATTAATTTCCAAATATGTAACAGAAAGGAAGTTAGCTTCAGCAAAAACCAAAAAGCCTTGCCTTTTGGTTGAGCCTTTACCAGATCCTTGGTTCTGATAAGTCGCTCATGAAAAGATGGCTGAGCAATTACTGTATAATACTTTGGCTTGTAGGACACAGAGACAGCGGACCTGAGCTCATCTGAGAGCATGGATGCTGGACAGTTAGGAAGCCTGCCTTCAATCGACCTAGGCCGTCTGCATGTGTGACAGTTGTAAATGTGAATATAGCTGGAAGCGTGTGAGGATTCGCTCATACACATATGCACACACACACACACATACACACATAAACATGATTCATCAGTGTTTATAACCAAATTTAATTGATTATTCATTTTGTACCCAAGACCTTTGCTGGGTCCGTGAACTCTGAAGGTCTGGACTCTGCATTTATATGTATTGCTACAAATATCTTGCTTTAAAGTTGGTCTGTGATGAAATGGGAGTATTTGCATTTCTAAGTATTACCTAGAAAGATCTTGTTTTAAAGTTGTCGATGGTGCAATGGGAGCACACATGTGAGTCAATACTCAGAAGGACTCAAGGGGCAAACGGTCTACTAGAACTGGTCAAGATAAAATTTAAAAGTATTGGCTAGGGTAAGTTGCAATGTTCATTACAAAAAGTAGGAAATGAACATAATTTTATTGTTATGTATCTATCCCTAGACCTACTTTTCTTACCTATGTTTATATTCATATAAGTCAGTTTAGATAAACATGCTCTTTATAGCCTATAATTTATGTAGTTGATATCATTACTTTTCTCACTTTAGAAGTTACAGAAACTGAAACATGGTAGAAAAATAATTGTCACGATCATATGACATATCCAGAGTAACATACTTAGAGTATTTTATTATCTTTCTCTTTTCAGACCACAGTATCAATAGCTTCATGCAATGAGAGAAAGGACTCATGACTGAGCAGTTCAATTTGATAACCACCAGTGAATATGGCTGCAGAGCATTTGAAATGTGGCTAGCATGATTGAAGTAATGCATCTTAAAATTTGATTGAAGAGTTTTGTGCAGTGGTAGCCAACTTAACTGGCATGCCTGAGATCTCCACACTGACAATAAAGTAAACGAATAGACAAAAAATTAAATAAGAAGTTGCTTAATTTTAATACACTTAAATTTAAATAACCACCCCTAGAAATGAGGGAGGCAGAGAAGAAAGACATGTGCATAAAGTACGGAAATACAGGAAAAATTTTAGGGAGAGAATATAGAAACTGGGGATTAGCCCCTGTGGGAAAATGGGACATTTATGGTCAGTGTTTTAATCTTTTTTAAAAATTCTTTTATGTTTGCATTTTAAATATGCCAGCAGAAATCAGTTTAGGAATTTTCTGAGAATCTAACAAAATATTGTTTTAGCAATTTAATCACTATTTAAATGTGAGGTACTAGTTATCTAGCAGAGATTTTATGACAGTTGTTTCTTCCAGATGTTGAATATTACTGTTTGTAAGCACTGGAATTTCCTACAGTGAAAATAAAATTTATCATGAAGACATTTGAAATATAAAGATTCACTATTCCTTTTTATTAGAGACTTATTAGGAACCTGGTATTTATTTCTTATATGTATGGGTGTTTTCTCTATATTCAGTTTACAAAGCAATCTTTTATTAAAATCTCAAAGTTGGATAATTAGATTCAGTATTTACTTTTGTAAGAAATTTCTTTGCAATAAGTGTAACATAATGTTAATATTTACTTAACTCCCATGTTGTAAAAGGAGTGACAATGGTGTAAGAGGGTCTTCTTTCTATGTGTTTCTTTCATTGGTTGAATAAAGAAAATTGCCTTGGCCTTTCTATAGGGCAAAACTTAGATAGGCAGAGTAGACAGAACAGAATGTTGGGAGAAAGGAGGCAGAGACAGAGAGCCGCCTGCCCTGAAGCTGTCAGGTCAGACATACTGAATCTTTCACGGTAAGCCACAAGCTTACAGTGACATACAGATTATTAGAAATGGGTTGAATCAAGGTATGAGAGTTAGCCAATAAGAGGCTAGAACTAATGGGCCAGGCAGTGTTTGAATGAATACAGTTTCTGTGTAATTATTTTGGGTAAAGCTAGCCAGACGGCCAGGAACCGGGCGGGACTAAAAGCAGCCCACTCCTCTTATACTACATGTGTTTAGTCCTTGCTTTGCACATGACTTGAGGCAAGAACTTTTGTTGTTCAACACTGTATATGCCAGGCTAGCCCCATAATGAATCTAATAGGAAAAGATTTATATGTAATTACACTGACCATAAGAAAAATGTTAATAAACAGACCTGGAAGCTGCCATGTAGGCTGATGTGTACCAATAACCATGCCTGGGTGTGACTTCTATAACTAACTACAGAACCTATGTGCCAGGACAGATAGTACAGCTTATGCAATAGTAATATTCCTGTCAGAGAGTCAATGACTTTCTGATTGAATTCAAGGCCTCTGTTACAAAAGTAAAGCCATTCTGCTGTGGGACAATGGTCTGTACCCTGTCAATTACATTTTAAATAAACACTGATTGGCCAGTAGCCATGCAGGAAGTATAGGTAGGGCACAGGAAGTAGAGGCAAGGCAACAAGAATTTGAGGAAGAAGGAAGTCTCACTCTGGAGTTGTGACCCATCCACAGAGCAAGATGTAACTGCCTCGCTGAAAAAGGTACCAAGCCACACAGCTAACACAGACAAGAATAATGGGCTAATATAAGCTATAAGAGTTAATAAGATCTGGGCTACTAGGTCAATCAGTTTATAACTAATGGAAACCTAATATGATTTCTTTGGAACTTAATCACTTAGGTAACTGGGCAGGACAGAAACCTCAGACAACACCATTCTAAAAAACTATAGAGTCAAGTCTCTTGCCAACCCTAAAATGGCTCCCTTAATGTAGATATCTTCTTCCCTGCTCCTATATCCGCCCTTCTTCATCTCCATCCTCCCATTTCCTCAAACTCCCCCTAGTCTTTCCTTTCTCCCTTCCCTCTCCCTCTCTCCCCTTCTCCAAACCCTACCCTCATCCCTACCCCCTACCCCAGGCTCCCAACTTATGCCTGGCAATCTTGTTTGTTTGTTTCAAATTTCCAGGAGGATCTATATATGCTTTTCTTTGCGTTCACCTTGTTATTTGACTTCTCCATGCTTGGGAACTATAGACTTAATGTCCTTTGTTTATGGCTAGAGTCCATCCACGCTTTTTTTTTTATCCCAGGTGTCTAAGGGGATGTCTCCAGCTAGGTTCTTGGGCAGCAGAGTAGAGAGTGTCTGAACTGTACTTGCCCACTATCACACTGATGATTATCTCTAATATCACCGTAGAATCTTTGTATGGCGGTGGATGAAGAACCTCATCAGACCAACAGACTGAGCTCCCAAGGTCCAGTTGAAGGGCAGAAGGAGGGAGAAGATGAGCAAGGAAGTCAGGACCGCAAGGCATTGTTCCACCCACTGAGACAGTGTACCTGATCTAATGGGAGCTCACCAAATCCAGCTGGACCAGGACTGAATAAGCATGTAATCAAACTGGACTCTCTGTTTGTGGCTGACAATGGGGGTTGGCTGAGAAGCTATTGACAAAGGTACTGGGACTTGTTTTTACTGCATGTACTGACCTTTTGGGACCCTAGTCTATTTTGATGCACAGCTTCCTAGGCCTGGATGTAGGGGGGAGGACCTTGGACTTTCCACAGGGCAGGTTTTCCTGCCCTTTATCAAACAGGGAGGGAAAGGGAGGAGGATGAGTGGGGGAGCAGCAGAGAAATGGGAGGAGGGGAGGAAGAGTAAATTTTTGAATGGAAAAATAAAAAAAACAAACACACAAAAAACAAAACAAACAAGCAAAAAAAAAAACCCCAACAACAACAAGAACTATATATTTGAAGTGTATAAATACATTTAACATACAAAGAAACCTTCTATGATTAGGATATTTTGTGAACAAAAGTTCTTTATCTATTAATTAAAATTTTAACAAGAAAGGGAAACTGTTGCCAGAGGTTCCTGTTCCACCAGTTCCTTTAGTTGTTCAGTCCAAAAGAAATACACAGAGGTCTACATTAATCATAAACTAGATGGTCTATTAGCTCAGGCTTTTTATTAATTAATTCTTATATATTTACACATAATGTTTATCTGTGTTAGCCATGTGACTTTGTATCTTTTATCAGTGAGGCATTCTCATCTGCATCCTCTATGTCTGGGTGATGACTGAGGACTTGAGGACTGCATCTTTCCTCTTTCCAGAATTATCCTGTTTTTGGCACCCCACCTCTACTCCCTGCCTAGTCACCCTGCCTATACTTCCTGCCTGGCTACTGGCCAATTAATATTTATTAAAAATAATACAAGTGACAGGATAAAAGACCATTGTCCCACAGCACTCCCCCTCTTTTTTAAAACAAGAACTCTGAATCTAATATCCTTTGTTTTGCTTTTCTCCTGACCATTATTTATAACAACTTGTAACAAACATTTGAAACAAAGGCAAACATCCATAATCTATTTTTTTTTAATATGGGCATAGTTTTCCAGGCTACTTCCTGCTGATTGGATGCACTGATAATCTTATGGGGACCTTAAGAAAATTTTTAATTATGGTCAAGTCCTGAATGGAGTGTTCTTTGAGGCTTGATCATCTCAGCCAGCAGTCTTGAAACTGTTCTGGATGCAGGGCTCAGAGAAAACTCCAACAGAGGTCCTCTGAAATGTTTCTCAAACCAAGGTTTTTGATCTGCCCTGTCCTGCAGTCAGTCATTCAGTCCCAAAGAAACACAACGAGGTCTACATTAATTATAAACTGGTTGACCTAGTAGCTCAGGCTTCTTCCTAACTCTTACATCCTACATCTTAACTCATAATTTTCTGTGTTAGCCATGTGAATTAGTACCTTTGTCAGCAACAGATTCTCGTCTTGTTTCCTCTTTGACTGGGTGATGACTGCAGATGCAAACTTTCCTCTTTCCAGAATTCTCCTGCTCTCATTGCTCTGCCTCTATACCCTATCTGGTTGTCCTTCCCATACTTCCTGCCTGGCTACTGGCCAATCAGCATTTTATTAAACAAGTACAAGAAACAAATCTTTATAGGGTAAAACCATTGCCCCACAGCACCCCCACCTTTTTTTAGAAAAAAGACAAGAACTCTGAATTTAATATCCTCTGTTTAGCTTTTTGTCTAGACCATTATCCATAGCATATTGTAACCAATTCTCTAAACAAAGATAAATATCCATGATATATTTTTTGGAGAATGTGGGCATAATTTTCCAGGCTATATCCTGCTGATTGGGAGTGTTGATAATCTTACAGGGACATAAAAAAATTTAGCATTACAGTCAAATCCTGACTGGAAAATTCTGTGAGGCTTGATCATCTCAGCCATCAGTGTTGAAACTGTTCTGGATGTAAAACTTAGAGGAAACTCCAATAGAGGTCCTCTGAAATGTTGGATTATCAGGGCCATCTGCTCCTATCAGAGATTTCTCAAGGGGTCTACCTTGATCAAACCTGATTTTTCTTAACCCAGAATGAATCCACAGCCTCTCATTTCCTGTGAAAAACAAAAAACAAAATCTCTTTTCCAAAGTAACATATTTTTTGACTTAAATTTTGAAGTCAAAGCATTTTCACAATATGTATGTTGGATTAATCAAGCAATGTTTATAATCAAATGTCTTTTAGCAGCTTTTGCTCTTTCCTCAGTATTCAAACAATTTGTAAAGAACATGATAACATACATTATTCTCTGTGTGTTTTCCATCTCTACATGGTTTTATTTTAAATTCTATTTCTTTTATTTTTACTTTTAATTTTTGGCTTTTTGAGATGAAGTTTCTTTGTGTATCGTTGGCTGTCCTGGCACTTACTTTGTAGACTAGGTTGTCTTTGAACTCACAGAGATCTGCCTGCCTATGCCTCCCAAGTGTAGGGATTAAAGGTGTGTGCCACTACACCCAACTACTCTCTTTTTTTCTTTTTTCGTTTAAGGACTGTATCCTTTTTCTTTTCTCTCCCATGCCTATATATATATTTAATTACACTGTAAAACACTTAGAGGTTTTCTTCATCTATATCCATCTTTACTGTGTATCTTTCTTCTTCTGACCACATGAGTCTTTAATTTGCTAAATGATATGGCTAGGATTAAAGCCATGGCTTTGATGACTGGATCCAGCCCATTCCTTAGCTTTCTGAGAATCTAGACTCATGGTGGAGGTACTGATCCGAACCATGTTTATTCTTAGAACTCCATAGAGTTTCAAGGTCCCTGCCACCACCAAAAAAACTTGTGGTTAGCTATTAATCAACACCATTTAAGTGTTTCGTGACAGAGCCTCTTAAAAGAGCAGCTAGGTTTTTGTAGCTAAACCTGCGTCAAGAATTCTCTCTTAAATGAGACTTGCTTGCCTCTAGCAAACAGAGCCCACCTGAGAGAATGACACCAAGAAGTTGTGCTTAACTGTTCTTTTTGTGTCTAGAATTACTTCCCAAGCTCTCTCAGGTTTTATGTGGATGCATTGATCCACTTTGGTGCCATTTGTTGACAGTAGTTTCTGTTCCACCAGGTCTCGCAGTCATTCAGTCCCACAGAAATACATAGAGGTCACATTAATTATAAACTGATTGACCTATTAGCTCATGCTTCTAATTAATTAATTCTTACATATTTAACCAATAATTCTTGTCTGTATTAGCCACGTGGCTTGGTACATTTTATCAGCTAGGCATTCTCATCTGTGTCCTCGATGTCTGGGTGATGATTGCAGATTGTGACTTTCCTCTTCCCAGAATTCTCCTGTTCTCATTGCCCCCCACCCCCACCCCACTACTTCTTGTCTGGTTGCCCTGCCTATGCTACCTACCTGGCTACTGGACAATCAACATTTATTAAAAATAATACAAATGTCAGGATAAAAGACCATTGTCTCACAGTGGGAAACTTTGTACATCTTACAACTTTGAGACTTTGTAGTAACTACAAATAGACCCTTTCCCTGACATGCCTGTACATCCCGTATATAAAATGATAGAGTTATTTAATCAAATAAAATGAATGTGCCGTAAGTCTTAACTAGCAGGATTGCCCAAATGGCAAAGTTTTTCATCTGAAAGGTACCCTTTAAAAATCATATACTTTTCAAGAAAAAAATCATTTTATTTGTTGATAGAACATGTGTGATAGTATATGAAAGAGAACTCTTGCATATATTAAATATTTTAATGAAATTTTACTTTAAAATTCTTTAGATTAATTGATAGGTTGAAACAACTTATACACTATTCTTGAAAATAGAGTCAGTGACGAAAATTAGGCTTAATGCCAGGTGTATAGGTGTGCCTCACACAGGCCAGTTTATCTGTAAACATAATGTGATCATTAAAAGATCTCTGTCAAGGAGAAGGAAACAAGCATGACTCCATAGCTACAGGTGATTGCTGATCTAACAGAAGAATAGCATTTAGATTCCATAACCCATACTGTGTGGCTCACACTAAGTCAACTCAGGAGACTGCATTCATATATTTCTTCATATATATATATATATGTATATATGTATGTATTAAATGCATATATACACACATATGTGCATCTAATATTAATAGTTATAGAAAACAAAGCTATACATTTGAGAGAGAAGTATGAAAGATGATGGAGGGAAAATTATTTAAATACAGTGCTCATAAAAAATTTAAAATTTATTTATTTATTTATTTTATAGGTATGGGTGTTTTGACTCAATACATAACTGTGCAATGTGTGCATACAGTCCCTGCAAAAGACAGAAGAAGGCATCAAATTTCCTGGATCTAGAGTTATAGACAGTTGTAAACTGCAACGTGGATGCTAGGAGTGGAACCAGGGTCCTGTGGATGAAAAACACTGTGTTTAACCTCTGAGTCTTCTCTCCAGCCCCAGGAAAAAATTAAAATAATAAAAAATGTTTTACTGTTTTACATTCTCATAAACCTTTAAACTAACTAACTAACTAAATAACTAAATAAATAAATAAATAAACCAGGCTGAGACTGGTTTAGGATCTTAAAAATAGAGGAATTTTTATGACCCACTTTTTATACTGGAATTGAAATAACAGAATAAAAAACTGTCTGAAGACAGCCTGATATCTGTCTGTGTTTTCTTCTACCCTACTCCTCAGTCAACCTGGAAAAGATGTATTTTGTCTACTTATAGTTAAGTTTGTAGATCATCTGATTTTGCCATATGGCTTTCTTAAATATGGCTACAAGCTGGATAAGGAGGAAACAGACTTCTTTCTCACATCTCTTTTGGGAATTCTAAAGCTAAAACTCAACCTATTTTGCTTTCCATCTTAGTGGCCCTAAAGCCAAGCCTTTAGTAGCTTGGTCCTCAAAGAATAGATGTTCTCAATCTGTGGGTTACAGCCCCTTTTGGGATTGGTTAATCTGTATATCAGAAATACACATTGTCATTTATATCAGTAGCATAATTACAGTTAAGAAGTAGCAGGAAAATAATTTTATGGTTGGTAGTCACCACAACAAGAAGAACTAGATTAAAGGGTCGCTGCATTAGGAAGTTTGAGAAAGACTCTCATAGAATATATCAGATAGAAAGAATAAAAGACTGTAATTGTCTTTCTTATTTATGCATAAAAACACAATAAAAGGTACATAAACAAGAAAAAGGCTAGCTCACTTGGAGAGCCTGGGACACTGAACAGAAAGCAAAAATAGAAGCAATTTTGCTTATTTATATTTTATGCTTTATTTTGTTTGGTAAGGCTATATAAATGTATTATTCATTAAAAATAAATTTAAAAATATCAGATGAAAAGACTGATAAATAAATTCACTAGATAAAAATAGCATATTGTCCAGTAAGGGTTGAGAGCATTATAGATATTTTAGATTTGCAAAAATCAGTACCCATACATTTCTGTTGTTATCGCCTTAAAAATAATGTACTCTTTAGTACATTCTGTTATAGAAAATGCTGATTTCCTATTAAAAAAATAAGAAAAAACTGTACTTTACAACACATTTTGGAAAAAAATGTATTTAAATAGATTCTATTTAATGAACCTGTACCTTCATATAAATAACATATTCATTAGTGCCCTTCAATGACCCTGTAAGTGCAAATCTATGTATTTACATAAGTGGGTTGGTAATAGGCTAGTGGTTGTGGGTGGCTCTAGTAACATTAAACTCTAAATAGGTTATGGATCTTTTGAAACCGGGTTTGAATAATTTGTACCTAACAAATATGCCTGCTGGCAGCTAAATACATAGGAGGGTAGACCATGGTAGACATGCCTCAGTAGACAGTGCCAAGCCCCATGCTTGGTGGGTAATGATAGTGTACTGTCAGAGGAATTTATTTTAAAATATCAAATGCAATATTAAAAAGCAAGTGTTCCTTTTTTATTCTTTTTTAATGGTTGAAAATTTTTGTTTCCTTGCTTTTTGAAACCTTTATTTCCCCTTGGACAAATTCCTTTAACACTAAGGACTCTGCTGTTAAGTGGCAAAATAGCATTGGCTGGTTCCCTGGCTTTTGAACTAGGGTCTGGGAATCATGATGCTTCAACAAAACGATGGCAAAAAATGAAAGGGGATGACAAATTCTTCTTAAGTTTGTGTAAACTCCACCTCCATTTCCAACAACCTCATTACCAATATGACTTTGCCTCCTTTTAGATATTTAATCTGTCAACTGTTCTTTATTCTTCCACCCAACTTTCTGTGGAGCTAAAACATATTATCAGGATCTTTATCAGGAATGACAAAGGCAAGACAATACCAAAGAAAATACAAGCAAGAAGAATATAGAACATGAAACCACTTTGTGATCTCACTTCTATATTTATGTGTAAGAAGGAGGGGAGAATATGTATCTGATAACAAAGAGGTTATTACATATTAATTTTTAAAAAATATTTAGAGTTTACAGTGATTGCTCCTCAAACATCTTCCACATAATACTGTAATGAACAATAAACATTGTTTATTAATGAAATGCATTGCTTAAGCTGTCAGGGTGCCCTGATATTTTTCTGTAAATACTTTACACATGGTGCTTCCCTTCAAGACAGAAAAAAAAGAGTGGAAATAAAAAAAAGTAGAGCAACAATTGTGTGTGATTTGAGGGGGCCGCCTGTTTCTCTGTATGGAAGTAAAAGATGTCCGATTTAATGATGAAGAGATCAGTCCCTATTGTCAGAGTTCCCAACTCTAGAGCAGACACATCTTCATCTTCAGGCCCAGACACACTTATTACATAGATATATTAATTGCAACTAGGCCCTTACTCTGAAAGCTTGTTCCTTGATATTTTATTCTTTAATATCCAAGCTCAATGTTATCTGTAATCTCAACATTGGGAGGCTGAAGCAGAGGGGTCAGGAGGCTCTAAAGTTCAATGTTAGCCTTGATTACATGACAAACAGCAAGTTTGAGGCCAACCTGGGAAATAGGAGAACAATCTCAACAAAACACAAAATTAAAATTACAAAAAGATTTCAAATCTAACCTAGCAAAGTACTGAATAGAAATGGTGTTTTACACACTTCAATTCTGCAATCACCCTGTAGCAGGATGGAATCATTGTGCCAGGATTTTGTCAGAAGATTCTGCATAAGGACTGTAAGGCTAACCAATTACACCCCTGGCACTCCTGGTCAGAAGATTCTTATGATGAAACTGAAACAGAGAAATGAAGACTAGCTTCATCCTATCTGCTGACCGCAGAGTCTAATGTGCTTAGCTCTTTCTGCAAATCATGCAGAGTTTTTCATTGCTTTTGTGTGCTGACCGTTTTTGAACCTTTGAACTCTGACAGGAAGACGAACCCATAAACATCTAAGTGATCACCTGTTCTATTCTAGAAGGTGAAAGGAAGAGATTTCTTACTAGTAGCATTGCTTTCTCAAAAGCTGATGGGAGACTAAAATAATCCAGATGTCGAAAACTTGTTAGATGTTGCGGGATATGATTAGAGTCCGGGACTCTTTGGAAGTGTTTGTCTGGATGTCAAATCAGGCTGCTTATTAGATGTTGAAGGTTAAGTCTGCTGCTTTCCTTCCTGCCAGCATTAGCAAGATTTTATGGCTTACTTATTTATTTTTATAATTTACTTCAAGTCTTGAAAGAGGATGAATTCTTGTTATGCGTCTGTCCAGTCAGGGTTGTGGTTAGATGCTGATGTCCTGAGTTCCAACCATATTAATTGATGGATAAAGATTGTAATCCCCCTCTCTTTGAAGCCTGGGCCTGATTTTTAGGCAACACTTCAAAAGCGGAGCACGACTAAGGAGGCATATTTCCTACCATCTTTGAGTTGGTATGATTCACTCAGCCTGCGTTAAAGCACACGGGCCTTACATATTTGGCTCTCCAACCAGTTTATTTTAATATTAGAAAGCAAAACAAAAGGCCTTCTGTGACCCAGAAGTTTATCTGTAATTTTTCTCTGAGTTATTTTGATGGGTTAAAGCACCTTTGAAATGGAGACACCAAAATCATTCTTTTCTTACAATAGTAAACACCTCTCTCTCCTTTCCCCCTTTCCTTTTCCTTCCTCCCCCGTCTCTCACTGTCCCCCTTATGCCTTTCTCCTTTCCTGCATGTTTTGTTGCAGTATAACATGATGCTATTGTTTGTCTGAGTCTATTATGATTAATGGAAAAACCTACATAAATAAGACATTTCAAACATTCTCCATTTGTTATAGTCCTTGGAAACCTTTTAAAACATAATTTTTGGCAACATTTATTTAAAATTTATACCAGAGGAAACATTTTTAAGATAAGATTTTGAAGTAAGGAACAGTGAGGTATAAACTTTCTGGGAACATCAAAAGACAAAACAAAACAACAAACTAAAAACCAAAACCAAAACCAAAAAACAACCAGCAATCAAATCCACCTAGAACAAAGTGGAAAACAATTCAAATGAAGTCATGGCCAGCATAGAACTTTTGCCTGGTATCTCTCCATGTAGTGCACTGGCTATAGGGCAGTTCTCAGGGAGCATTTCCCAAATGCGCTAGCATGCTATGTGTGAGAAAGATTAAGTGTTTCAGATCAAAGAAGGGCCCTGCTGTATGGTCTTATGAGATTGTCATTCACTCTATTATGGCTCATTTGCACAAGATTTTCATGTAATATGAGCCTTTGTTTTGATGGCAGTGAACTGACATACAGACAAGCTTCATCGGGTGTCCTAGTTGGTCAGTCTGTGGGGTATCTCGGTCCCAAAGAACTTGCCAATCATAAAAGGCAACTGTTAATCAGTTGTGCATTGGCCGTTTCCCTCCTTGACTGCTTTTCCTTGTTTTAAGGTGGAAAACTTCTTAAATGTGGACAGGTAGCATAAAAATCAGATAATGCCTACTTGTGCTAGATTAGATGCAGACTGAACAAGCAGTTTCAGATCCCCTATTCAAAAAAGCCCATTAGGAGCGGTTTTCGTCAGCTGCTTTTCCTCCCGTACTTTCTGCCACGCTTATTTTGATGTTAAAATATCTGGAAGAGTTGAAAAGTTATGCTTGAGCTACATTAAAAACTTTTCCAGAAGCGATATTTATGTTTTTCTTGTACTTAGTTTCACGGCTCTGCATAGAATCCATATTTACAGATCCCAGGCACGCACATTTGTCATCTCTTTATGCACCATCTGATCAGGAGGGAGAAGTGCTGTGGCTATTTCGATGGCGTTTAAGAAAGGAAATTAAAAAAAAAAATGTGTAAAAATTCTAGCTGATTGTGTGGCTTTAACTATAAAGGATACTGTCTTGTTAATGCTACCCTGTAGTCCACCGTACCAAATGGATGTGTAACAAGAAAGGAAAAATTAAAATGCCTTGTGAATATGAAATTAAGTGGAAGAGACACCAATGAAAGCTACACTACAACATAATCGATCACATTTTAGTTTCTGATCTGTTTTCTCAGTAAATACATTTTAAGTCCGGAGATGCCACTCAGTTTTGGCCATTACTGATCAGGTGCTGGTTAATTTTGCTTAGCGCAAATTCAGATTGGATATAGTACTGCCCCTAGAACATAAGATTTTCAAGTTTGACTTTATACCAATATCTTATCAAAATTTATATTTATAAGATTTGCTATAAATTTATTTCAGCTTTGATTGCTTGGAAATTATTTATAGCACTCCTATCACAGGAAAAAATCTTAAATCCATATGATTTTAATATACTCATGAAAATATTTGAAATATCAAAAAATTATTTTGTAACATTATGTTAAGGCAGAAGTGTGTGTGTATATATATAATTAGAATTATTTTCTTCTGCTTAACTTCAAGTAATTAAAGAAGAAATTGTATATTTATTACATTATAAGAGAAAACTTTTATACATTAGGAGTGCATTAATTAACCATGCAAAAACTAGTGTGTTTAGTGCAATAACTTTTAAAAATGTATGCTTGCTTACAAAAATACCTAATACAGGAAAGCACTGGTTGGAACCTTTTCCTTAATTTTTCCTTTGTAAAATTTCAAACACCCAGAACATTATAGCATAGTACTGAAAACATATAATCTGCACCCAGAAGTCATTGTCTTTACCTTTTCTTCATACTTGTCCTTACCTTATGTGAAAATAATGATATTATTAAATTTTCAGCCTGAATCCTAGGGCACCAGACTATTATTCTTTTGCGTAAATATAGTGACAGAAAACTAAAATATATAAAATCTAGTTATTGGAACATTCAAATAATCCATTGATAACTAGAAATCAGAGATAATTAAAAACTACTTATTTGCATGATGGCATGTACTACATAAATATTTTTCAGTTACTTTAAATTTAAATCCAGACTTTACAGATTGACAATGACATTAGAATTTACAGGCAGGTTTTGAAAAGCAAAAATTAAATTAATTGGTGAATGTGTTTGTTTTTTAGGTACTTTCAAAATCCATGAGCAGCAGCGCCCTCTACATTTGGATAGCTTATGATAAAGTCGGTTTTTCTGTTTGAAAAGAAGCATCACCCAGCAGGGCTCACTGTAGGGTTGGGATAAGGATGTGATTGTAATATATAACATTGCAGGAGATTTCTCATATGAGTTTGCTGTATTTTAACCTGTTAATTTAGTACAGGAAACCCAATAGCACACCATTTAGAAAATAAACTCACAGAAACAGCAGTCAAAAAAAAAAAAAAAGAGTCAAAACAAAAGCCAAGGCTCCCTAGCAAATCTGTAAATCTTTTTCAAGGTAAATTTAATCATATTATTCAAGTGGATTTTCAGAAGTCTGTTTGAATTAATTACAATTATATCATTATCTTTTCTGGCTTAGACGAACACAGTAACTTATAACATTTTCAAGTTCAGGAACAGATCAAAGTCTTAAAAACAAAAGCTCCTAGTTTGAGCATCTAGCCAAGAAAATGTAGACTTACAGATACTGTGTTTGATGTAATTGCTTGAAATAAAATTAGCTGACATTTAGTGCTTTTTTTGAAAATTCCTTCTCAGATTAAATAATAATAAAACAGTTTCTGAAATTATATAGACCTAAACGTATAATCAGTCATCTTACATGTTGACTCTGCTACTTGTTATTAATTTGCATACCGTCCCTTAATGGAATATGTACATTACCCTTAAAAGACTGAGATGAACTATCATAGGCCACCTACAAATTATAGTAGATTTTATAACATAGAAGAAAAATTTAATATATATTTGCGTCTCTTTTTTCTCACTAGAAATGCTTTGTAGATCATCAATTTCAGTTAATTTTAGCAATCCATTTGGTTAAAAATATATGCTTAATAGTAATAAAGTCGCTCCAGAATACTGGCACTAAAAGGTTCAGTTTTCTATTTCTGGTAGCTTTTTCCTTTAAGATAAATGATGCAAATTTTAAAATTTAATAATTTTAAAAATTAATAAATTTTAAAGTTTAATTTTAAAATTTAATAAAATTTTTCTTAAATATATTCTCTTAAAGATGTTTGGTGCTATGACACTGTTATTCTTTGAAGGAACTTAAATAGGTAACCTAAAGTAAGTCTTTTTGCAAATTATTTGTAAACTTTCAGTGACCCAAAAGCAGATTAAAATTACTTGTTTCTTTAAAGTTAACATAACTTCAATGCCTAACTCACAGTATTTTAAATGGAAAAAAAACACAAAAATATTAAACAAATCCGTTTTATGCTTTAAAACTTCACAGCTTAAATATATCAAATCAACTCCCAGAGAATATTTTATTTAAGTCAGTAAATCTGAAAAATCAAGTCTCTTGTGAAAAGGAAATAATTTTCGTTTAAATTATCCACGGAGGCTTTTGCTTGCCTTTCAATGCCAGAAAAATCCTAGAGTGGCTCTAAATTTCTAAAGACAAAATGCCAGTGACTCTGGGGATCGTCTTGTTCATTTTAAGAGCAAATTAAAACAGTGGAAGAATGGGGCAAATAATTGTTTCCTATGTTCCTTGCTGGTGACTGCTGGAATCATCAGCCCTGATTTACAAATGTAGACGGGAAGGTTTCTCAGCTTCCTGCGGGGTAGAAGACTGTTACGTTGGCACGCGCCCTCTCGCCCTTGTAATCACCACTCAAAACTGTGCCCTGCTACTTCCAATTCCCAGTCTCTTGATTGAACACCTCATTCTGTGCTAACAAGGTGAGGTATTTGAACAGGGGCTCTAGTTGGAAGATCATTAATGGTTTTGCTCATTAAGAGTTGCTGTGCTAGTTTTGGTAATTTGGTAACTATCTAAATCACAACTAGATTACCCCTTCAGCCTAAAGGAAGAGACATTTAAGATAGTAACAGTAATACCTCCTTTCCTTGTTGACAAGGAGAGTGGAGTGCTGACTGCATATTTACTAGGCTTTGTAGAAGTAATGAAGTTCGCTAGGATGCCCAGGTTCATTGTCCAGCTGTTTTAAAGTGATGATAAAAACACAGTCAAGGAAAGTTGAAGACAAAAAAATTTCATTCAGTGAGATTTGATGCAAGTTAAAAAAGTAAATAACAAACAAAAATAGATTTCTTTATGAATATGAGAAACAGTAATATTCTCACATTTTGTTTATGCTAAACTGAGTTCTAGTTCTGACATTTTTGTTGTTACTAACAAGTGTGTCTTAAAAAGCCTTAAACTTCATGCTATTTCTGATTTTTTAAAAATAAAAACATTGTTAATTTTCTTAATTTGTTCCTGGAAATATTTGCAGGGCACTAATTATGTAGCTCAATTGTATTGAAAGACAGAACATGTAGCAGATAGATATTTCTGCTGAATAATTGTTTAAAATAATGTTAGATACTATCTTAAAATTTATATTTGACCTTTAAACATATATATATATACACACACACACACACACATATGTATATATATATATATATTTGTAATTTTTTTGAATGAGTTAAACGTGTTCGTTTCCATGTAAAAGTGCATGGCAATGCCAAACTATTTTATTTAATTAATTAATTTCTTTATACATCTATACTTTAGAAAGATATGTTTTTCCATGGTGAGTTAAGGAGACTTAATGAAGTACAAAAGTATTTAAACATCATTTGTTAAGTTTTAAAACTTCTGATTTAATTTGCTAAGATTTGAGAGAAGATTTTGAAAGTACACGTTGCTGTTTTTTAATCACGAAACTTTTTTTTTTTAAGTTTGGCAGCAACATCAACAGATCTGTAATTACTTTTAGTGACTTGAATAATTGCCATTTTATCATGTAAATAAAAGGTGGAAAAGGAGAGTCACCCAAGAGTGCAAATCTTTCCCATACCAAGCAAAGGGTCTATTTTAATGTATTTCTTGTGACATTTTTCTTCTGTGTCACTTTTATATCCCACTTTCTATGTCCCTTAGTGAGACAGTGAACATTTTGGTAATAATTTGTTGGGATAATTATGTTTTGTTTGTTTGTTTTATTTTGCCTAGAGTTCAGATTACAATCTTTTTTTTTAACATTACTAAGAGGCAGAAGTTCTCTACAGGCTTATTATTTTTCATTTTAGAATTTTGTGTTCATACAAAAAAACTCTCTACTAAGTCTGCAACTTTTATTTAATTGAAAATTGAATGCAGACCATGATTTGTGCATATAAAAATGCAGAAGTAATGTCTCTTGCTGTGTAAGTAGTGTTCTTGGTCATGAATAAAGCCCAAAGTTATTTAAATTATTTCTAGTCTCCTTATGGTAAGAGGATATTATTATTTTGTCCTATTATATATACTGGTCATGAATGCTGTGGGATAATGCTCTTGTACACTATAAAGATTTGCCATTCATATTAGTTTAAGAAAATACTCACTGGCCAGTAGCCAGGCAGGAAGTATAGATGGGGTTACCAGACTAGAAGAATTCTGGGAAGAAAAGAGGCAGAGTCAATCACCAGCCAGACACAGAGGAAGCAAGATGAGAGTTCCTTACTGAGAAAAGATATCAAGCAACATGGCTAAACATAGATAAGAATTATGGGTTAATTTAAGTTGCAAGAGCTAGTTAATAATAAGCCTCAGTTTATGGACCAAAGAGTTTATAATTTATATTATATTAGTCTCTGTGTGTTTCTTTAGGACTGAACAACTGCAAAACCAGGTGGGACAGAAAATTCTGCTTACAAATGGCACTCAAATGTTTGACAAGAATTTCCACATAAAGCCTGAGAAAGCTTTAAAAAAAGGATTCTAGAGAGACAAGAACAGAGTCAAGCGCAGTTTCTCGGTAACCATCTTTATTCTGGTGAACTCTGTTGGTGGCAAGCAGAGGCACAGCTCCTTCATGTTAACAGATTTTAATAAGTTAACATGAAAATACATGATTTTTTTTTCTTGAGATAGGGTTTCTCTGTGTAGCTTTGGAGCCTATTGGCCTCGAACTCATGGAGATTCACTTGTTTCTGCCTGCTGAAAGCTGGGATTAAAGGTGTGTGTCATCACCACTTGGCAAAAATAAAATCTTCTACATTGACATACCATTATGTGCTCATTCTGTCTTGGAAAACCAAAAAAAAAAAAGACTTTATAGTTCCTTTTCCCACTTTAATTGCAAGCTCTGCCATTGCAGACAAGGAAATCTTGCTTTTTACAGTTGGGAGTTAATTTTAGAAATTCTTCCACATAGTTAAGCTTGATGGGTCTACTTGAAACTAAGGTTATGACTTTCTGATTTACTTGGTTATAATCACAAGCATGTAAAAGCAAAGTCTATTGTGCTGGATTTACATTAGATTTAAGAGAAAAGAACAAGGTTATTCTTAAACTTCAAAATTTAAACATCTGATTTAGCAGGTATTCACAAAGGTCTGGTTACCTGAGAGAATTAAATATGCCCATAAGTATATTAGTATGATTTTTGTTAATATTAGTTGCACAGAGATGGAGGTTAAATTTTTGAAAATATCTTGATATTGATGATATATTTCTGCTTGGAAAAATATCACTGTCCTTCATGGTCATGTGTCTGGGGCTAAGAAAATTGAGTCAGATGGATGTGATTTGAATAGAAAGTAAAGCTTTCAATATTAGTAGTAACTATTTGAGATGATGCCAAAGTTTAAAATTTACTTTGGAACTGTTTTATTCACTGTATGATATTTTCTGAAAAACTAGCACTGTGACATTAAAAATAATGGTGTTTTATAAATGTTTAGAAAAATGATATCAGTGTGCATGCTCAAAAGAAGTTTCTATACTCGTTCCTGGAGAATTCTCAAACATTATTAAGAGGTCTATGTGGGTGAAATTATGATGAAATGTAAAGAAACTCTAATGCAGGCAGATTTTTGAGATATTTTAAGTCTGTTTTTTTAATCTGAGCTATGGCTTTACATTCTATTATTTTTCGTTATAAAACATGGTTGATTTCTCTAAAGGAGGATCACATGAAAGCACATAAGAATCTAACTTCATGTGGTTTATGCGTAATGTAGTATTTGTTTAATATTTGCTCAGATGTACGCTCACAGTTAGTACTGTGATGTATAAAAGGAAGTAATATGTCTAATGCTTTAAAGGTCAGTACTGCACAGAGAAAGCAGGATGACCAGAATTTCATACTTATCTCTATGGGCTTGATTACATTATCACAAATAAAAATACAAACATGGTTCCAATACTGTACTTTCAAATCATGATTGAAATAATATAAATAATAATATAATTCCAGTAATATAACCTGTTAATCTATGGAAAATTTAAAAACACCACTATGATATGTGTCACAGGTAATCACTTAAGAGATAAAAATCTGATGAATTTCTAGGGCTGTTAACATTCTGTCTAGAATGACTTTTTCCTAGTTGTTGCACAAGCTGACTACATATTTCAGTATAATTCATATCTACCTTATCTTCTTTCTCATATGTATTATGAGAAATAATGATTCTCATATGTTATTTCAGTCATCAAAATTGGAAAGTCTAACATTTCTTTAACTGTATTAAAATGAAGATAGAAAAGTTAGCAAAGGGACTTTGACCATCAATTTACAAATGAGCAAAGTAAGATACAAAGTAAAACCAGTTGACCTATGATATTTCTTTATAGATTTTGGATTTTGGAATCAGAGAAAATTATTAAGTGACTTAAACCCACAGTTTTCATTTCAAAGATTCGGAAGATGAAGACAGAGGAGGTACCAGTGTTTTCAATCAAGCTAACAACTAGTTAGCAGTCTCCAGACTAACATCCTAATTACCTACTTTGCAGATCAGTATTGTTTCCCATCTACCTACCTACCTCCTTCATATTAAAACTAAAACCTGCATCAAAGGTGATATAGAAATAACAATACACACATATAGTGAAAAATATCAATTCTCTTAACTGGGGCTCTCTAAGCTTTTGAAGATAGCTTGCCCCCTTTATTATGTACTACTGCTTAAAGCAGTGAATGGAGTAGTGCCTGCCTGGTGAAGCACTGGGCTAAACCCAAGTATCACATACACCAGTCACAGTGGTGACAAGAGGGTCAGAAGGTCATGGTCTTCTTTGGCTGCATAAAGAATTCAAAGCCAACTAAGTTACATGAAACCTTGCCTTAAAAATAAATATGTAAATAAATAAATAAATAATACTCTAAAATAAAAATAATGATGAAAGGAAAAAAAGATCTTGAAGCTATTATGTATCAATTCATTAATGCTAAGGTCAGGAACAGGACCACAAGAATCAAATTCTGCTGGAGCGACCAGCAAATTTACGAAGCAGATTGTGTTTTATTAAATTGAATTTTTCTATTTTTATTGATAAATTTTCTATGCTACTATCCAAACATTTGAGAGCAATATGTAATTCTTCCAAGTTCCTTTTTCTACCTAAAGTGCACTCATCATCTTTGGTGACCTAGAAATGATCTGTCATTCTCTGAAACCTGACGGCTCTGGCAGTGTGACTCCAGCTTCCCTGAGTATTTTCTCTTGCATCAGACAATGCCGTCTAACATGGTGCATATCACATATTCTAAAATACAGAAGTAAGAAGCTCATTTAGAAAACCAAACATTTGGTAACACAGGATCAGGGAAATCATGTTAATGTTTGCCATTTTCTTAACATACAGATACAGACATGTATGCATTCTATTTATGTATGTAAAGTTGAAATTACACTGTTTAATAACATTTAAGATCTTTTTCTGCCCACTTATCATATTTTAAACATTTGCCTTAGAATAAGGTTTGCTTTAATTTGTGTAACTTCATAAATGCATTTTGAACTGAACAGCTGTGAGTTCAGAAAAGCAAACTGGAGGTGATAGGAAAGATAAAATGGGGAGAAATTAGTTGTTACAATGTCCTAGGCATTGAAGGCAAGAGCCAGGAGGGGCAAGACAGAGCAGAGGACTGGGTGGTAAGCTAGGCAAAGAGACCAAATTATGCATCATAATGGAGGGAATTTTGAACTTGGGAGTCATAAAACAGCAGTGATATTTGTGAATATGGTTGATAAAAAGTGGAGGGTACTCTCATATTACATGTTTTTAAACAAGTTAAAGATGAGCAACAAGGATGTTCTATGCAAATATTGACAGGTTGCAGTGTTGTGACACACAGGAGAAAGAGGAAGCTGGTGCCAGGGGAGTATATGAAGGCAATGAGAACGGGCTGGCAGGGCCAGTTGCTATTTCCTTTGAGGGGCATAGTAGACTTCCTCATCCCACACTGTACACAGACAACAGATATCATTCAAACTTTTAAAAAAGAAGTTTATTACTTTCAAATTTTAATTGCTAACCATACTGTGGAAATTAAAGTTTGTGTAATTAGCCTTACCAATAGTATAAAGCAAGATAAAATAATGTTCCTTATCTTTTAAGGCAGAGAATACAAATATGGGTAAAAAGATAAATTAAGAAACGTAGCATTTTATTTTGACTATAGTGTTAATTTCGGAACCATCCGATAACGCTTAAAGTGTTTTAAAGGAAGCTAAAATAAAGCCAACAAAGCGTGCTTTTGAGTTGTATTTCATGCTGTTCTTTGGTATTTGAAATTACCTGTTACCTGCACCGGTAACGTCTGTAGTAGAGAATAGTGGAATGAATAAATCACTGGTTCTAGCAATAGGAGGAGTGACATGTTTTCGCTTTCTAAGTCTTCAGAATTTACTTCCGAACTAAACATCCAATTGTTAAAGCCGACTGGAAAAATGAGACATTATGACTTACTATAGCTACTGGGAAGTTTTCTTTTCTTTTCTTTTTTTTTTTTTAGGAGAACTGTCACATATTAGATTTAGTTGAATAAAGTATTTTATTTCATCTTCCCCTTTTCTTTCGTCCCTTCCTCCTTTAGTCCCCTTCCCTCTTTCTCTGGTCTTTCTTTCCCATTGCCAACTTCAATGCCTTCTAATCTCTCCTTAGGTGTGACTACACTCCTCAGCCTCAGTGATGAAAATGGAGCTCCTCATCTAGTATCTTCATCTTATACACAATACACTTATCAATAATTTAATTTATTAATGATACAGGATACTAGCATCACTAGTAACACTAACTAGCATATGTTTTGTGTATGGTGTTTGTGTGTAGATGGCCATGAGTACATACATGTGTGGGGTGCATGTGTGTGGAGATCAGAAATTGCATGTGATGTCATCCATGATCACACTCTATGTTATTTCTTGAGACATGGTCTCTTACCAAACCTTGCACTCACCATTGAGCTGAAATTGCTGACTAGTGGTCTACAGGGATCTTGTTGTCTAAGCCTATACTGTCATCCCTGACTTTTTATGTCTAAGTTAGGGATAGAGATTCAACTCTCTTGCTTATGTAAAAAGTTCTTTACCAACTGAGTCACTTCCCAGTACCATATAAGTTATTTTTTTCCTTTTGTTTTTTCAAGACAGTTTCTCTGTGTAGACCTGAGTGTTCCGGGACTCCCTTTCTAGGCCTTGAACTCAGAGATCCTCCTGCCTAGGCCTCCCAAGTGCTAGGGTTAAAGGTGTATGCCACATTAGCTCATATAAGTTATTTTCACACATTGTATTTTCATTATTTTGCATTATTATTAGGTGTATCTATTACAGCAAAATTCTTATAAGTAAAAGTTTTATAATTAAAATTATGACTTTAGCTTAAAAGAAAAAAGACTCATAAGGCAAAAAAATAAATATAGCATGAAATGTAGCATAGGTACATTTAAATTGTTTAAGAAAGGTATCACATACATAGATCTAATCTACATGAGAAGTAGAAAAAGACAAGATCTCCTGAGTAAATTGGGAGCATGGGGACCTTGGAGGAGGGTTGAAAGGGAGGGTAGAGGCAGGGAGGGGAGCAAAAAAATGTAGAGCTCAATAAAAGTCAATAAAAAAGTACCACAATGAAAATTATCAGAACTTTTAGGTGGTGTTCATTCAAAATGTTATCTGACTTTCAGAGAAGTATATTCCAAAAATGAGTCTAAAATGTGTAATTTGGAAAAAAGACATTTTTGTACATATTTAAAAATACTTCCTTGCTCCTACAGACATTCAATTTTGAATTTTATTACATATATTAATAATATGTTATATATAGTATTTTTGTTAATTTGAAAGCTTCTGCTAATGAATTGTTTTTAAGGTAAAATTACTTTATTAAAATTCAAGAAATTATTAATATCTGAGAAAGTCCTTTCTTAAATAATCTGATTACAAATACTCAGTTGTTAATGCAAGTACATCTGACACAATACAGGTACAAATCTCTAGCTTCAACTGTAACAACAGAGGTTCTTGCAAAGGATGCTACCATTAAGTTGGTTCTTTTCATTTCCAAAGACTTCTTAGGCATTCTCATCAAGTAAGGACTTGCTTCAAAGATTAGTGATCCAAAATATCCCACACAACTGAATTTCCAAATATCTGAGTCCATTAAACTTTCTTTTCTATCTTGTGGTTGTTATTGGGACATTGGAAATCTTGCCCTAATGGACTCATATGTTGCAGATGGAGATGGAAATTAATGCAGCCAATATGACTAAGAGCATGGAGGCTCTGGAAAAACTGCCTCTGCCATATAGTCAGCTAATCACGTTTGGTATGTACATATTCTTCCTTTGGATAGGATATGAAATCATCACATGGAAGAAATAGCTGAATACTCAGTGCTGCAATAGTTATAACATGGGATCAGCATAGATGCCCATCAACAGCCAAAGGTGTTAAGAGTATGTAGTATTGTTCAATCAAACAGAATGGTAAACCATTGTTTGCAAAACAATGTGTGTACTGGAAGAATATTATATTATGTAATATGAAAGGCAGAAAGGTAGATGCAGGGTCTTCTGTTATATATTGAGCTGGAAAAAGTATATGTAGAATTATGATTGCTGGGAAGGATGGTTGGGGAGGAGTGGTTGGTTAATAACCATCAAAGCACGGAGTAATAAAGTAAGTTCTAGTGTTCAACAACTCAATGAGGTGATTGCAGTTCACTCCAATGATTGTGTACTTAATGAGGGCTTAGAGGAGAGGAACTTAAAGCCTCCAAACACAAAATAATGTAAAAAGCTAGAAAGATGAATTACTCTGATTTAGTCATTGATTAGGACATATCATATAAATATATTGAAATATTGCACTTTGTTTTAAACTTTTGTGTTAAAATATATAAAATGTCTATCGAGATGAAAATATCACATATCTTGATTTTAATATATGTATTTTGTATGCATGTATCAAAATTATTATACTGTCTTATAGAAACTATGCTGTTATAATGATAGTTAATAAAAATACAAAACTATGCTGTTTCAACATTAACAAATATATTTTAACTTTTCTGTTCCATTTTGATTAACACAAAGTAGGTGACTTGTTTCCTATTTAAATTATGTTTTTCTTTCCTGTGAACTAGCTCAAGTTTATATGTCTGTTGATTAAAATACAAACATAATAGTTCTATGACACCTTTTTCACATTAATGTTTGGTTATACCATGCTTTTTAATCAAGGTTGTATGCTTGACATACCCATTTAAAATTGCATTTTGCATAAAAGTATAAATCTGATTATTCTTAAAAGGTTATATATAAATTTTTCTTTTTATAACATTTTACATGGACATTTTAATCTTTTAAAAAATTGTTTAAAAATATTTCTCTCATACGATGCATCCTGGCCGCAGTTTCTCTTCCTTCAAGTTCTCTCTCCACTTCTCCTCCACCCCAACCATTCCTCCTTTATTTCCCTTTGGAAAAGAACAGGCCTCTCAGGGATATCAATTAAGCACCATATAAGAAGTTACAATAAGACTAGGCACAAACCTTCATGTCAGGGTTGAGGGAGGCTGCCCAGTACAAGAAAAAGTGTCCCAAGAACAGACAAAAGATTCAGAAACACCCCCATTCCTACTGTTAGGAGCCCATCATAACCACCAAGCTAACAACCATGAAGATTTGCAGAGATCCTAGTGAAGATCCATGCAGGCTCCCTGACTACTGCTTGAGTCTCTGTGACCTCCTGTGAGCCCTCCTTAGTTGATTATGTGGGTTTTGTTATGATATTGTAGTGTTTGAATGAACTCATCATGGCATTTGGAATTTTAGAACTACAATATGTATGTGCACATATTTATTTATACATGTATACATATATATGAGAATCTTTCTGGATTTTGAATTTTTATTTAAAAAGTTTTGTCATTATTATTATGAGTGTCAGTGTGCACACATGTGTATGAAGTATATATGGATGCATATGCAAGGCATGAGTGTAGAGGTCACAGGACAAGGATAAGGAGCTGGTTTTCTCTTTGACCTTTTCTTGAGTTCCAGGAAACAAACTCTGATAGCCAGGCTTATATGGTAAGTGCTTTAGGTGCTGAACTGTCTCATTGTCCCTCTCCCCCAACAGTTTATTTTCATGTAGAACTCAGTAAGTTATAGTTCAAATTTTCTATTCACTTAACCATAGGAAAAACAATCTCACTAGTCTCTACACACACTCTAGTCACTGTGCAGCAAGGTAGTTCCAAACTTCTAGTGGTACAAGAGAGATGAGAAATAAAGATCTCTCTTTGAGGTCTGTTTTCATCACTAACTGGGTAACCTTGATGAGCTGATTAATATTCTGGGTCTCATTTACTATACTGAAATAACTTTCCCTTTTAACTCATGAACATCACGAAAAATGCGTATTAGTTTTCATTGCTGTTATGAAACTTGGACAAACATCATAATACTACCTTAAGGTCCAGGGGGCAAAAGAACTGGCATCCTTCTCAAAGTTCTATGAGCATCCATACTCACATTTCTGCACTTTTTAAAAACTGTATGTACGTACATATATAAGTATGTATTTTGATTTTTTAAAAAAAATTTACTGCTTTATAAATAATACCATTTAAAATTTCCACTTCCTCCCCTCCTTCCATTTCCCTCCCACTCCCCCATTACTACTTCTCCCTCCCCCTCCAGTTTTAAGAGAGGGCAGGGTACCCTGCACTGTGAGAAGTCCAAGGCCCTCCCCCACTACATCCAGGCCTAAGAAGGTGTGCATTCAAACAGACTAGAATCCAAAACCCCAGTACATTCAGTAGAAACAAATCCCAGTGCCATTATCATTGGCTTCTCAGTCAGCCCCCATTGTCAGCCACGTTCAGAGTGTCCAGTTTGATCACATGCTTGTTCAGTCCCAGTCCAGCTAGATTTGGTGAGCTCCCATTAGATCAGGCACACTGTCTCAGTGGGTGGACCAACCCCTCACAGTTCTGAATTCGTTGCTCATCTTTTCCCTTTTTCTGCTCTTCAACTGGACCTTGGGAACTCAGTCCAGTGCTCTGATGTGGGTCTCTGCCTCTATCTCCATCCATTGACGGACGAAGGTTCTATGATTATATTCGAGATATTCATCAGTGTGACTATGGGACAAAGCCAGTTCAGGCATCCTCTCCTCTACTGCCTAAGGACCTAGCTGTGGATATCCCTGTGGACACCTGGGATCCCCTCTAGAGCAAAGCTTCTTGCCAACCCTAAAATGGATCCTTTAATTAAGATATCTTCTTCCCTGCTCCCATATCCGCCCTTCCTCTATCTCAACCATCCCACTCCCCCAAGCACTCCCCTATCCTTTTTTCCTCTCTTCTCTCTCCCCCTCTCCACTTCCCCATACCCCACCCCCAGCCCACCCTTATGCTCCCAACTTTTGCCCAGCGATCTTGTATGCTTCCAGTTTCCAGGAGGATCTATATATGCTTTTCTTTGGGTTCACATTATTATTTAGCTTCTCTAGGATCATGAACTATAGGCTCAATGTCCTTTGTTTATGGCTAGAGTCCACTAATGAGTGAGTACATACCAAATTCATCTTTTTGAATCTGGGTTATATCACACAGGATAATGTTTTCTATTTCCATCCATTTGCATGCAAAATTCAAGATGTCATTTTTTTTATTAACAGCTGTGTAGTACTCTAATGTGTATATGTTCCACACTTTCTTTATCCATTCTTCCATTGAGGGGCATCTAGGCTTCTCCAGTTTCTGGCTATTACAAATAATGCTGCTATGAACATAATTGAACAAATGCTTCTGTAGTATGATTAGGCACCTCTTGGGTATATTCCCAAGAGTGGTATTGTTGGATCCTGAGGTAGGTTGACTCCCAATTTCCTGAGAAATCGCCACACTGATTTCCAAAGTGGTTGCACAAATTTGCATTTCCACCAACAATGGATAACTGTTCCCCTTACTCTACATCCTCCCCAGCATAGGTTATCATTGGTATTTTTGATTTTAGCCCTTCTGACAGGTATAAGATGGTATCTCACAGTTGTTTTGATTTCCATTTCCCTAATCGCTAAGGAAGTTGAAAATGACATTAAGTATCTTTGGCCATTTGAAATTCTTCTGTTGAAAATTCTCTGTTCAGTTCAATATCCCATTTTTAATTGGGTTATTTAGAATTTTAATGTCTAGTTTTTTGAGTTCTTTATATATTTTGGAGATTAGACCACTGTCTGATGTGGGGTTGGTGAAGATCTTCTCCCATTCAGTAGGTTGCCTTTTGTCTTAATGACTGTATCCTTTGCTTTACAGAAGCTTCTCAGTTTCAGGAGGTCCCATTTATTCATTGTTGCTCTTATTGTCTGTGCTACTGGGGTTATATTTAAGAAGTGGCCTCCTGTGCCCATGTGTTGCAATCTTCTTCCCACCTTCTCTTCTATCAGGTTCAGTGTGATCAGATTTATATTGAGGTCTTTGATCCATTTGAACTTGAGTTTTGTGCATGGTGATAGATATGGATCTATTTTCATTTTTCCACAGGTTGACATCCAGTTATACCAGCACCATTTGTTAAAGATGCTTTTTTTCTTCCATTGTATAATTTTAGCACCTGTCAAAAATCAGGTGTTCATAGGTTTGTGGGTTAATATCTGGGTCTTTGATTTGATTCCATCGGTCAACATCTCTATTTTTATGCTAGTATCGAGCTGTTTTCATTCCTGTAGCTCTGTAATAGAGTTTGAAGTCAGGGATGATAATGACTTCAGCAAGTACCTTTATTGTATTGGACTGTTTTGGCTATCCTGGGTTTTTATTTTTCCATATATAATTGATTAATGTTCTCCCAAAGTCTGTGAAGAATTTTGTTGAGATTCTGATGGGGATTGATCTGAATCTGTAGATTGCCTTTGGTAGTATTGCCATTTTTTATGATTGATCCTACCAATCCAAGAGCATGGGAGATCCTTCCATTTTCTGGTGTCCTTTTCAATTTCTTTCTTAAGAGCCTTAAAGTTTTTGTCAAATAGATCTTTCACTTCCTTAGTTAGTGTTACCCCAAGATACTTTATTGTAAAAGGTGATGATTCTCTGATTTCCCTCTCCGCTTCTTTATTCTTTGTGTATAAGAGGATTACTCATTTATTTTTGAGTTGATCTTGTATCCTGCCACATCACTGGAGGTATTTATGAGCTGTAGGAGTTCCTTGGTATAGTTTTTGGGGTCACTTATGTACACTATAATATCATCTGCAAATAACAAAAGTTTGACTTCTTCCTTTTCAATTTGAATCTTCTTGATCTCCTTACGTTGTCTTATTGATATTGCTAGAACTTCAAGTACTATATTGGAGAGATATGGAGAGAGTGGAGTACCTTGTCTTGTTCCTTATTTTAGTGTAATGGTTTTAAGTTTCTCTCCATTTAATTTGATGTTAGCTGTCGGCTTGCTGTATATTGCTTTTATTATATTTAGGTATGATCCTTGTATCCCTAATCTGTACTGTACTGAAGATAAAGTACCTCTGGGCCAAGGACCTCCCAGACAAAAGCGATTTTTTTTAGTAAAGGAACTCAATATATAGCCAGGTTTTATCTGAGGGGACTTTATTATTCTAAAGTTATCAGCTTAATTTTGCTGATGAGTAAATTTTATATTTAAATGTCTATCTTAATAAATAAATTTTGTGCATGACTGAAGTTCATTGTTATCTACTTTGGACACTATTTTGATAAATTAGGCTGGAAGATAGTGAGCAACAGTAGAAATGTGCAAAAATAATCTCAGATAAAATAAACATTGAACCATTTGGTCATCAAAAATTTCTAAGATGTAGTCATTATTGAAAGGATAGAAATAAAGTCTGTACTGTCAACATTTAGAGAAAAAGTAATGAGGAAGTGGGGTAGACACTTCATTAGGAAATTGAGAAAACCGAAAAAGTTCAGAGAAAGAAATCATTCATATATTTGATTATTCATATTTAATAGGGTCTGCTACAGGACAGACTATTTTTCTGACAATATTATCCAAAACATTTGTTAAAATATGTAAGTGAAAATAGAAATTTTAGGTCTACATATTTTGTTTAATAACATGTACACACTCTCTATATATACATACATGTATGTATAATTTACTTTTTCATTTTTGTGTCAAAATACCTGACTGTAAACAATATAAGTGAGGAAATATTTGTTTTGGTTCATGGTTTAATAGAATGCAAACATCATGGGGAACAGCAGCAGCTGGACTCATTGCAGCCAGACTCTTTTTATAGTGAGGGACTCATGGCTGCTGGGACTTTGTAGTTGGGAGCTCATGACTGGTGGGGCTCTGTCTGTAGTGATGGAGGCTCATGATGGATGGGACTCTGTCTGCAGTGGGGGACTCATGTCATGGCTGGGGCTCCGTCCATAGTGGGGGACTCATGGCATGGCTTATTACAGCTCTGTGGATCAAAGAGTAGAGAGAGTTCCCTTTAGGAGAGTCAGTCTGTCATTCTCCAGACTCCCCCCTACTCCTCTGAACCTGCCAGCTGGGGCCCCATAACATCCACCTAAAGTGCCAATAGTTGAGGACCAAACCTTCAAAACAAAATAGTCTGCGGGAAATATTTCATATTGTAACAATAATATTTCACTACCTCCTGTAAGTGCATGACTTTCTCATAAAGAAAAATGCATTTACCTTAACCTTGGAAATATCTATAGTCTTTTTAGTTATATTTATTTGATATATGTGTAGGTGTGTGTGTAGGAGTGTGCATTCGCCATGGTTTGAGTTTAGGGCATCCCTTTCTCCTGTCCTCCATATGGGTGCAGAGGTGCAAGCCTAGGCCTTCAGACTCCTCAACATGTCCCTTGACTCACTGAACCAATTGAATCAACTCAATGTGGGCTCAGTATTAGCAGTTCGAACATAAGAGCCCGTGAGAGTCATTTCACAATATCAAAATAATAGATAACATTAGCCAATCAAAACAAGCAGAAAAATTATGATAAAGGCACTGGGACTTGTTTTTATGGCATGTTTTGGCTTTTTGGGACCCTAGTCTATATGCATGCACAGCTCCATAGACCTGGATGTAGTGGGGAGGGCCTTGGACTTCCCTCTGTGCAGGATTTCTGGCCCTCTCTCAAGCAGAGCGGGGAGAAGGAGGAGTGGGTGTGGAGGAGCGAGAGGGGATTGGGAGGAGGGAAGGAAGTGTAAATGATTGAATGAAAAAATAAAAATAAAAAAAGAAAGTAAGGGAAACAACATTAGCATAAATGTGTTTCACTGAGCCACATAAAATTGAAATCAAGAAAATCCCAAGGTAAAAACCAAAGAATGCAAACATCATTCTTGTCACCTGACAGATATATCATAGCCAAGTTTAAGGATTAAACATTTCATATATATTGATGTAATTTTGAAATTAAAGTTTAATTTAAAAAGTTAAAATTATAGAACATAAAGCTTCTGTATCAGATAATCAAATGGTTAAATTATACAATCAAATTTAATAGAACATATTCCCAATCCTGACTTCAAATTTCAAGTTTTCTGGTTAAAAGGTCCTAACAGATTTTCTTTTATGTCTTTCTTTCCTCTTGCTTTTCTTACAAAAGAAATGAAACAGTATTAAGTCCCAGCTCTCAAAGGAAGGAGGCTGCAGATGAGAAAGTGTTTACTTAGCATAGCAATATCTCTGAGTAAAGAAAATCACATTGCTATATCTAATTTTGTAGGAGAGAGTCTCCTTCTGCATGTTTTGACACTCACATTGCCTGTATGGATGAGGAAATGCATAGGGTCTTTGAATTCCATTACTATGTATCCTGTTTGTCAGGAAGAATATCATAAGACGTGGACATTCTAAATTTATTTTGGTAAGTAAGCTTAATGAGGAAATCTTGTTAATAATAAATAAAGTGAGATGCAATATAAAAAAGTTATGATATTCAACACTGTATTTGGTTGTTTAAATTGGACTACATTATTTTGTTCTGAAGCTTGCTTGATAATGTGGCACTATGTCATTCGGATTCCTTTTTAGGGAAGCATGGACTGGATATTTAAATACAAAGAATGCATACAGCAGCCAGTTATATCATAACTTCTCAACTTGGCGATGTTCTTTTTTAGGTATAGCTAATAGAGACAATCATCCTATACCCACAGTGAAATTAGATGCTGGACTAATGCTCATATGTGTTAAAGCATAGTATTTTCTTTTCAGATGGGAAATATGAAATTGAGTAGATTAATCAGAAAAGATAGAACTATGAAATTAACTTCTAAAATTATTGTGTTTTGGTGTTTGGGTTCACATCATATTACACACTCACTAGCCAAGTATTAACCTTCTGCACAGCCTTGGTGCTAATGAGTAAGAGATGAGGAGGTACTCCCTCCTCATCGCTAACCTAAGTGCAGCCTGTGTTGGGGAAAGGCTGATGTCCCTGGCACTCTGCTGCATAGAAATTCAATGTTGCTTTCCTTAGGACATTTTAAGGCTTCTGAGGATAACTCTAGTATAGAAAAAGACAAACTAACCAAAGCTAAGAAGGGCACATTTGGCTATTTCCAGAATTGCTGACTAAAGTGTTAAAAAATAAAATTTGGTTTGGAGTATCTTATTCCTTCCTATGCCTTATAACTACTTATGTTCAATGTTTGTTATTTCTATTTGTTATTGTTATTCACTATGAATTCATCTGTGGAATGTAAACCACTTTTCCTGGGTTGAGCTCTTTTCTCTGAGTGCTTTCTACCAGTGGTTTTTTCCTGTCACACACCATCAAGGGGGGACACAAAGAAAGCAATAAATCCAAGAGAGGCTGAGTAAGGCCAGGGCAAAATAAACAAAAAGATTGCTTTTGTTGTCACAACCATGGCCCACTGAGTTATTCTAGTTAAAAATCTCAACTTTACCAAACATGCCTGATCACTGAAACAGTTTCCTGCTGAACCAACCATTTCCAACCAGGGAGTCAAGGACAAAGTCTCTTATATCTCAGTTGTAGTTGAAAATATCATGTAATCTGATTTCGTCATTAAAATGCATTGAATTCATCTTTCTGTATATGCTGTATGAACACTTAATGTTTCTATACATTAATGGCACAGTAGGGTTTACTAAAGGATGAAGGGTAGAGAACTGATAAAGGGTAGCATACGGGGTGCAACTAGGTAGGAGTAATTAACACTTATACACAATGTAGTAATAATTGTTGGCAGAAATTGATAGACTATTTTAGAGTAGAGATTCTTTAATTTTCCAAGCACAAAGAATGGCATTTGAAGTGATAGATATACCAATAACCCCAATCTGATCATTGCACATGGTGTTCATCGGTGGAACATGATATGTACACTAAGAATACAAGCAATTATTATGTGCCAATTAAAAATAGAACAATACATTTTAATCTGCATACTGTTCAATGTAGCACAAGCTAAGAACAATATATTAAAATTACATTTATTTAAAAATAACATGAGCCGAGTGGTGGTGGCATACGCCTTTAATCCCAACACTTGGGAGGCAGAGGCAGGTGGATCTCTGTGAGTTCGAAGTCAGTCTGGTCTACAAGAGCTAGTTCCATGACAGGCTTCAAAGCTACAGAGAAACCCTGCCTTAAAAAATATAATAAATAAAATAAAATAAAAAAACAGGATCAAAGTAAAATATTTTTTACTATGTTTTAGAATTCCCTTAAAAGTGTGTGTGTGTGTGTGTGTGTGTGTGTGTGTGTGTGTGTGTGTGTATTCGCTTAGGTATACATAGAGCCTGAAATCAAACTTCTCAACTGTTCAACTCTCTATTTACTCTCAACTGACCATAGAACTTTAGGGAGGCAGAGCATTCAGAGGTCACCTGGCTTTGTGTCCCAGGGGCTGGCATTACAGGTGGTTACAACACATGTTGGGCGTTTGTGTGGGATCTGGGAATTGTACTTCAGACTTGACTCTATCTCAACAAGAGCTTTATCCATGGACCTATCTCTTTCCCAGTTCTTAGACTTGAGATTTTACAAGAGGTGTTTGTTTGTTTTAAGTGTTACTGACACTGGCTGGAGTTCACAGAATAAATTGTACTGTTTTTGCTGATGTCTTTGTTTTATGGAGTCATTTTCTGTACTCTGTAGAGTGGAACTAATATGACATTCTTCATTTACTATAATGAAGTAAAATAAAATCAATTTTTAGTATAAAATAAAATAATTTTAGTATAACCTAATGATATAAGTTTATCATGCTCTTACAATATTTGATGAAGCCTAGTTAATCATAACAACAAAGTAGACAGTGACATCTCTAAATGAATAAGAACATCAATACTTAGTCTTTATTACATCTGATTTGTTTCTTTTTTTTTTTAGTAAATTTTATTAAATTATAAAAGTTTCCATTTCCGCCCCCCCTCCCAACACCCTCCCACTCCCCCCACTCCCCCCCTTCCTTCCCCTCCGTCCCCCAGGGCAGTCAGGGTTTCCTGCCCTGTGGGAAGCTCCAGCTCCCTCCCCCTCCCTCCAGGTCCAGGAAGGCGAGCGTCCAAACAGACTGGATCCCCAAAATCCAGCATATGCAGAGGAAACAGGTCCCAGTGTCATAGTCAATGGCTTTTCAGAAAGACCCCGGGCCAGCCACAGTCAGAGAATCCGGCCAAATTCCGAGAATCTGGCTAGATCACGTCCTCGTTCAGTCCCAGTCCGACTGGCCCTGGTAAATTCTCATCAGATCCGTTCCCTTGTATCAGTGGGTGATAGCATCCCTCGCAGTACTGATTTCGTCTTTCATGTTCCTCCTCCTTCCGCTCCCCCTCCGGACCTCGGGGGGCTCAATCCATTGCTCCAATGTGGGCCTCCGACTGCATAGCCGTCCTTCGCCAGACAAAGGATCTATGGTGATAAGCAAAATATACATCAGTATGGTCATGGGCCACGGCCGATTCAGGCACCCTCTCCTCTGTCCAGAGAGCAATCTGGGGGATTTCTCCTTGGACCTGGGATCCCATATATAATCAAGTCTCCTGTAAACCCTAAAATGGCTCCCTTAGTTGAAATATATTGTTCCCTGATCCCATATTCATCCTACCTCCCTCCCCCCCCATCCCCGGCCACCAAGCTTTCCCCGTTCCTCCCCTACTCCCTTCTCTCTAGCCCTCTCCCCCTCCATCGACCCTCCCACCCCCCCATGCACCCGAGGTTACCTGGGACTCTTGTCTATTTCCTACCTCCTGGTGGATAGCTAAATAATCTTCATCAGGTTCATCTTCTTATTTAGCTTCTCTAGGATCACGAATAATAGGCTCAAAGACCTTTAATTATGTTTAGAATCCACTTATGAGTGAATACATGCCGTGTTCCTCTTTTTGGGTCTGGCTTATCTCACTCAGTAAAGCGTTTTCTATTTCCATCCATTTGCATGCAAAATTCAAGATGTCATTGTTTTTAACCGCCGAGTAAAACTCTAATGTATATATGTTCCACACCTTTTTTAACCATTCTTCTATTGAGGGGCACCTAGGTTGTTTCCATGTTCTGGCTATTACAAATAGTGCAGCTATGAACATAGTTGAACAAATGCTTTTGTAGTATGTTAGGGAATCTTTAGGGTATATTCCCAAGAGTGGTATTGCTGGGTCCTGAGGGAGGTTGACTCCCAGTTTCCTGAGAAACCGCCACACTGATTTCCACAGTGGCTGCACGAGTTTGCATTCCCACCAACAATGGATGAGTGTTCCCCTCACCCCACATCCTCTCCAGCATAGGCTATCGTTGGTGTTTTTGACTTTAGCTATTCTGACAGGTGTAAGATGGTATCTCAAAGTGGTTTTGATTTGCATTTCCCTGATCGCTAAGGAGGTTGAGCACGACCTTAAGTGTCTTCTGGCCATTCGAATTCATCTGTTGGGAATTCTCTGTTCAGTTCAGTACCCCATTTTTTAATTGGGTTAATTAGAGTTTTAGTGCCTAGTTTCTTGAGTTCTTTGTATATTTTGGAGATCAGACCTTTGTCTGATGAGGGGTTGGTGAAGATCTTCTCCCAGTCAGAAGGCAGCCTTTTTGTCCTACTGACAGTGTCCTTTGCTTTACAGAAGCTTCCCAGTTTCAGTAGATCCCATTTATTCATTGTTTCTCTTATTGTCTGTGCTGCTGGGGTCCTACTTAGGAAGAGGCCTCCTGTGCCTAAATCTTGTAGACTACTTCCCACTTTCTCTTCTATCAGGTTCAAAGTGGACGGATTAATGTTGATGTCTTTAATCCATTTGGACTTGATTTTTGTGCATGGTGATAGATATGGATCTACTTTCATTTTTTTACAGGTTGACATCCAGTTATGCCAGCACCATTTGTTAAAGATGCTTTCCTTCTTCCATTGTATACCTTTAGCTCCCTTGTCGAAAATTAGGTGTTCATATGTTTGTGGGTTAATATCTGGGTCTTCTATTCGATTCCATAGGTCGACTTCTCTGTTCTTATGCCAATACCAAGCTGTTTTCAATACTGTAGCTCTATAATAGAGTTTGAAGTCAGGGATGGTAATGCCTCCAGAAGTTCTTTTATTGTATAAGATTGTTTTGGCTATCCTGGGTTTTTTGTTTTGCCATATAAACTTGATTATTGTTCTCTCAAGGTCTGTGAAGAAGTTTGATGGGATTTTGATGGGGATTGCATTGAATCTATAGATTGCTTTTGGTAGAATTGCCATTTTTACTATGTTGATTCTCCCAATCCAAGAGCAGGGGAGGTCTTTCCATTTTCTGGTATCCTCCTCAATTTCTTTCTTCAAAGACTTAAAGTTTTTGTCAAATAGGTCTTTCACTTCCTTGGTTAGAGTAACCCCAAGATATTTTATGCTATTTGTGGCTATCATGAAAGGTGATGCTTCTCTGATTTCCCTCTCTGCTTCTTTATCCTTTGTGTATAGGAGGGCCACTGATTTTTTGGAGTTGATCTTGTATCCTGCCACGTTACTAAAGGTGTTTATCAGCTGTAGGAGTTCTTTGGTAGAGTTTTTGGGGTCGCTTATGTACACTATCATATCGTCAGCAAATAACGAAAGTTTAACTTCATCCTTTCCAATTCGAATCCCCGTGATCCCCTTATGTTGTCTTATTGCTATTGCTAGAACTTCAAGCACTATATTGAAGAGGTATGGAGAGAGTGGACAGCCTTGTCGCGTTCCTGATTTTAGTGGAAAGGCTTTGAGTTTCTCTCCATTCAGTTTGATGTTAGCTGTCGGCTTGGTGTATATTGCTTTTATTATATTTAGGTATGATCCTTGTATCCCCAGTCTCTCCAACACCTTTATCATAAATGGGTGTTGAATTTTGTCAAATGCTTTTTCAGCATCTAGTGAGATGATCATATGGTTTTTTTCTTTCAGTTTATTTATATGATGGATTACATTGATAGATTTGCGTATGTTGAACCAGCCCTGCATCTCTGGAATGAAGCCGACTTGATCATAATGGATAATTTTTCTAATGTGCTCTTGGATTCGGTTTGCCAGTATTTTATTGAGAATTTTCGCGTCGATGTTCATGAGTGAGATTGGCCTGTAATTCTCTTTCTTGGTTGTGTCTTTGTGTGGTTCTGGTATTAGGGTAACTGTAGCTTCATAAAAGGAGTTAGGCAGTGACTCTTCTGTTTCTATATTGTGAAATACGTTAAGGAGTATAGGTATTAGCTCTTCCTGGAAGTTCTGGTAGAATTCTGCATTGAAACCATCTGGTCCTGGGCTTTTTTTGGTAGGGAGATTTTTGATAACAGCTTCTAACTCTTCGCGACTAACAGGTCTATTTAGATTGTTCACCTGTTCTTGGTTCAACTTTGGTATATGGTATTTATCTAAAAAAATGTCCATTTCTTTTACATTTTCCAACTTTGTGGCATATAAACTTTCATAGTAAGATCTAATGATTCTCTGAATTTCCTCTGTGTCTGTGGTTATGTCCCCCTTTTCATTTCTGATCTTATTAATTTGCATGTTCTCTCTCTGCCGTTTGATTAACTTGGATAGGGGTTTGTCAATCTTGTTGATTTTCTCCAAGAACCAGCTTTTTGATTCATTGATTCTTTGGATTGTTTTCTCTGTTTCTATTTTGTTGATTTCAGCCCTCAGTTTGATTATTTCCAGTCTTCTAAACCTCCTGGGTGAATCAGCTTCTTTTTTTTCTAGATCTTTCAAGTGTGCTGTTAAGTCTCCAATGTGTGCTTTCTCCGCTTTCTTTAATTGGGCACTTAGTGCTATGAACTTTCCTCTTAGCACTGCTTTCATAGTGTCCCATAGGTTTGAGTATGTTGTGTCTTTGTTTTCATTAAATTCAAGGAAGAGATTAATTTCTTTCTTTATTTCTTCCTTGACCCAGGGGTGATTTAGTATTTGACTGTTCAGTTTCCATGAGTTTGTTGGCTTCCTGGGTGGAGCATTGTTGTTGAATTCTAATTTTAGTCCATGGTGATCTGACAAGACACAGGTAGTTACTAATATTTTTCTGTATCTGTGGAAGTTTGCTTTGTTACCGAGTATGTGGTCAATTTTCGAGAAGGTTCCATGAGCTGCAGAGAAAAAGGTATATTCTTTCCTATTTGGGTGGAGTGTTCTATAGATGTCTGTTAAGTCCATTTGATTCAATACCTCCAATAGGTCTCTCAATTCTCTGTTTGGTTTCTGTCTGATTGACCTGTCCATTGGTGAGAGAGGAGTGTTGAAGTCTCCTACTATTAGTGTGTGTGGTTTGATGACCGCCTTGAGTTCTAGAAGAGTTTCTTTTACATATGTGGGTGCCTTTATATTAGGAGCATAGATATTCAGGATTGAGACTTCCTCCTGATGAATTGTTCCAGTTATGAGTATGAAATGTCCATCTCCATTTCTTCTGATTGATTTTAGTTTGAAGTCGATTTTGTTAGATATTAGAATGGCCACGCCCGCTTGTTTCTTAGGTCCATTTGCTTGGAAAACCTTTTCCCAACCCTTTACTCTGAGTAAGTGTCTGTCTTTGTGGTTGAGGTGTGTTTCTTGTAAACAGCAGAATGTTGGATCCTGTTTTCGTATCCAATCTCTAAGTCTGTGCCTCTTTATAGGTGAATTGAGTCCATTGATATTAAGTGATATTAATGACCAGTGGTTGTTGACTCCAGTCATTTTTTTTTTTAAGTAGTAGAGTGTATGTGTTTTTCTTCTTTGATTTGTGCTTGTGAATGGTCACTAGATGTTCGAGTTATTGTAGATCGTGTTGGGAATGTTGGATTCCTTCGGTAGTGATTTTCCTTCTAATATTCTCTGTAAGGCTGGATTAGTAGCTACGTATTGTTTAAATTTGTTTTTATCCTGGAATATTTTGTTTTCTCCGTTGATAGTGAACAATAGCTTGGCTGAGTATAGTAGTCTGGGTTTGCATCCATGGTCTCTTAGTTTCTGCAGTACCTCTATCCAGGATCTTCTGGCTTTCATGGTTTCCATAGAGAAATCCGGTGTAAGCCTGATAGGTTTACCTTTATAAGTTACTTGACCTTTTCCTTTGCAGCTCTTAAAATTTTTTCTTTAATATTTATGTTTTGTGTTTTGATTATTATATGGCGCGGGGATGTTTTTTTCTGATCCAATCTATTCGGTGTTCTGTATGCTTCTTGAACCTTCATAGGAATATCGTTCTTTAGGTTGGGAAAGTTTTCTTCTATAATTTTGTTGAATATATTTTCTGGGCCTTTGATCTGCAGTTCTTCTCCTTCTTCAATCCCTATTATTCTTAGATTTGTTTTTTTTATTGTGTCCCAGATTTCCTGAATGTTTTGTGAAGAGAATTTGTTGGATTTGCCGTTTTCTCTGACCAGAGCATTTATTTTCTCTATGGTATCTTCAGAATCTGAGATTCGTTCTTCTATCTCTTGTATTCTATTGGTTATGCTTGATTCTGTAGTCTCCGCTCGTTTACCTAGGTTTTCCATATCCAGCCGGTTCTCGTTTTGTGTTTTCTTCATTGCCTCCATTTCAGTTTTCAATTCTTGGACTGTTTCCTTTACTTGTTTGATTGATTTTTCTTGGTTTCTCAGGGTATCACTCACGGATTTACTTATTTCTTCAAACTTTTTGTTATATTTCTCATCCATTTCTATACTCATTTCTTCAAACTTTTTGTTATACTTCTCGACCAGTTCCTTAAGGGAGTTATTCATATCCTGTTTAAGGGACTCTATTGCTTTCATAATGGCACTTTTTTCCACTTCATCTGGGTTAGAGTGTTCAAATCCTTCTGTTGTAGGGTCATTGGGATCTGATATTTTCATGTTGTTTTTCAGATTGTTGGAGGAGGTCTTGCCTTGGCGTCTGCCCATCTCTTCGATCAAATGCTCTCTATTGGAACTTCTGGTATCGGGTCAGGTTCCCTTGTTGGGCAGGGAGTTCACTGATAGAATGCCTACCTTTCCCCAAGCAGGGTATTGAACCACAGGCACTGCCTCTTTCCGGGATGCCCCTATAGAGCAGGCCCAGTGTGCAAGGCAGCTGAGCTGGGGAAATTTTATGGGCTCAGTGGGAGGGGAGAAATATAGAAATTTGTACCTGGATGGAAGCTGGGATGGCAGGTGGGAGAGCCTAGCAGGGTGGAAACAGCACTGCAGGCTGACCTGGGAGTCTATGGGGTCGGGGAGAGTCCTAGCTCCCCCTCGCCGGGCCCCTGTTGCGGGCCCGAATCAACTCACCACTCCGAAGGCCCTCTGGATGGAAGCTGGGATGGCTGGCGGGGAAGCTAGCAGGGTGGAGCCAGCAGAGCAGGCTGACCTGGGAGTCTATGGGGTCGGGGAGAGTCCTAGCTTTCCCTCGCAGGGCCCCTGTTGCGGGCCCGAATCAACTCACCACTCCGAAGGCCCTCTGGATGGAAGCTGGGATGGCTGGCGGGGAAGCTAGCAGGGTGGAGCCAGCAGAGCAGGCTGACCTGGGAGTCTATGGGGTCGGGGAGAGTCCTAGCTTCCCCTCGCAGGGCCCCTGTTGCGGGCCCGAATCAACTCACCACTCCGAAGGCCCTCTGGATGAAAGCTGGGCCTGATTTGTTTCTTGAACCTAAAAAAATAACTCAACACTATTTTGGATACTTATATTATCTTTTATCTAGCTCCCAATAAAAGAAATGTGAAGTCAGCTTGGCAACGAAAGAGCAAGATGGAACCTTCAAGACTCAGAGAACAGAGCAATCAATTGAAAGACAGAGAATATGAAAGATTCTGTAATTGTATGATCGTGACTCTTACTAAAAGATTTTTATATCTGTATTCACCACCAAATAGGATTAGTATCAATATGTAAGATTATCTACAAGTCAAATACAGAAATTGTATTGACATAAGTTTGGAAGGAGTCTTTACTTTCCCTTCATGGGGACCTGTGATCATCCATAGCAAACTTGTATGGAGAATTTTGCTATAAAAGAGCTGAATTAGATTACTCCTGGATATTGTCCCCCTTATCTTCAAAATTCTATTTCTCTATATTTAATAAATGAGAGAAATGTTTACTGTGGTTTATCTTAAGATATGAAGTACTTTCTTCCTTTCTTTCCCTCTCATTTGTATTAGTTTCTTGACAATTGCGTGCTATGTGTTGTGGTCATGTTTTCTCCCTTCCCTGAAATACCCCCACCCACCACACCATCCTCTACAGATCTAACTTTGTGTCTGCTTTTATTCTTACTCCGTTAGACCCAAGTGTGGTGCCTGTATATTCCTGGATATATGACTTTCCTCTGGAACATGGTACCAGGAGCTATACTCTTGAAGAAAATTTACTCTTTGTATCCCATAACTGTAAATTGTGAAAAACTCCTCAGATAGGCCTAAGAATTTCTCTGGCTTGATTTTGCACAGATCTTGTGTGTGCTGCACAAGCATTGTGAGTTCACATGTGCATTGACTGTGCTGTATTTAGAAAGCCCCATTTCCATGTAGCCTATCTACTGCTTGTGGCTCTTACAATTTTTCTGACCCCTCTTCTGCAATGGGTTGCTCTGAGCCTGGGAGAAGGGATGTGACACACAGGTCATGTGCAGAACCAAGCATTTCACAGTCTTTTATTCTTTGTACATTGACCATTGTGTGTCTCTGTGTTAATAACCATTTAGTATAAACAGAATTCCTCTGATGAGGGTTGAGAAATGCATTTACTCTGGGTATAATCTTAGACTCATTGGGAGTTGGTTTAATACAGTGTTCATTTGTCAGAATAACAGTAGTAGGTTCTGTCATAGGCCCTGTGATCTGTGTAGCCACAAATTCTTGGCCTATTAACAGTGCCGGGTTTAGGTTTCAGCTATGGAGTGGGGTTTAAAGTCAATCTGAATGTGATTGATTACTCCCATGATATTCACTCCACTATGGTTCCAGAGGGTCCCTTTCAAGTCAGTCACTGATACAGCTCCCAGGGTTAAAGCTGGGTAAGACAGATAATATCTTTCTTCTCTAGTCACATGAAAGTTAGTCAGTATAGATGAAGCTTTCTGGTTAGAATCAGATTAATGGTTTCTGTGTCTGTGACTCAAGTATGTGATGTTTTCATATACTCATAGTCATAGGCTCACACTGCCAAGCTCTGGAGGGTGACCAAGAGAACTGGAAGTAGCTTGCATTATCTGGGGGTCTTATAGTGAATCAGTGGCCAACAACTCCAAAAGAGGAAACCCATTCTAGGCACTGGTATTTTTGTTTGTTAGTCTGTGGTGTCCAGTAAGTGCATTGTCCCCTGCTAGAGGATAACCCGATTTTAACTTCCACTCCAGTCTCTCTCTCTCTCTCTCTCTCTCTCTCTCTCTCTCTCTCTCTCTCTCTGTGTGTGTGTGTGTGTGTGTGTGTGTGAGAGAGAGAGAGAGAGAGAGAGAGAGAGAGCTGTAGATGTCATATGACTTTTCAGAAAGCCTCTAGTGATATCTCTCACCATATTTCATCCTTTCTCATGCTGTTTAACCATTTATGTTTCATTACTCCTTCATTTTTTTTAACTAGTGTACTCTTTCTTATCTTCCCACACTTGGAATCGTTCTTTTAACTGCCACTTATTAGTTTCTTGACCCTTATGGGTATGGGTGTTTGGGTGGGTTTTTGATGCTGTTGTTTGGATTTTTTCCCCCTTTACAAGACAGGGTTTCTCTGTGTGATCTTAGTCATCTTGGAACTCATGCTGTAGACCATGCTGTCTTCAAAGTTCCAGAGAGCCACCTGCCTCTTCTTCCCATGTACTGGGATTAAAGGTGTACATCACCAATGCCTGCCAAAATGAGGTCTCTATGATTGTTTGGAAGGGAAGACACATAACTGAAGATGCAAATCTCATATCCACAAATGAGAGAAAATGTGTGACTTTTGCTTTTGTCTTTCGGCTCTGGGTTACCTTATTCGGGATGATGTATACAACTGAATCCATTTGCCCAAGAATTTCATAATTTTGTTTTTCTTTTTCACTCCTGTCTCCTTTTTTTTAAGTTCTCCTTTTATTTAAAACAGATTTTTTCTCATATAATATATCTCATATAATATATTATAGTTTCTCCTACCTCTACTCCAGTCCTTCTCCCTTCCCCTCCCTTCCCCTTCTCTCCCCTCTCCTCCAGATCCACACCCTTTCTGCTTCTCATTAGAAAAGAGCAGCTTCTAAGAGATAACACCAAAACATGACAAAATCAAATATAATAAAATGAAGCAGAAACTGTCATATTGATGTTAGACATAGTAACACAACAAAAGGAAAGGAATCTCAAGAGTATGCAAAAGAGTTAGAGATTCACTCAATTTCACAGGCAGGGGTCCATTAAAATATTAAACTAATAGCTATAATATATTCACAGGACCTGGTGTAGACCCATGTAGGCCCCGTGCTTGCTGCTTCAGTCTCTGTGAGCTCATATTCACCTTACTTGGTTGAATTCCTAGTCAACCAACCTCTCTGGCTCTTACAGTCTTTTGTCTTTCTCTTCCTTGGGATTCCCTGAGCTCTGAGAGGGGGATTTGATAGAGGTCTCCCATTTAGATGCTCTTTCCCTGTAAATTCTGGCTGTAGGTCTCCGGATCTGTTCCTATCTGCTGCCAGAGAAAACTGTTCTGATGATGAATCATTAAGGTACTGGTCTATGAGTATAGCAGAATATCATTGGAAGTCATTTTATGATATGTTCCCCCCCCCCCATAGACCAGTAGTGTTTGGTTTTGAAACCAAATTGAAGGTGATTCTAATAAGGATTCCTAGTAATGGGCGTTATAGAGTCTCAACTGGTCATCTCTTGTTGCTGGCAAGGCTTTCAGTAGCAGTAATAAGTGGAATTCAGTTGAGTTGTTGGCCAATAGGGTCCCATGAAATCCCCAAAGAACCCAGGTTGTTGCTAAGATAAAAAGTTGCTCTCCACAAACTGACAGTGGGGCCCCATCTCCAAGAACAACACCTATACAACTCTTTGATCATGGAAGTCAAACTGGTTCCTACATGGAGCTTTCCCCACTATGTTCTAGTCTCTAAGGTGCTGAGAGGTGTTCTGTATGACACTGAACGAGAAATGTGGACACCAATGCAGTCACACAACATTTGACCTACAATCTGATCTTCCTGTTAAATATGCCAGGGCAATGGTGGCACAGAACTTGTAAGAGTAGCCAACTAATGTCTGATTTGATTTAAGGCCCACTCCTCAAGAAAGAACCCATACCTGACAATGCTTGGGTATAAATTGTATAAATGTATCACATTCATTATCATTTCATTAGTTGGTAGACACTGGGGCTGCTTCTGTTTTCTGGCTATTTGAATAAAGCAGCAATGAACATAGACGGGCAGGTATTCTATAGTAGAGTATAGAGTCCTTTGGGTATATGCCGAAGAGTGGTATGGCTGGATCATGTTGTACATCTGTTTTTAGTGTTTAAAGGAACATGTGCACTGATTTCGTGACTGCATTAGTTTAAAGTTCAACCAGCAATGAATAAATGCTACCCTTCCCACGTGCCCAGTACAGCATTGTCATCATTTATTTTTCCACCATATTCATTCTGTCAGGGTGAGATAAAATTTCAAATTAGTTTTAATTTGCGTTTCTCTGATTTCTAAGTATGTTGAACATAAAAAAGTTAACAGCCATTTGTGCTACATCTTTTGGGAACACTCTATTTAGATCTATGCCCAAATTGTCGATTGGGTTGTTTGTTTATTGATGTTTGGCTTGAGTTCTTTGTATAGTCCAGATACAAACCCTTTATTAGATGTATATCACAGAAGGATCTTTCTCCCACTCTGTATGCTGAATTTTTAGTTAAATTATAGCACCCTTTACTATATAGAAATTTTGACTTTATGAGGTCTCATTTATTAATTATTGATCTTAATGCCTGCACTATCCAGGTACTATTGAGGAAGTCCTTTTCTGTGCTAACAAGTTCAAGTGTATTCTGCCCTATTTGAATCAAGGTATTAGGTCTTACATTGAAGTTCTTGATCTATTAGAATTGAGTTTTGTGTAGAGACCTAAGGATCAAATTTCCTTTTCCTGCATGTAACTGATCAGTTTGTCTTCATCATTTACTGAAGGTGCTGTCTTTTTCTTTAATTTATGATCTTTTTGTCGAAAACAAGGTGCTGTGTTTACATGTGGATCTATAATTCAATTCTACTGGTTAATAGTCTGTTTGTATTTCAGTAACATGATTTTTTTAACACTATAAATCTGTAATTTAACTTGACTCCTGGGATAGTGATAAATTCTTCAGTTTTTTTTTAATTGCTAGGTATGTTTTTGGCTATCCTGGTTCTTTTCTATTTATATATGAAGTTTAAAATAACCATTTCAATTTTTGTGATGAACTGTAATAAAAATTTGATAGAGTTTATTGAATATATATATATATATATATATAAAATCAAGTGGTTATTTTCACAGTGTTAATTCTACTAAAGCATGATCCTAGGAAGTGATTCTATTTTCTATTTTCTGGTATCTTTTAAAATTTCTTTTTTATCATCTTAAAGTTTTCATTATACAAGTCTTTAAGTTCTATGAGTTCATTTATTTCTAGATATATTTCAGACTGTTATAAGTAGTGCTGTGTGCCTGATTTCTTTCTTGATATTTTTATCATTTGAATATAGAATGACTACTGTTGTTAGTGTGGTAAATATGAATTCTGCAATTTGGATTTATGTGCTTATCAGATGTAAGTGTTTTCTTGTTTAATAATTAAGATCTCTTACTAATTCTAACAATACCAATAGCAATATTGAGAGATATTGTTGCTTTTATTTTGTGAATAAACAGAAGAAAAGAGAAAATATATAATTTCACAACACAGAGCTAGTGAGTTATGGAACTGAAATTTGTAACAGAGAGATTTGATCTCTCAATCTGAATTGCTTCTGAATATATTATGTTTATATGTTTAAAAAAACCTGAGTTAAAGAACCAATGTAATCTTCAATGCCTTTAAATTCCTATGACAAAAATATGAAGGAAATAATGATTTTAGTGAAATTAACACTGCTAGAATTTTTCTTATTAATTTATCTAATATTTAACTTTTAAGAAAGCAGGCATGATTGTCCCTCCAACACATATATTCCAAGTTTATCTAGATTGTTATTCAATCTGATTTTACTACTAGACAATCTAATATTTTGATCCTAATCTTCTTAAAGTACAAAAGAAATGTAAAATGTCTTTTTATTTGATAAAAAAAAACTTAGGGGTGAATATCTTTTTTTGTTTTTATTTTTATTTTATATTTTGGGGGTAAATATCTTTAAAGATTAATTACAATCATTTATCAGTGAATGTGATAGTCATAGCGAAATATAAAGTATAGTTGCACATTATCTTGTTAATGTTCTCCTTACCTGAGGAGTGAGAGAAGACAGAAACAGAAGAAGTCAAATGTCCTATTTAATTATTCAGACAATAAAAGACTTCTGTGAGAAATGTCAAACTTTTTCGTAGAGTCTATGTACAAGGAACATAACTGTGGGCTTTAACTAATGTATATATTAGTGACTGATCAGATAAGGAGAGAGTATTGGACAATGTATTTAAATACAGAGAAGTGATAAACTAAACACAGACACAATGCTGTGTGTAAAATATTAGCGCTCAATAATTCATTATGCTAGATAGTTTCTTTAATATTTATAATTTTACAATTTGTTCTAAGAGTGATTCTTTTGTAATTTCCCCAAGGAAATGGGCAAATATCAGTAACAATGGGTTCTAAGTGCTACCGACAATCAATATAACTAGGCTACTTGTGCATCCTTACTTGTTCAAAAGTAGTTGCTGACCCACCAAACTTCCCCTCAAAGTCTTCCCTACTACACAATTTCTACACAACTTCCAAAGTCCTCCATTTTCTCTTCAGGAAGAGGTGCCTTGGTTGACATAATAAAAATCAACCTACTTTCCCTTCAAATCTCTTTCTTAAAGGACCAGCCATGTGATTGAAGCCATGTGGTGACGTGGTAGAATTGTCTGTATTCTGTCAATCATATTTTAATAAAACGCCGATTGGCCAGGCAGACAATATAGGCGGGAAAACCAGACAGGAAGTAGAGGTGATGCAATGAGAACAGGAGAATTCTGGGAAGCAGGGAGGTTCCTCTGCCACTCCTGCCCAGATCACCGAAGAGGCAACATGTGAGCTGCCATGCTGAGAAAGCTACTGAGCCGTGTGGCTAACATAGATAATGATAATGGATTAATATAAGTTACAAGGACTAATAAGGAGCCTGACTCAATGGGCCAATCAGTTTATAACCTTATGGAGTCCTGTGTGTGATTTTCTTTGGGCTTGCTGGTTGTGGGGTACTGGGCGGGACAGAAACCTCAACAAGCTGGCCCTCATGTTACATACAGATGGTGCCCACATGGACAACTGCATCCACAGAAAGCCTGAGAATAGAAAAATATTCTATGGGAAAGAATAGAGTAAAGCATATTTTCTTGGTAGCAGCAATTTCTCAGGTCTGCGCTGCTAGGCCTACGCTTGCTAGAGGCAAGCAAGTGCTCTCATCTAAGAGAAGCTTCCTGACTCAGCTTTAGCTGCAAAACCTTGCAGCTCTTTTAAGAGGTCCTGCCATGAAATACTTAAACGGTGTTGATCAAAAGCTGAACACATGCTTTACAGTTTTCAGCCGTAGCAGGAAAAAAGCTGTGCCATTTTAAAATGCCACCTTTCTGGGTCGTCCTGCCAGGGCAAACTCTGACTCTTTCAGATAGGCAGTCTGACTATGGAGGATTTGAATGTGGTCTGTGAGCAGAATGCTGTAGCTTCCTTGCTGGCAGGGACCTTGAAACGCCACAGAGTTGTGGCAATAAAATTGGCTCCAGCAGTACCTCTGCCATGAGACTGAAAAGCTAAGGAATGGGCTGGATCTAACCGTCAAAGCCACGGCTCTCCATATTGCTTAGTAAATTAAAGGCTCATGTGGTCAGAAAAAGAGAGATATACAGTAAAGAGGGATTCAAAGAGGAAGAAAACCTCTAAATGGTTTACAGTGTGTTAAAAATATATACAGGATAAAAGTTAAAGTTCTTAAAGTAAAAAGAAAGAAAGAGAGTAGTTGGGTGTGGTAGCACACACCTTTAAACCCAATGCCTGGGAGGCAGAGACAGACAGATCTCTGTGAGTTCAAGGTGCTGTAGTACACACCTTTAATCCTAGCACTGGGGTGGCAGAGACAGAAGGATCTCTTTGAGTTCAAGGACAGCCTGGTCTACAGAGTTATTCCAGGACAAAGATATACAGAGAACCTGTCTCAAAAAGTAAAAGTAAATATAAAAGAAATAGAGGTTAAAATAAAGCCGCATAAAGATGGAAAATATACAGAGAATCTTGATACTGTATGCTATTATGCTCTCTTTGAATTGTTTGAATACTGAGGAAGGAGCAACAGCTGCTAAAAGATATTTGTTTATAAATGCTGCTGAACTAACCCAAGATAGGTATTTTGAAAATACCTTGGCTTCAAAACTGAAGTCAAAAGGTATGTTACTTTGGAGAAGAGATTTTGCTTTTGTTTCCACAGAAAATGAGAGGCTATGGATTCATTCTGAGTTAAGAAAAATCAGTTTGATCAAGGGAGGCCACCTGAGAAATCTCTGACAGAAACAGATGGCCCAGATGTCTGAATTCTACATCCAGAACTGATTAAAGACTGTTGCCTGAGATGATCGAGACTCACAGGATACTTCAGTCAGGACTTGATGATAATTCTAAATTTTCTTTAGGTCCCCATAAGATTATCAGCGCCCCCAACCAGCAGGAAGTAGCCTGAAATACTACGCCCACACTCCCAACAAATGGATTATGGGTATTTTCCTCTGTTTAAAAAAAAAGAGGGAAATGATGTGGGAGAATTGTCTGTATTCTGTCAATCATATTTTAATAAAATGCTGATTGGCCAGGCAAGCAGTATAGGCGGGAAAACCAGACAGGAAGTAGAGGTGATGCAATGAGAACAGGAGAATTCTGGGAAGCAGGGAGGTTCCTCTGCCACTCCTGCCCAGATCACCGAAGAGGCAGCATGTGAGCTGCCATGCTGAGAAAGCTACTGAGCCGTGTGGCTAACATAGATAATGGATTAATATAAGTTACAAGGACTAATAAGGAGCCTGACTCAATGGGCCAATCAGTTTATAACCTTATGGAGTCCTGTGTGTGATTTTCTTTGGGCTTGCTGGTTGTGGGGTACTGGGCGGGACAGAAACCCCAACAAGCTGGCCCCTCATGTTAAAATGTGGGAACATTTGAAACTGTGGATTTATCAGCTGAGTACAACTCAAAACCATACACAACATAGCTGAGAATTGCCTGCACTTATACCTTGCAAGATTATATGATATGATTTAACATTTTTATGATATTATATGTTCTTTGTCATGTAGTAACAAATAATTATGACTATAAAGTTTGAATCTTTGCCCTTCAACCCCTCCCAAACCCTCCCAAACTATAATAGAAGTAAATTTTTATTTATTTGTCAGGAAGTGTAATGTGGCAAATAAAAATTGGGGGTACTTCACTTGCTTTCTTATTTCAATCTATCTTTTCCATAGCAATACTGAACCATAGACTGTCCAAACATAAGCCCTTGTTTTGTAACAGATAGACTTTCATCATTCTATGAAGTCTAGTGATACTCTAGTGGATAACCTAGATAACCTAGAAGTATATTGGGTACCAGAAGACTAGAGGACTAGGGCAATGGCTTAGTGGCTAAGAGCATTTTCTATTCTCCTAGAGGACTAAGTTCAGACCCCAGCACCAATATCATGGAACTAATAATCACATGAAACTCAAAGTTCAGGGAATATGACAATGACTTCTGACCTCTTTAGGCACACACACATACACGTGGTATACACAGGCACACACATACACATAAAAATGACAAGAGAAAAAAAATTCAAAAGCAAGAGAGCTTTGTGATCTGTGCCTTGCTATTGTGAGTTTTCTGGGACAACCTGATTTGAAATGCTCTTTCGTTATCACCAAAACTTATAGAAACATCTTAGAATTTCCTATATTTTTGGCATGTAAGTTATTTATTCCAAAATATCTCTTTTTACTGGTAAAGACAGATTTTTTTGGTCAGACTATATGTTCCAATTTTGTATTCAGAAAATAGGACAATGTACTTTTAACTCAGAGTTACACAGCAGCAAATTTGGTGGTGGGGATAAGGTTATAGAGACTGAAGATCTGCTGGAGGCTGCAAAAGGGGAACGTGGAAGAGAAATAGTTTCTATATAAGGTTTATATTTAGTCAATATATACAGATACCCTGGAAAAGGTAATAATCCAGCCTAGTTATAAAGTACATTTCTCAAAAAGGTTTTCTTGAAGGTTTGAAAAGAAACATTTTTAGAAATACAAAGATTTCACATTGAAAAGAAGTTACTGAAAAATTCTAGACAATTTCCGTTCTTGTCCTCTCTTTACCAGTAATTTATTAGACTTCTAAAATTATATAAATACCACAGTTGCTGCTCTCATGCTCTCAGTCTCCCCTTGGGCAGATTGTGTGTCAAAGGCAGGTCCATCAAGCCCCTACCACCATAACTTAACTGTGCCTTGGCCTTTCCTCCAGGGATTTACACATAACTGCCTTTGTGAAATCTTCAGGTGAAGCTGCATGGCAAAGCAAAACAAGTTCCTCTCTCTTTCAGAAGCCTTTAATTATCCACAGTTCCTCTCTTAGGGTCCAGGGGCTTATGAAACCCTTCCCACTCCCAGGTAGAATGCTGACTGGTTTGATACTGTACAGGTCTAGTGCAAGCCAACATAACTGATGTTCATGAGTATAGCAGACTTGTCATGCCCAGAAGACAATGTTTTACTTTGGTGCGAGCCAACCTCTGGCTGTTCTAAGCCTTCTGCTCCCTCTTCTGCAATGGTCCTTGAGCTTTGGGGAGGGATTTGACAGAGATTCCCATTTGTGCCTGGGCACTTCACTACTTATTTCCCATCCTTTGATCAGTTGCGAGTTTCTGATTTAACTACCTTCCATTGTATTTTACAAAGCAAATCTTGCATTTTAGTTACACATATTATAGAGTAAGTATTCTTGTCATGTTATCTTGGTGTATTTCTTTTTGTTCACTATGCTTAAAGAATCTTCTCTTTTGGGATCTGAGAGCTGCACTGAACTGTGGGTATAAAAATGAATTTAGGAGTCATTTTGAAACTATTTCCATTGAGCAAAATAACAACATTACTTTCATACTTGAGGTGTGTGAACTCCCAAAGCCTGGCTTTTGGGCCATCGGTTTCTTCCTGTGGAGTAGAATTTAAGCCCAACCAGAAAGATGGTTGGTTATCCTGATAGTATACATGCCACTTGGCACTAATGAACATATCTTGTCAGACCAGTCATTATTGGAGTTCACAGACAGTACAAATGACTGCCATTCCACCCCACTTCTCAGAAAACTGCATATCTCCTTCCAGGACTGTGAAAGCTCATCAGCAGGAAGGATGCTTTCTAGTTAGTGCCAACTACTTTTTTAAAAAAAAAATTTATTGATTTTTTATTGAGCTCTACATTTTTCTCTGCTCCCCTCCCTGCCTCTCCCCTCCCCTTCAACTCTCTCCCAAGGTCCCCATGCTCCTAATTTACTCAGGAGATCTTGTCTTTTTCTACTTCCCATGTAGATTAGATCTTGAATTTTGCAGGCAAGTGGATGGAGCCAGAAAACATCATTTTGAGTGAGGTAACCAAGACCCAGAAAGACAATTATCACATGTACTCACTCATAAGTGGTTTCTAAACATAAAGCAAAGAAAACCAGTTCACAAATCACAATCCCGGAGAAGTTAGACAACAATGAGGACCCTAAGAGAGACAAACTACTCTTAAAGGTTGGCTGTAAGCCTAGCCATGGATGGTCAACAAAAATGAACTTAAAAGCATCTTTTGAGGTTCTTTTTCTTTTAAAGTCATGTCAGGGCTCTTAAATTTATTTTATTTTATTATTTGTTTATTTCTTTTGATTTTTATTGACCCTTACATTTTTCTCTGCTCTGCTTCCTTCTCTCCTGTCCCCTTAAAAGCTCTGCCAAGGTCCCCAAGCTCCCAATTTACTCAGGAGATCTTGTCTTTTTCTACTTTCCATGTAGATTAGATCTATGTATGACTCTTTTAGTGTCTGCATTGTTGTCTAGGTTCTCTGGGATTGTGATTTGTTGACTGGTTTTCTTTGCTTTATGTTTAAAAACCGCTTAGAAGTCCGTACATGTGGTACTTGTCTTTCTGTGTCTGGGTTACCTCATTCAAAGTAATGTTCTAGCTCCATCCATTTTCCTACAAAATTCAAGATGTTTTTATTTTTTTCTGCTGTGTAATACTTCATTGTGTAAATGTACCACATTTTCCTTATCCATTCTTTGGTCAAGGGGCATCTAGGTTGCTTCCAGTTTCTGGCTATGACAAACAAGGCTGCTATGAACATAACTGAGCACATGTCCTTGTGTCATGATTGAGCATCCTTTGGATATATACCCAAAAGTGGTATTACTGGGTCTTGAGGAAGCTTATTTCCTTATTTTCTGAGAAATTGCCACACTGACATCCAAAGGGGTTATACCAGCTTGCATTTCCACCTGCAATGCAGAAGTGTTCCCTTTACCCCACAACCTCTCCAGCATAAGTTGTCATCAGTGTTTTTGATTTTGTTACCTCTCTTTCTCTTTATCTTAAAGGTCCTTTCTTTAAATATTATGCCTTCCACTTTTGTGTTTTATGGCATTCCTGAATGTGAACAAGTGGGTCTCTGTGTCTATATGTGTTTCGTGGGCTGTTTTTCTTTCGTTTGCTTGTATTGTCTTAAACAATATGCTTGTTTTTTTATTTTATTTTATTTCAATATTATCCTTTAGAAGCCTGTTTGTTTTCGAATGAGTGACAGAAAGGAGCTGCATCTGAATGATAGAGGATATGGGGAAGAATCAAGAGGAGTAGATGAAGGGAAACCATAATCAGGATACATTACATGAGGAAAAAAATCTATTTTTAATAAAAGGAGAAAAGTTTCTGACAAATAACCAGATGCTTGTGTGGGGCTTCCGTTTGTAAGTCATTTGACCTTTGCCTTTTTCAGCTTTCAATACTCTTTCTTTAGTCTGTGTTTGAATGTTGTGACTTTAACATATCATGGGGAGTTTCTTTTCTGGTCTTATCTATTTAGAGTTCTGTAGGCCTCTGTACTCGTGTGGGCATCTCTTTCTGTAAGTTTGAGAAAACTTCTTGCAAGATCTTATTGTAAATATCTTGTGTGCCTTCAGTATAGTGTTCTTTTCTTGTTTGTTCCTGGAATGAAATATCTTTTTATGGTGTTCCAGAACTCTCTCACTTTCTGTATATAATCCTCTTTAAATTCCCTCTTGACCTTCACTGCATGATGCAATTCCTATACCGACCTTGTCTTCCAGCTCTGATTCTGTTTTCTACATGACCCATTCTTCTGGGGAGGCTTCCACTGAGAATTGTTTGACTTCTTGAGCTTTTCTTTTCCAGTATCATTTCATGTTGGGTTTTCTTTAGCAATTACATCTCTATTTTCATATTTGGGTTTACTTCTTTATTTCATGCACCCCTGTTTTTGTTGCCTTGGAGTGCATCCATGTGTTATTTAAAATAGCTATACTTATAATAATCTTTTGAATTCTATTTCTAGTAATTCTTCAGGTCATTTTCATTAGGTACCCTTGTATTAGTGATTTGTGGAAGGACATGTCTTGTTTTTAGTGTCATTTCTGTGTTTCCTCTGGGACTTGAATATCTAAAGTTAGTTTATTCACTAAATTTTTCTTTCTTCCTTTTGTATTTTTTTATTTAAAGAATCCAACTCCTTGTTTTTTCTTTCTTTAGTTCATTTTTGTAGTGTTAGCTTGTTTATTCAGCATGTCCTTTCCCTTTGCAGCAAAATATAGGACTTCTATTAGGCTCAGAAGTTCTATATTGAGTCTTTTTTAAGAGTCAGTTGTTCCCCTATGAAAACTATGGTGTTCTCTCAGAAACTGTGAATTGTACAACTCTCCACATATTTGTGGACCTTACCCAGAGTCTGATCTGGGTCTCTGTGGCTTACATTGAAGTCAGTGCAAGGCAGAAATTACAATGTGCCTATGGTGCTTACCTGAAGTCAAATCTTGTCCATACTCTGTATTCATAGTTTCCTTTCCTTTAATTGATTTTTTGAGTTATTTGTCTGGTGTTTTACACAAATTTTTTTCAGAGGAGGGCATTGCTATTATCAATCTTCATATTACTTAATTTTTTATGTTATTAGTGTATTTGTGTTAAGACTTGAACAGTTAATAATGTTAGGTCATTGATTATATTTAATTAATTTTAATTTATTTGATTTTGAATTACTGCTTCCCTTTCTTAAGTTCTAATCTTTGTAGGTCACTGATAAAATTGTATATATTAATATATTACTTATGTGAGGTATGATTCACAAGGCAAAGGAAAGAACAACAAATAAATAAATAATAAAGAACAATTAAGAAAAAATGGACTCAGGGCAAGATGTGATTACGTATTGGTAGAGCGAGGTGTGATAGTAACTTGTATTGTATTGGCAGGGAAAAGTAGAGGTAAGGTATAATGAAGGGAGAGGAATAGGGACGTTAACTCAGAGGTGAAGCCTGAAACAGGACTGAGAAGGGAAAGGTAGTAAGCTATGAACTGTTGCCAAATTTCTGTTTTCACTTCTGTGGGGAGGCTGAAATACTAGATCCTGCAAACTTGGCTACACTGTGTTCTTTGAACTTGGAATATGTAAACGAGCAAAGAAATAGGAGAAGGAGCACCAGGTGTGGGTGGGAGTGAGGAGTTGGACGAAGAGAATTTGCAAGTAGTATAGGCTGTTTATTCATAGTCTAGACCTGACCTGTGTCTAGTGGCAGAGTTCTGCTATTTCTGATTCAGTGTGAGGTCCCAAATCATTTGCTCTGAGCACAAGCACTAAGAGCAACAATTAACAAACAGGACCTCATGAAACTGAAAAACATCTTTTTGGCAATGAACACCATCATTTGGACAAACTGTCGGGCTACAGAATGTGTAAATATTTTTTTTTTTACCAAATACACGTACAATTGAGGGCTAATAACAAAATATATAAAGATAAAACACTGAATATCAAGAAAACAAATAACCCAATGGGGTATATATCTAAACAGAATTCTCCAATCTGACAGTAAGGTCCTTTCCCTCACACAGCACCTACAAACTCACTGAATGTGGCGTTGAGCTGGAGCCCACCTAGAGCCTTTACCCAGGTGTGTTAGCATCTTTGATACAGGAAGATAGTCTGCACACTACCAAATGAGAAGGGTAAAACCCAACTCAGCTACAAAGCTTTAGATCTTCAGTGATAACCTGCCTATAAGACACTCTGGTACAAATAGTGTCACAGAATATGCAGAAGCCACTAACCAATATCTGCTTGGACTTAAGAGCAGCTTCATGAGATGGAACCCATCCGGACACTGCTCAAGTGGCCAGGAACCTCTGACCAGACAGGCTAGGGACCTGGGGGAAAACCAAATATTACTGTTAAGTTAAAGGAATATAGCAAAAAAAAAAAAAAGAGATTGACTCCTAAGGACATTCTGCTATACTAACAGGTCAGTAACTTACTCAGCCATCATTGGAGAAGCTTCTATCTGCAATAGATTACAAATTCAGAGACCCACAGTCAACATGCAGAAAGGAACATTGGAACAGTCAGTCATAAATGAGATATCTTCATCAAATCCCTTCTGTTAGCCCTCAGGGAACCCTGTGAAAGAGGAGGCAGAAAGATTGTAAGAGCCAGAAGGGATGGAGGATGCCGAGGAAATAAAGTCTTCTAAACATAGCAGGATATACAGATATGAACTCTCCGAAAATGTGGCAACCTTCATGGGGCCCAGGCAGTTCTGCATCAGATTGGTCCTAGGACTGTAATGAGAAAAGTACACAACCCCCTCAGCCCAAACCCAGAAGATAGTTAAAGCTGATAACCACTTGCAAATAAAAAGTTAGTCTTCTCTCATGGAGTCTCACTGGGGATAAAAGCAACTCTTAAAATCAGACCCCATTCCCAGAAGTAGGTGGCCAACACTAGCCTTTGGGAAGTTCTTTGTCTCATAATGTTTGGTCATACCATTTTTTTTAAGAATTTCATTATTTTTAATCTTTTTATATACTTTTAAAATATATATACTATATATACATATAAAGTATATACATATATATACACACATATATATGCATACCTACACACACACACACACACACACACACATATATAGTCTTCTGGTTTTGTGCTTTTATGGAATTTCAGTGTATATGAATGTGCGCATCTCTCAGTCTATTTTTCTTATTCTTTTCCTTTGGCTCACTTTTTTCCTGTTTGTTTTGTCCTATTCTGACGTTTTATCTTATTTCATTGAATTATTATTCTTTAAATGTCTTTTTTTCCCATACGGAGACAGAGAAATATTGGTGGTTTGGATGAAAGGGAAGACGGGGAGAATCTTGGTGGAGTTTTGGGTGGGAAACTGTAATCATATTTGCACATTGCAAGAAAAAAATCTATTTTCAACAAATGAAAAATAGAAAAAATGAAAAGCTTATCCCTAATTTTATAATGTTCTTCTAAATGGTACAGATATTATGTATAAGAGTAGCTTTATTTATTATTTAAAAGTTAAAAAACCCAATAGCCAAACTTTTTCAAATAAAAGAAATCAAACGGGGAAAATGTGCACAATAGTGTACATGTACTTTACTTGAATCTTCTGAGGATATTTATCATTGAGTAAAGAATTTTTTGTGTTCAGATAGAATTATGAGTAATAATTTATACTATAGGGACTTAAAAATTGTTTTTTAACAATGGCTCTTTTTCCAACCCTACCACCTTTAGTTCAAAGATGTTGTTGAAGCTATTGAGACATATTTTCTAAATTAATTTTATTTCATGAATCTGTTACCTTATATTATGTCAAAAAGATGATGACAGGCATTTATATCACATGAATTAAGTATTGAATTTTATAAAAGATTGCTAGTAATTAATGTCCACATAGCGTTTTAAATTTCAGATTTCATCTCAGTGACACATACTTGCCTTTCACAACAAAGTCAATAAAGGTCATTGTACTTGCTTCATTAAAATTATCCATTATTTTCAAGTCTAGGTCACCCGTAGGAAATGGATCTTTAAGTTGTTTGGTAAACTATATAAACAGAGGCAAAAATACAAGAACAATAGTTCTGGAAAATGTAGGCCAGCGTTTCTGAGGGCTCTGATCAGGGACTAATTTTAGTTGGAGAGATCTATTTTCAAACCGCTCAGTTTCCACCCTACCAACTCTGGAGCTACCCAGATGAAAGTGAGTCACTGAGAGTGGAATACCTGTGAGAAATTTAAAGAGAACTCTTCTACTTTCTTTCATCATTACCTAGAAAGAGTTATGCTAAGTCAGTGGCTGAAGTCCTTGGTTCATGTCCTAGGAAGGGATTCTTTCTTGCTCCAAGCCATCCACTCTTCCTCTGTCGCTCTGTCCCCACAACAGTCTTTCTCTGTCTCTCCCACTTCAGGGTCCAGGTGTGGCACGTATTTACTGGTGGCTAAAAGAAACTAATTAAAGTCAGCTACTTTTCACATTTTCATTAAAAAGAGATACTGGGAACTTGAGCAGCCCAGGGCAGCTTTCAGGTTGCAGGGAGAGCAGGTTGCTTTTTTTTTTAGCACTGCAGTTGGATGCTCTATTTCATAGGCCTGCCTCTTGTGTAGTAGCCAAGATTTGCTCTTCTCTTTATAGTTTCAACAAAATAAATCATATAAGCACTCAAACATTTTGTCAGTAATTCCTCAGGTACTCAACTTTTCATTTTTACCCATTCTAATTTCTATTAAGATTTTTATTTTTTAAATAGCCACAATGGTTCTGAAGCTAGGCTAAGTAAGCACAGTTTTGATGATTGATGTTGGTAATTCTACAGTAAAGCAGGAAGATTTCTTTGCAGGCTTGTCATGGAGATTATGTGGTGAGGAATAAAATTTCTTGAAAAGCAGAAGTCTCATATAGTACAAAAGTGAGCTGAGAATAGTGAGTATATCATTCGATTATTATATTAAAAATTTATTTTGTAAAAATTGTGCACCACCTTGGTATACACTAGCAGTTCATTCTGCAAATGAAAATAAAAGAATAAAAAGAGGAAAAAGTGAGACAATGAGGCTTATACGATTGGCTTGCAATCATCATTTATTAAGAGGTGAACTCTAATGACTTTGTTTACAGTACAGAACTACACACAGCCAATAGCATTTGCCGAAGGATGCACTCGGGTCAGAAGCCATGTTTGTGGTATGCTAGGCCAACACGCCATTATCTCACACTGTTTTTCAAATTGCTGCTCTTCCTGATTGTTGCAGGAGCTGTGAAACAAAGACCTGGAAAGTATCTGAATTTCATTTTTCTCCCTTTTTAGGTATCTCAGAATTGTTATTCTGATAATGAATTTATTATTATAATTAACAATTTATATTAATTTCTTTGCTTAAATATAAATTCTTCATCATATTTTTACCTCTTCTTAAATTCTCTGTTACTAAGATACATTTTATTAGATAAAGAATATAACCTTTCTTATAGACTCAAACTAGATTATTATAGTACTATTTTTTTCAGATATCAATAGGCAATCTTTTTACTGGTTTTATTAACAGCTCACCTATTGAGGGAGCATATTATTGTTTTCTGTTGTTGCACACACAAAGTTATTACAAACATTTGTATTAAGAGTTTCACATTCTCATAAATCTTCACTTCTTTAGAAGTGCCTAAGAGACAATTACTGAATAGGACAATTGTTGTAGACTTGGATTTGTAAGAACTTGCCAATTGCATGCAGCCAATGTAGGATGGCTGCACAATTTTACATTCTTGCAATTGCATATGAATAGTTTCTATATTCCCACCAATATGTATGAGTGACCTAGTTTATATTGTTATTTTATTGAAAAGTTTAAACATATCCCAAACATGGTAAAAATGCAGAATCCCAATTTACTGAATGTGCCATTATCGAAAATGAATATTCCACACAAAATTTTCTTTGCAGTTTCTTCTTGTATTATATTATATACCAGTTTAAAGATTTTTTTTGAGATACTGGAGATCTGACTCAGGACCTCAGGATGCTAGGCCAGTGCTAGACCATATAACCAGATCCCAGCCAAGAACACATGTTTTTAAAAAATGTACTGCACTTACAGTAAACTTTCTAATATTGTAGATGTTCCTGAATGAGAATAATTTTGGATGTTGCTAGGTGTCAATAATGCCCTAATTCTCCGTGGAATTAATTAATGAATTAATAATTCATAACTATGAAATGAAAGAGATTTTCACAAGCTAGTTTATGGCTCCCATTTCTTTTCCACAGAGCCTAGGCTTTTCGCATTGGGTGACAGAGATTTCAATATGATCTCCACCATGGGTTTTTCTTTCATTGTGCAAAGTAAGTCAGAATAGAAGGCAGATGAAATATTTATAGGAAACTTTCAAATTATGTACAGCTGACAATAATTTAGCTTCTCATAGAAATAACTGGAAACTTCATAAAAACCATGCTAAACAACCAGAATAAATGTATGTTCTTTTAGTTCTGCTCCAGGTTCAGTTTTTCAGTAGAAGGCATTCAGGACATAATCTCAGCAATATATATTTACATTAACACATGCATATACATTATGGATATGAATAATATACAGCATACAATTTACTGATATTGAGATACATAATACGGTGTTATAAATTCCATACAGCCAAATAATGACAGCAGAAAATTTATTTGCCTTGAGTTTTATAGAACTTGTATTGGCAGCCAACTCAACTATGATTCAGCAAGTACAGCTTACAAAACTGCTTTTATTTTATTTTTTCTTCATAATAATAATAATAAAAGCATCAGCTTCTAAAGTCTTTACTTTTCATACTCACATAAAGTAAAACAAAATGTTATTTGCAAAATAAAAAGTGAAGTTTTATTGAAGGAATTTTGTCCTTGCACCGCAGCAACCCCATTCCAGCCCCCATTAGTAGTTTCTTTCCAGGCAATATTAGTGGAAACATGATGTGGGATTCCCTTCCGTGTGCTATGAATATATTTTATTACAATTGGTTAATAAATAAGCTACTTTCACCTCTGGTAGGACAGAATAGAAGTAGTTGGGAAAACTAACCTGAATTCTGGGAGAAAGAAGGTGGAGTCAGGAGATGCCATGAAGCTGTCAAAGAAGAAAGATGCTGGAACCTACTAGTATGTCACAACCTCGTGGGGATACACAGATTAATAGAAATGGGTTAATTTAATTTGTAAGAGTTAGCTAGAAATATGCCTAAGCCATTGGCAATACAGTGTTGTAATAAATATAGCCTCTGTGTGATTATTCAGGTCTGAGCAGCCAAAAAAACCCCTGAAAGAATAGTCTCTCTTTACAAAAACAGACTGATGTGGTGGTTAAGAATTTCACTATATAGGGTTCTTGTTGGCTCTATTATCTACTGTGTGTGTGATCTCAGGCAGCAACTTCTCTGATCAGTTTCTGCTTTTGCTTTTAGGGGCGATAAGAACACTCATGCAGAGTCTGGGTGAGGAAAGAACTAGTTAATATACAGAAGTTGACAGCTAGGTAACAATCAATCTGAATTAAATGAATCATTAAGTATATCTGCAGAACTAATACATGGGAGAGAAAAGTTATAAAGATTAAAAAGATGTAAGCTTTCAATGCAAATATATGTTGAAAAGGGAAACACTACAAACTGATTGAACTGTAAATATACTGCAGATTTTTGCCCTTTAGACTACATAAATTGATTTATGTCTACTATGCCATATATTTAGCAAATGTTTATTAGTCATGAGATATAGCTGTATAACATGGATGTATATACAATAAGAATATTAGTCATCGAGTTTTGTATTTTGTGCCAAGAAGCTAATATTATAGTTGTCAAAAGTATATATACACACAAAAAGCATACATACATACATGAACAGAAATAATAAGAAACATTTCTATAATGTATGGACAGGTATTAGTGATGTGCTTATGAGTTCAGAAATGGGAGAGAAATTACTTTCCCACTGCTGGTCTAGATAAGGAATCATGTGGGTAGAAGATATGGCTTGCCTGGATTTAAGAGAAGGAAAAAATATGATGAATTACAGCATATAACTGTTACTACAATAAAATATGGTTTAAATATTTTTGGTAGTTAAACATTGGAAGTCATCTCATGAGATGTTTGTAACCTTGTTTTAAAATTGGACAATCTGACTACACTGGACTTTGGTTCTAGAACGGTAACAGTCATTGGTGGTCAGGTATAGCATCCTCCCCTGGAGAACAGCTATACTTATTGAAGGTTGATGGTGTAGTCTTCTCTCTCCTTGCACTGGCAGTAATAGTAGTGACACTTATGTCTGTAGCGTGGATTACACCCTTGAAGCTACTGATAAACCAGATTATACATGAAGAGAGAGTTCAGGTTCATTTTACACAGTGCTAACCACTGTGTTGCCTGGCAGAATCATTCTTTCTCCTGTTTGTTCTTTCTTGAGAGGCAGATATGTCCCCAACAATGATTTTTATCATGTATGTAAGCCAGCCCAACCTGTCCACGTGTAGGTCAATTGGATCTTTCATTGTTCTGTGGTGAACTGGGGATGATGTTCCAGGGTCTGGGCCATATAAGGGAGAGCTGAAGATCATAACAGCAAGGACAATTTCTTTTTCTTCCTTCTTTTCCTGTCTATATCATGTATTTTTATTGTGTTGTATTGTGGTTAAGCACGTCTAGAGTTTTAGCCATTTTTGGTGTTTAGACCAGTGCAATCATATACACATGGTTGTGTAGCCACCACCATCATCCATCATTAAAATTCCTTTGTACAACAAACACCCAATATAAAATAACTCCCTTGATTATCATCAATCACACTACTACTCTGTATCCACTTGGACTTGAATGTTCTATTACACCATATAAATATAATGTTTGTCTTTGAGAATGACTTATTTCACTGAGCATAATATTTATAAGCTATCTGTTCTGCAACACGAGACAGGATTTCCCGTTTATCAGCTCCAGTAGTAATCTACTGTATATACAATTTGGTTTTGTTTATTCAACCATTGCTACATGGACATTTGGACTATTATTGCTTTTTAGTTACTGTAAATAATGTTAATTTGAACTTGTGTGTGTAAACATATATTAAACTCCAGTAGTGGAGCTATTTCTTTGAAAGTGGAATTGTTTTGTATATTGTAATTCTAAGTTTAATATTTTGAAAAACTGCTGTGTAATTTTTCATTAACTTCTGAAGCATTTTTACATTTTAACTACCAGTAAAAAACAAAAATGTAGTGATGGAGCTGTGGGCAGGCCTGCTTTTCGCCTCACCCGGCTCCCGCACGGCTAACTTAGTCCCAGAAATAACAACACACAAATTGTATTCATTTAAGCACTGCCTGGCCCATTATCTCTAGAGAGTTAGTTACTGACTAACTCTCATATCTTGATATTAGCCCATTTCTAATAATCTGTGTAGCACCGCGAGGTGGTGGCTTACCGGAAAAGATTCAGCATGTCTGACCTGGTGGCTGGCTCCATGACTTCTTTTTCATTGCTCTCTTCCCAGCATTCTGTTCTGTTTACTCCGCCTACCTAATTTTCTGTCCTATCAAAGGGCCAAGGCAGTCTCTTTATTGACCAATGAAAATAACACAATAGACAGATAACCCTCCTCCATCACAAAAAAAACAAAAAAAAACATGCCTCTCAATTCCCTACAGTTATGTGTAGGAATATGTCTTTGTATATCTCAATTCCTTGTAGCAGAAGGAAGCTTCTGAATGGCCAGTTGAGGTCAACATTAAAAAAATGACACAATTAAAGATGAATATTAAAGCAGGTATCATTGTGTGCTTCCATTTGAGACTTCTGTTAAGATTAGGAAAATATCTCTAATATGTGCTTTGTGAGGCATAAGGAAAACTCAAATCTTCATTTTTTTTCTTAAGAAGTTTGATCCCTTCTAGCCTGAGAAATTTAGAGGGTATTAAAGTGGCTAAGATTTGAAGCTTTAGGAATTACATGCTTTTAATATCTCATGTCTACCATTTAACATAAAAATACTTAAAATTTTGTGCAGCATGGAGGATAAAATTGGCAACAAAGGCCATCTAAAGAAAACTCTTCTGCTGCTTTTCCCAGTTTATGCGGTAAATACATGAATGGGGCAATGCATGGTGTATCCTTCAGTTCTTATTTCACCTGCACATGTTCTCCAGAAACCCACGGAAACTAAAGCTCATAAGAAGATATGACCATTCCTAGAGAAGAAAAGTTTTGGCCATTTGGAGCTCCTTAGCTTCACAGAACTCAACCATGGGGAAAGTGGTGTGAGAAACGTTACAGTGTGAGTCCTAGGTGACAACCTGATTATGACTACAGTAGACTCAAGCATTTTGTAGGTAAAGTTGCCCCTGGTTTTGAAATGGATTTATTATAAGGAAAACAATATGGAAAGTAGAATGGAATCTTTCTTTCTACCTGAAATACAAATGCCACTAAAATGAGGTACGCTTGGACAAACATCTACCAGAACATGGCTGTTTATGTTCCACTACAGGCAGAATTAATGCACTAACATTAAAAAAAAACTCCCCCGTGGAGCTAGGATAGCACACTGATCAAGAGAGATCTAGTGATCTGTCAGTAGTGATCCATCCAAAGACCCTCATACTCTGGGCCATGAATCTCCTGTTCTAAGAAGAGAAAGAAAAAAGTCTACGTGATTCTGCAGCATCACCTTCAGAGCTTCGATATTGTTCAGTGGGTCATTATGGCTCAGCTGCCTTTAAGGTTGTTGGGAGCCCTTTTAAAAACCTACACTGAACTGAATGGTGCAGTAAGAAGTCACTGCCATGTTTATTTATGCCAGTTAAATCTTTACCTGTCAAGATCAGTTTTAGTTACTCCATGTATTCTTTAGTGTGAGCTAATTTTCCTCAGCTTGATGGAAGCACGGACTATCGTGTTACCTCACTATTTTCTTTGGTCTTCTGAAAACTTATAAAGACAAGGTACCAACTAGTTTAAATGTGAGATGAAATACCCTTGCACATAGGAGACAATTTATGAACTCTTAACATAGCTATTATTTAATCAGAGAAATTAACTTTTAGAACAAACTGAATTTTTCTCTTCAATCAGTAGGTTCCCGTAGTGTTCCCAAGACACACATGTGTGGTTCTTTAAAAGCAGATTAGAACTGACAACAATTAGTCACCTTTGAATTTGTGACATAAAATAAAAATGAGCTCCTGTGCACATGAAGCCCAAAATTCATCTCTCTTTTGCCTAAGGTTTTCTTTCCTCAATATTCACTTTGAGCTTAATATAAGATTGTTGACTTAACAATGATGTATTTCAAGCTTAAGGCAGAAATGAATGTTGTATTAATAAATTGTTTAGAGATGGATTCAAAGAACATTTCATTATATAAACAGGGCAGCTATAAAACATGCTTTGTGGTCATTCCATCATTCCTACCTGTAGCAGATTTGTGGAGATGACATCTATCAGTGTGACAGAGAATATTACACAAGTGATAGACAGTTATTAGCTGAAGTCCTGATATATTTACACCATGGGAAAATGCACTTGGTATTTTCTTTCTGGCAACTGCTCTGCTGTTCATAATTTGATGGAAAATTGATTAATCACACGTTTAACTCAATGCAAGATCTTCTGCACTGTAATAAATTATGGCCATTAATCAATAAGTACAAAGTAATTCCAGGAGTCTGGAGACATGCTGGCTTCTAATAGAAAAGCTTGCACTGAGGTCTTCCTGCCAGTGACCACTTCATCTGAGGTATTTTGCACCTGCCTCAATCCAATTAGATGACATAATTAATGAACCTCATTGCTCCTGATAATTTGTTATACTGAAGAAGGAATGTTTTGGCACATCCATTAAAACCTGATGCACAATACTTTGCAGAAAAGAAATAAAAAAATAAACCAAAGCATCAGAGGGGCTTAAGACAGTAATCTGAGTTCAAGGAAATGTGGGAAGCCGCAGTCTGACTTTATGCTGGAGAAAGACGCAGTTGCATTTGCTCAAAGAGTCTGACAAGGTCTTTTTTCCACATTAAAAAGCTGAACTTGGCCTGCGTGCAAAGTTTCATGCTATTTTGTTTCTTTTATGACAAATTAAATGGCATGATTAAAATAAGTGTTCATGAAGCAGTGTTTCTTAGGCAATCTGATAGATGGCTCCTTGGTAAGTATCCATTGCGGTTTCACATATCATTGCCCTTCTGCACCTGTTTTATGGAGCTAACAACGGGCTCTCAATGGACTTTGGTGGGAGAAAGTCTGGGAAGATAAAAGAAAACCAGTTTGCAGCTAATTCTGACACCAGGAAACGCCAGGAATAGACTGTATTTAGAGACTTTGAAAAACAATTAGCTGTGGATTATAGGTCTAAAAGGCCTCTCCTAACAGTACCTGGGAAATACTTTGCCCATTTAATGCCTTCTAAGCTGTCACTGAGCTGAACTTCAGTCCCAGTGATTAATGAAAAGCTGCAGGGCACAGCTAGAAGCTAAAGTCTCAATTATGAAAAAGCAGTAACTAGTTTAATGTGCTGATGCTTTTATGCTTAAACTGACAGCTTTGAAAAATGGCAATATTTCCAATCACACTTTAATAATTTATCACTTCTCTATTGGCATGTCCAGTGTGCATTGCTCCTGCTATTCCTTTCCTTGTTTTCAGGTCCTGATATGATGACACCAAAAGCATGGTCTGGATTTTTTTTAAAGCACATCTTCCAATTCAGAAGCCAGACTCCAAAAGTATAATAGTATCTACATATTTTTATCTTCAGTTGCTATCTATCTATCTATCTATCTATCTATCTATCTATCTATCTATCTTATAAAAGATCTATCTATCATCTATCAAGTATAGTATACATCTACCTATTTATCTATCATCAGTCTATTGTTTAATCTATCTACCCACCTACCTATCTTCTCTATCCACCACCTATCAATCATCTACCCTTTATTGTATATCTGTGCCATTTCCAATTAGGACCATTATGTGGCAATGGGTTTTTTGTTTGAGGGGGGCAAGGATTAGAGTCCAGTAATCCTTGTCCAGTTTCAGCTGAAAAACTGACATATCAATTCATGGCAGATACTTTTAATTAGGTGCTTTTTCTTACAGGAGAAAGTAGTTGAAGTTGGATAGAGGCATCAGTTTAAGTCTAGACTTATCAAAGAAAAATTATCTAATTGTTCAGACAATGAATGAAATAAGTAAATTTCAGAGTATTAAGTGCAACAAGAGATGCTAGCCATTTTTGGTGGAAGTAGTAAAAAGTATGTTGTAAAATTACGAGGGTTAAAGTTTACATTTTAACTTCAACATTAAACAAATTGGTCAATAACTATAATCATTTCCTTGGCAGGGCTTCAAGATCACATTAGAATTTTCTACTGTAATATGTGCAGAGTTTATAATAGTAGCTAACACAGTTACTATGGTAACTATCACTATCATAATTTGATATATGGATAAACAAACAAATGAATAAAGAGAATCCACAAAGTTGGGCATAGTAGTACATGCGTGCCACTTAGGAAATGAAGAGAAGTGGGTCAGGAGTTCAAATTCATCCTCAGCTACTTCAACGCACGTGATGCCAGCCTGGACTGCATGAATCCCTATGGTAAAACAAAAACAAATAGTTGGGCTGCTATTTAATTTCAGCTAAGATTTCTAAATATTGCCTACCTGCCAGAACATACTCAATGATAACTACAAAATTAGTGACAGTATTCAAACAGTACATACTAATTTTAAAACTGAGGTTGTAGTTTTAAACATATTATGGACTATATACAGCAGATTCTATATAGACTGAGTGGCAAAATATTTTTCACACTCCTTAAATGAAATGAAGGCACAAATAAATGTATTTAGTAGTTCTCACAGTGAAACTATTTAGTGTTTCTTAACTATTTATGACTTTTAAAAATACATTATTAGAACTCATAATTACTTAACAGTATGTTTATTTAAAGTTTGACCTATAAGTTCATTTGTGGCATAGGTATTTCTTTTTTCTTTCTGTGATATAGCTTCCAAATAAAGTAAATTATAGGAAGTATTTTCATGAGAAACAGGTAGAAAGTATAGTTTCAAAATCTATGTCTTACCATCAGATAGAGGGCAGTACATTTTACTTTCTTTAATAGCTGTCATCATGGGGCTAGTTACAGCGTCTCCATGACAGCACGCTGCAACTTCGTATATGAAAACTCTCTGCGAGTGAAATTATATGAGTTTCAAACAGGTGTCGGTTTCACTACTACAATGTTCAGGAAACTATTCTGAATTAAAACGTGCTTCCTACATGTTTCTGCTTGTAGGAAGGAAAATTTGTGACATTGGTACCCCTTTCTAGACCACATGTCTCTGGGTTGTGATTAGACACTAGGGTGTTGCAAGAATTCAACATGAATATTGGCCGAGCCTATTTTTTGTATTATCAAGGAAGTATGTGACTTGTAAAAATAAAATTTTTTTGAAGGCATAGTAAAAAGATAAAATGTAAAGTGTCATTTGGAATAAAATATAAAGTGACATTTGGGAGAATAGGTATTGAAAACATTCTGGAAAATGGATCAACTTGGAAATATTTGATTAATTACATGAAATCATGAGGAAAATGATTTTCTTTCTGAGCAATTATAGTTAGTAAAATTAAGGAATATATGGAATTTATTATTTTTCTACCTTTTTCACTCTGTGAGATGTCTAGGAGAGTGTGAGTCCACACTTATTCTTTTTTTTCTCTTTTTTTTCCTTTTTCTTTTCTTTATTTTTAACTTTATTTTTTTTTATTAAATTATAAAAGTTTCCATTTCAGCCCCTCCTCCCAACACCCTCCCACTCCCCCCACTCCCTCTCCTCCTCCCTCTCCATCCCCTAGAGCAGTCAGAGTTTCCTGCCATGTGGGAAGTTCAAGTTCCTCCCCCCTCCCTCCAGGTCCAGGAAAGGTGAGAGTCCAAACAGACTGGAGCGCCAAAATCCAGTATATGCAGAGGAAGCAAGTCCCAGTGTCATTGTCAATGGCTTTTCAAAAAGGCTCCGGGCCAGCCACATTCAGAGAATCTGGTTGGATCACGTCCTCGTTCAGTCCCAGTCCAACAGGCCTTGGTGAACTCTCATTATATCAGTTCCCTTGTATCAGTGGGTGCTCGCATCCCTCGCAGTCCTGATTACTTTTTTAATTTTCTTCATCTTTCTGTTCCTCATTTGGACCGTGGAGTGCTCAGTTCGGTGTTCCAATATGGGTCTCCATCTATATCGCCTTCCAACGTCGGATGAAGGTTTCCTCTGCCCTTGCCTTCTTTGCTCACGTTCTCTTTCCTTCTGCCTCTTATTTGGACCTAGGGAGCTAGGTCCAGTGTTCCAACGTGGTTCTCCGCCTCCATCTCCATCCATCGCCAGATGAGGGTTCTATGGTGACATGCAAAATATTCATCAGTATGGTTGTGGGCCAAGGCCGGTTCAGGCACCCTCTCCTCTGTCCAGAGAACCATCTGGGGATCTCTCCTTGGACCGGGGATCCCCTTTATAATCAAGTCTCTTGTAAACCCTAAAATGATTCCCTTAGTTGAGGTATATACTTGCCTGACCCCATATCCATCCTTCCTCCCTCCCCCCCACCCCAGTCCCCCGATCTTTCCCCAATCCTCCCCGACTCCCTTCTCTCTAACCCTCTCCCTTTCCAACAACCCTCCCACCCCCCCATGCACCCGAGGTTACCTGGGACTCTTGTCTATTTCCTAACTCCTGGCGGATAGCTAAATAATCTTCATCAGGTTCATCTTCTTATTTAGCTTCTCTAGGATCACGAATAATAGGCTCAAAGACCTTTAATTATGGTTAGAATCCACTTATGAGTGAATACATACCATATTCCTCTTTTTGGGTCTGGCTTACCTCACTCAGTAAAGCGTTTTCTATTTCCATCCATTTGCATGCAAAATTCAAGATGCCATTGTTTTTTACCGCTGAGTAAAACTCTAATGTGTATATGTTCCACACCTTTTTTAACCATTCTTCTATTGAGGGGCACCTAGGCTGTTTCCAGGTTCTGGCTATTACAAATAGTGCTGCTATGAACATAGTAGAACAAATGCTTTTGTAGTATGTTAAGGAATCTCTAGGGTATATTCCCAAGAGTGGAATTGCTGGGTCCTGAGGGAGGTTGACTCCCAGTTTCCGGAGAAACCGCCACACTGATTTCCACAGTGGCTGCACAAGTTTGCATTCCCACCAACAATGGATGAGTGTTCCCCTCATTCCACATCCTCTCCAGCATAGGCTATCATTGGTGTTTTTGAGTTTGGCTATTCTGACAGGTGTAAGATGATATCTCAAAGTTGTTTTGATTTGCATTTCCCTGATTGCTAAGGAGGTTGAGCATGACCTTAAGTGCTTTTCAGCCCTTCGAAGTTCATCTGTAGTGAATTCTCTGTTCAGTTCAGTACCCCATTTTTTAATTGGGTTAATTAGAGTTTTAGTGTCTAGTTTCTTGAGTTCTTTGTATATTTTGGAGATCAGACCTTTATCTGTTGCAGGGTTTGTGAAGATCTTTTCCCAGTCAGAAGGTAGCCTTTTTGTCTTACTGACAGTGTCCTTTGCTTTACAGAAGCTTCTCAGTTTCAGTAGGTCCCATTTATTTATTGTTTCTTTTATTGTCTGCGCTCCTGGGGTTCTGCTTAGGAAGTGGTCTCCTGTGCCTATATCTTGTAGACTACTTCCCACTTTCTCTTCTATCAGGTTCAAAGTGATCGGATTAATGTTGATGTCTTTTATCCATTTGGACCTGAGTTTTGTGCATGGTGATAGATATGGATCTATTTTCATTCTTCTACAGGTTGACATCCAGTTATGCCAGCACCATTTGTTAAAGATGCTATCTTTCTTCCATTGTATAGCTTTAGCTCCCTTGTCAAAAATCAGGTGTTCATAAGTTTGTGGGTTAATACCCGGGTCTTCTATTCGATTCCATAGGTCGACTTCTCTGTTGTTATGCCAATACCAAGCTGTTTTCAATACTGTTGCTCTGTAATACAGTTTGAAGTCAGGGATGGTAATGCCTCCAGAGGTTCCTTTATTGTATAAGATTGTTTTGGCTATCCTGGGTTTTTTGTTTTGCCATATAAACTTGATTATTGTTCTCTCAAGGTCTGTAAAGAAGTTTGATGGGATTTTGATGGGAATTGCATTGAATCTATAGATTGCTTTTGGTAGAATTGCCATTTTTACTATGTTGATTCTCCCAATCCAAGAGCAGGGAAGGTCTTTCCATTTTCTGGTATCCTCCTCAATGTCTTTCTTCAAAGACTTAAAGTTTTTGTCAAATAGGTCTTTCACTTCCTTGGTTAGAGTTACCCCAAGATATTTTATGCTATTTGTGGCTATCATGAAAGGTGATGTCTCTCTGATTTCCCTCTCTGCTTCTTTATCCTTTGTATATAGGAGGGCAACCGATTTTTTGGAGTTGATCTTGTATCCTGCCACATTACTGAAGGTGTTTATCAACTGTAGGAGTTCTTTGGAAGAGTTTATGGGGTCGCTGATGTACACTATCATATCGTCTGCAAATAACGAAAGTTTAACTTCATCTTTTCCAATTCGAATCCCCTTGATCCCCTTATGTTGTCTTATTGCTATTGCTAGAACTTCAAGCACTATATTGAAGAGGAATGGTGAGAGTGGACAGCCTTGTCGTGTTCCTGATTTTAGTGGAAAGGCTTTGAGTTTCTCTCCGTTCAATTTGATGTTAGCTGACGGTTTGCTGTATATTGCTTTTATTATATTTAGGTATGATCCTTGTATCCCCAGTCTCTCCAACACCTTTATCATAAATGGGTGTTGAATTTTGTCAAATGCTTTTTCCGCATCCAATGAAATGATCATATGGTTTTTTTCTTTCAGTTTATTTATATGATGGATTACATTGATAGATTTGCGTATGTTCAACCAGCCCTGCATCTCTGGGATGAAGCCCACTTGATCATAGTGGATAATTTTTCTATGTATTCTTGGATTCGGTTTGCCAGTATTTTATTGAGTATTTTTGCATCAATGTTCATGAGTGATATTGGTCTGTAATTCTCTTTCCTGGTTGTGTCTTTGTGTGGTTTTGGTATCAGGGTTACTGTAGCTTCATAAAAAGAGTTTGGCAGTGATTCTTCTGTTTCTATATTGTGAAATACATTAAGGAGTATAGGTATTAGGTCTTCCTGGAAGTTCCGGTAGAATTCTGCATTGAAACCATCTGGGCCTGGGCTTTTTTTGGTAGGGAGATTTTTTTCTTTTTTTGAAAATAATAGAGGAACTTAAACAGGAGGTGAAAATCTGCCGTAAAGAAATGGAAGATAAGTATAACAAAAAAATTGAGGAAATGAGTAAAGAAATGGAAGAGAAATATACCAAAAAGTTTGAAGAAATGAGTAAATCCGTAAATGAAATTCTGGGAAACCAAGAAAAAACAATCAAACAGGTAATAGAAACAGTTCAAGATTTGAAAACTGAAATGGAGTCAATGAAGAAATCACAAACCGAGGGCCGGCTGGCTATGGAAAATCTGGGTAAACGAACAGAGACTTCAGAAACAAGCTTAACCAATAGAATACAAGAGATAGAAGAGAGAATCTCAGACTCTGAGGACACCATAGAGAAATTAAACACTCTGTCCAAAGAAAACAGCAAATCCAACAAATTCTCATCACAAAACATTCAGGAACTGTGGGACACAATAAAAAAAAACAAATCTAAGAATAATAGGAGTAGAAGAAGGAGAAGAATTGCATTTCAAAGGTCCAGAAAATATACTCAACAAAATTATAGAAGAAAACTTTCCCATCCTAAAGAACGATATTCCTATGAAGGTTCAAGAAGCATACAGAACACCGAATAGACTGGATCAGAAAAAAACATCCCCTCGTCATATAATAATCAAAACACAAAGCATTCAGACTAAAGAAAGGATATTGAGAGCTGCAAAGGAAAAAGGTCAAGTAACTTATAAAGGTAAACCTATCAGACTTACACCAGACTTCTTGATGGAAACCATGAAAGCCAGAAGGTCCTGGATAGAGGTACTGCAGAAACTAAGAGACAATGGATGCAAACCCAGACTACTTTACCCAGCCAAGCTATTGTTCACTATCAACGGAGAAAACAAAATATTCCAGGATAAAAACAAATTTAAACAATACGTAGCTACTAATCCAGCCTTACAGAGAATACTAGAAGGAAAATCACAACCCAAGGAATCCAACATTCCCAACACTGCCTACATTAACTCAGACATCTAGCGACCCTTCACAAGCACAACTCAAAGAAGGAAAACACATACACGCTACTACCCAAAAGAATGACCAGAGTCATCGATCACTGGTCATTAATATCACTTAATATCAATGGTCTCAACTCACCTATAAAGAGGCACAGACTTAGAGATTGGTAGGGAGATTTTTAATAACAGCTTCTAATTCTTCACGACTGACAGGTCTATTTAGATTGTTCACCTGTTCTTGGTTCAACTTTGGTATATGGTACTTATCTAAAAAAATGTCCATTTCTTTTACATTTTCCAACTTTGTGGCATATAAATTTTCGTAGTAAGATCTAATGATTCTCTGAATTTCCTCTGTGTCTGTGGTTATGTCCCCCTTTTCATTTCTGATCTTATTAATTTGCATGTTCTCTCTCTGCCGTTTGATTAATTTGGATAGGGGTTTGTCGATCTTGTTGATTTTCTCCAAGAACCAGCTTTTTGATTCATTGATTCTTTGGATTGCTTTCTCTGTTTCTATTTTGTTGATTTCAGCCCTCAGTTTATTTCCAGTCTTCTACTCCTCCTGGGTGAATCAGCTTCTTTTTTTTCTAGAGCTTTCAAGTGTGCTGTTAAGTCTCCAATGTGTGCTTTCTCCGTTTTCTTTAATTGGGCACTTAGTGCTATGAACTTTCCTCTTAGCACTGCTTTCATAGTGTCCCATAGGTTTGAGTATGTTGTGTCTTTATTTTCATTAAATTCAAGGAAGACTTTAATTTCTTTCTTTATTTCTTCCTTTACCCAGGGGTGATTCAGTAGTTGACTGTTCAACTTCCATGAATTTGTTGGCTTCCTGGGGGTAGCACTGTTCTTGAATTCTAACTTTAATCCATGGTGGTCTGACAAGACACAAGTGGTTACTAATATTTTTTTGTATCTGTGGAAGTTTGCTTTGTTACCCAGTATGTGGTCAATTTTTGAGAACGTTCCATGAGCTGCAGAGAAGAAGGTATATTCTTTCCTATTTGGGTGGAATGTTCTATAGATGTCTGTTAAGTCCATTTGATTCAATACCTCCAGTAATTCTCTTAATTCTCTGTTAGGTTTCTGTCTGATTGACCTATCCATTGGAGAGAGAGGAGTGTTGAAGTCTCCTACTATTAGTGTGTGTGGTTTGATGACTGCCTTGAGTTCTAGAAGTGTTTCTTTTACTTAAGTAGGAGGCTTTATATTAGGGGCGTAGATATTCAGGATTGAGACTTCCTCCTGATGAATTGTTCCTGTTATGAGTATAAAATGTCCATCTCCATCTCTTCTGATTGATTTTAGTTTGAAGTCAATTTTGTTGGAGATTAGAATGGCCACGCCTGCTTGTTTCTTAGGTCCGTTTGCTTGAAAAACCTTTTCCCAACCCTTTACTCTGAGTAAGTGTCTGTCTTTGTGGTTGAGGTGTGTTTCTTGTAAACAGCAGAATGTTGGATCCTGTTTTCGTATCCAGTATCTTAGTCTGTGCCTTTTCATAGGTGAATTGAGTCCATTAATATTAAGTGATATTAATGACCAGTGGTTGTTGACTCCGGTTATTATTATTTTTTGTTTGATTAATAGAGTTTGTATGTGTCCCTTCTTTGAGTCAAGCTCTTGAAGGGTCGCTAGATGTCTGAGTTATTGTAAGCATTGCTGGCAATGTTGGACTCCTTTGGTTGCAATTTTCCTTCTATTACTTTCTGTAAGGCTGGGTTTGTGGCTGCAAATTGTTTAAATTTGTTCTTATCCTGGAATATTTTGTTTTCTCCATCGATAGTGAATGATAGCTTGGCTGGGTATATTAGTCTGGGCTTGCATCCATGGTCTCTTAGTTTCTGCAGTACCTCTATCCAGGATCTTCTGGCTTTCATGGTTTCCATAGAGAAGTCCGGTGTGAGTCTGATAGGTTTACCTTTATAAGTTACTTGCCCTTTTTCCCTTGCAGCTCTTAATATTCTTTCTTTAATCTGTATGTTTTGTGTTTTGATTATTATATGGCGAGGGGATGTTTTTTTTTGATCAAGCCTATTCGGTGTTCTGTATGCTTCTTGAACCTTCATAGGAATATCATTCTTTAGATTGGGAAAGTTTTCTTCTATAATTTTGTTGAATATATTTTCTGGGCCTTTGATCTGCAGTTCTTCTCCTTCTTCAATCCCTATTATTCTTAGATTTGTTTTTTTTATTGTGTCCCAGATTTCTTGAATGTTTTGTGATGAGAATTTATTGGATTTGCTGTTTTCTTTGATCAGAGCATTTATTTTCTCTATGGTATCTTCAGACTCTGAGATTCGTTCTTCCATCTCTTGTATCCTATTGGTTATGCTTGATTCTGTAGTCTCTGTTCGTTTACCTAGATTTTCCATATCCAGCCGGCCCTCGTTTTGTGTTTTCTTCATTGCCTCCATTTCAGTTTTCAATTCTTGAACTGTTTCCATTACCTGTTTGATTGTTTTTTCTTGGTTTCCCAATATATCATTCATGAATTTACTCATTTCTTCAATGTTTTTTTTATATTTTTCATCCATTTCTTTATTCATTTCTTCAATCTTTTTGTTATACTTCTCATCCAGTTCTTTAAGGGAGTTATTCATATCCTGTTTAAGGGACTCTATTGCTTTCATAATGGCATTTTTTCCCGCTTCTTCTGAATTAAGAGGTTCAAGTCCTTCTATTGTAGGGTCATTGGGTTCTGGTGTTTTCATGTTGTTTTTTAGATTGTTGGAGGAGTTCTTGCCTTGGCGTCTGCCCATCTCTTCCTTCAAATGCTCTCTACTGGATCTTCTAGTACCAAGTCAGGTTCCCTTGTTGGGCAGGGAATTCACTGACAGAAGGCCTACCTTTCCTCAGGCAGTCTATTGACACACAGGCACTCCCTACTACCGGGTTGTACTCACAACCCAGGTCCAGCGAGCAAGGGAGTTGCTCTGGGGAGATTTTGTGGCCCCAGAGGGAAGGGGGGAAGAGAGGAAGGTGTACCTGGATAAAGGCTGGGACGGGATTCGGGAGAACTCCGCAGGGAGGAGTCGCCTCTGCCTGGTGACCAGATTGTCGAGGGGGGCGGGGAAAGGCTGAATTCCTCCTAGAGGAAGCCCTCTGGCCAGGGGAAAACTCACCCCTCCTCCAATGGAAGTCTGCTAGCAGTTCACTCTTTCTTGCTGGCCAGGAATGTGATTGAGCTGAGACAGGGCTTGCCTGTCCTGAGACAGGCTCTCAAAGCACCGGAGCTGCCCCTGCTGGACCGAGCCCACAGTCCAGGCCCAGCGTGCAAGGGAGCAGCTCTGGGGAGATCTTGTGTCTCCAGAGGGGAGGGGGGGAAGAGAGAAAGGTGTACCTGGATAAAGGCTGGGAGGGGATTCAGGAGAGCTCCGCAGGGAGGAATCGCCTCTGCCTGGTGACCAGATTGTCGAGGGGGGCGGGGAAAGGCTGAATTCCTCCTAGAGGGAGCCCTCTGGCCAGGGGAAAACTCACCCCTCCTCCAATGGAAGTCTGCTAGAAGTTCACTCTCTCTTGCTGGCCAGGAATGTGATTGAGCTGAGACAGGGCTTGCCTGTCCTCAGACAGGCTCTCAAAGCACCTGAGCTGCCCCTGCCGGACCGAGCCCACAGTCCAGGCCCAGCGTCTCCACACTTATTCTTTTGACTGCACTGTTTCTACACAAATTACATGTTAGCAACATAGTCTTTTATCTAAATGCCTTTATTATATTAATAGTATTTTGTCTCATTCAGCTTTTCATATCTAGGCATATTGTGGTAGGTTTTAATTTTGTTGGGGATGTAATTTTCTTCTTGTACTATTTAATTAATGTAGTAATGTTTTGTTTTTGAAGAACCAAACTCTCAATGATTATTTCTAACTTTGAAGCTGATCTCATGCTACCTGTACCCCTTCACTATGGATCAGATCTACTGCTTGTATGTAACCTGGATGGGCTCTTTGAAGAGTCATGTTTTTCTATTCTTTTTCTACAAGTGTTTGAGAGTTTCATAACACAACAAAAAGTGCCATGTACATGTCCCTGTTCTCATCTGTTGATGTTGAAATACCCATATTGTCTCTGCAGTCATTTTCACACTTCTCACATATATGTGCACTTATTCACACCAGCGCATACCCCTACTTTCCTACATCTGTGCATAAAAACCTCATGTTTTGCTTTGGTTGCATCTAGAACATCAATCATTTAATTAGGCGATTCTGCCTTTTGTCTCATCTATTACCATATATAACTTAAAATAAAAGCTTTAGCTCCCTAAATTCTTTGTATTTGAGAGAAAGAGAGAGCCTTCTAAATCTGGTTTCTTGAAGCATGGGGCACAGGAAATACCCTACATGACAGAAACTGCATCCATATATTTCACTAAGATTTGTGTGGTTCCATGATAGAATTTGGAGGAATTCTGAAATTTTCAAATAAACTGCTCCGTTTTGGGGTAGTTTCCCTAGTTATGAATCAAATTAGATCATATCAAACCAGTTCAGAATGGAGGAGTCCTGCCAGATGATACCACTCTTAGGGTCAGTTATAGGATCCCATCATCTGCATCATCCCATCATCTGGCTTGTGACATCACCTCTCCCCTTGTTTTGATAAAGTTTCCAATACAGCAGATAAATTTCACCTCATGTCTAAATAAACATACTAGCCCTTAATTTTAGGTAATTTTTAGCTAGCATCCTCAACATTTTAGGTAGTCTATGCAAATGAGTTTGTTTTTCCATAATAATATAACAGCAATGTAGATAATGGTTATAAAGATTATTGACATTTTCAATATATTTGTATGTATTAATTTCTGAATAAAGTCCAAAATTTGTTAAATTGTCCAAGTATCCTATTAGCTAGTTTCATTATCCTGTTATATTTATGGGACGCTGATAAACGGCAGTTTAAATTTGTCACCTAAGTTCATGAGACTGGTAAATGAATGTGTCAGGGTAGCACATAGATGGCTTTTCTGCAGAGGCTATATTTATTCTACTGGGGGTGAAGGACTTTCTATTTTGTAACATAAGTAAAGCAGGGGAAAAATTAGGTCATCTCAGACTAACTGCTGTAAAGTTGTCTTGAGAAAGTGAAAAATTCATATAAAATCCTTTTTTATCTTAATTTTTATTGACTCTACCTTATTTTGAATTAATTTATTTTCAAAGTTTATTGATAATATAGAATAAAATGAAGAGGGCAAACTCATCAAGATTTTCTTGTGATATTTTTTAGAGCTAACTGGCAACTACGTTTTTTGATCTGTACAATTCACATTCAATTTGCCTTCTTTATACATTCTCTGTCAACTCAGACTATATCTAAACTGAAAAAAGACTGTAATTCTCTGGAAATCATCAATTTCTGTACAAAATATTTCTTTTAGGTTACTCATATCTCAAGATCAGATTAATGACCCCAATTGCAAAAATTTCCAAGAGTGTGAACTTCATCTTTCCACTCCAAGAGTGTGAACTACTTCTTTCCACTACTCCTGGGCCTGGTTTTGAACCCTGAGTAAGATGTCAAGTTCCCCAAACACCCTACACTCATGTATATACATAAATGTCCAGTATAGGCTGTAAAAATGTAACAAGCTTTAGTTATCAGAATCTTCTGAATGTTTTATAAGGTTGTTTCTTCATCTAATTTTCTTTCTTTAATTTACCTCGTATTCATGTTATGTCCTACCCTTTAATAATTATTACACTTCAGAAATTTCAAATTCTACCATCTAGGAAAACAATGTAAATTTTAGATATTATATTAAAAATTTATGATAAAATAGCCACATTCCCAAGAATTCCATATTTTCCAAAAATTCTGTCATAGTTTTCTTTCAGTGGAGAAAAAAGATAAGACCTACAGTAACAAAATGATATTTGTTGCATAAATTTCAATAGTAAAGGATCTTTTCTTATTTAAAGATAACAACGATTCTTCAAACAAATTTATAACACCAACTATAATTTGAACTGACTAAATTTATTTAGTTTATCTACAGTCAAAAGCAGTTACTTCTTACCTCATAACTCTTAAGGTGGTCCAGAAGAGCTACACTTAGACGGGACCTAGTCCAATAAAGAGATGTTCCTTCCTTTATTGGAGTGAAGCATCTTTAAGAAAACAACAACAACAACAACTCTTATAGGGAATACATGATGAGGGCGTGAACTCATGCATCAAGGGTTCCAACTTGCAAAAGTGCAGTTTCTTGTGAAAGGCAAGAGAGAAAAATAGAAATGACACTGAAGGGTATTGTGGCTGTGAATCAACTGCCTATAGGACTCGTTTTCTCCTTAGCCACCAAAGTACACAGAAGTCCTCCTTGCTGTAGTAGAACGAGGCCAGACTCTGTCTCCAGCTAGCAGAAGAGACCGACAACATTGTTCATGCAAGTGCAAAATGCCAGAGTTGAGGGGCCATGGAATCTTTCACTAAGGTTCCAGAAAGCAGCTAGTGTCAGACAATGTGTGACATGGTTCGATCCTATGCAAAGAGCACCTAAGAGCCCATTCCATGAATCTGTGAAGGTGGAACCCAAGTTACTATGGAAACTCCAAGATACTGCAATTGCCAGAAGTGTGAACTGCCTGTGTGCTACAACAGGAAGATCTGTTGATGTCCTGTTACCAAGGAAATTGGCACTCTCATCTGTGATTTCTTAGTCCCATTGATAAAATAATTTGGAGGCTGGGTGGTGGTGGTGCACACCTTTAGTCCAAGCACTTGAGAGGCAGAGAGAGGTGAATCTCTGTGAATTCGAAGCCAACCTGGTCTACAAAAGCTAGTTTTAGGACATCCAGGGTTGTTACACAGAGAAACCCTGTATCGAAAAACCACAAAAAAAGAGGAGGGTCATTGGGTGGGAAGGTGGAGAGAAAGCCATGTCTTGGAAGTAAGGCATGGTGGTCAGAGAAACAGAGAAAAAGCCTGAGAGTTTCGGGAAAAGCATACTTAGGATTTTGGTTGGTGTTTGAAAAAAAAAAAAAAGGCTTACTGTTGGCCACAGATCTGTGTTCAGTGGTATTTGAGTCCAGGCTCTTGTGTTTCAGGACAAATTTACCAGGGACATATGGTTAGAAGCTGAAAGAGAGAGGAGCTTATTTTAAAAAGGAAAATCGTTTCTGAGACTAGGGGTTGGTTAATGAGCTGAGGGGAAGGTTCAAATGAACGTTGAGCTACAAAGTATCTAGCCCTTTAAAGGCCGTTTCCATAGAGCTGGCACCTCTACTCGGTCTTTTCTGTTTTGTTTCCCACAAATGTTCTGGTTTTTAACATGAAGTCCAGGTGAAGAAAACCTTCTAGAATTTCTCTATAAACTGGCCTGAACATGGACCATTTGTTGTATGAGACCCAGGTGGGGAAAGGAGTCCGGCCTTTTTATTGCAAACTGACTTCTGTTCTGTTTTAATCATGTTTCAGTCTCCATTCCCTGCCCTCATGCCACAGAGCGATCACCCAAGGCTGTGGAAGCCTAGATGACACTATTATGAGCTCCAGATGCCGGAAATGGGACCTCAAGATGCAGCTCTTGAAGGAGATGCTTCCTCTTTGTTGGGGTTTAGTCTTGCTTTGCTTCAATCTCTCTCTCTCTCTCTCTCTCTCTCTCTCTCTCTCTCTCTCTCTCTCTTTCTCTCTGCTCTATTGAAAGTGTGAAACTTGTTCTTATTTTTATTTTTTTAACTTATAGGTGCTCAAAGTTAAGAAATTACCTTAAATTTCAGACTTTGGATTTTTGGTGTTTTTACCTAGTTAGTTATCTTGCCCTAGTCTTAGTGTTGTTCTCTCTCTCTCTCTCTCTCTCTCTCTCTCTCTCTCTCTCTCTCTCTCTCTCTTCCTCTCTCCTTTCTTTCCTCCTTCTCTCCCTCCCTCCCTTTCTCTCTCACCTATCTCTCTTTTTTGTGTCTGTTGGATTTAATTAGTCTTCAAATTCACTTTTAACTTCTTCTTCCATTTCTATTTGGTGGTTCTCTTTTCTTTGATTCCTCTTAAAGGATTGTCTGATATTGGAATTTAGAATGTTGTCCTTCACTTTTTTTGACATATCTGGGCTTATTTAGATATACCACATTCTTTTGCATTATGCTGGTTTAATTTAGAGACAGAGGTATTAGAGTACTGAACAGAGAAGATGTAGTTTACACACATATTTTAGAACAAGGCATAACAATATTTACATAGGGAAGTAAGAGAATAATAAGAAAGACAAAGAGCTATAGCATGACTAAGAAGGAAGAGATACTAGTAGTTCAATATATACATTGCAGTAAGGGGACTATTATAGCTGTATAAATGTAGAAGGAATGCCTTTTTGTGGATATAAAAAAATGGGGGAGGAGTGCTGGGAAGTGGGGGTGTACACCTTTAATTATAGCACTCGGGAGGCAGAGGAAGGCAGATATCTGTGAGTTCTAGGCCAACTGGATCTCCAAGAGCTTTTTCTAAGGACCAACTTCAAAGAAGATTTCTACAGAGAAATCCTGTCTAGAAAAATAAAAAAGGGGGAAGTCCTAATCTCATTAGATAGAAGATAAATGTACAACCTTGAAGCTATTTTATATTAAAAAAATAACAGAGAAACTAAGCTAATACAATGCTAGAGAAAAGGACAAAAGAAAAAAAAGGAAAAACAAAAACCTATATATGTATATGTGTGTGTGTGTATCACATATACACATGTCGAAAATACATAGAAATCAGTCAACCAATCAGCTACCAAGCCCAACAAAGCAAGACAAAATATTGAGGAGAGAAAAGAAAAGAACAAAACAAAAGAAAATAAAACCCCCAATAACCCTACTCTACTTTGTACTCTGTTAGTTTTGCAAAATTTCAGCCTGGATGCTCAAGGCTTCTAGAGCTGAATCTGCATGAAGTTGAGCTTTGGAGAACAATGAAGCTTGCTGACAATGGCTGGGTGCTGTTGCTGGGGCAACCCTGTCTAGTCTAGATGGCAGCAAAGCCAAAGCTCCTGACCCACAGGCTCATCTGCAAAATGATGACTGGTTGGGATAATACTCCCTGGCTCTGCTATGATCTCTAGGTCAACCAGATGGAACCTAAATGTTCAATACCACACTAGTTTCTAAGGCTGGGGTGCATCCCTAGTGCTGGATTGGTCTCTGAAGAGGACATGTCAGAGAGGTCACTATTCTGCCCCCTTCCTTTGGGCTTCAACTTTTCACATGTTTGGGTCATAATGTCCATTTTCCCATTTCCAACACGCATGCAGTAAGGTTTGGTAGAACTGTCAACAGCTGCTGGCACATGAACTGTCTTCAGAAACAGCTGACTCAAGCGCTGCAGTGCTTCCTCTAATTTGCCCTCCCTTCTCTGTTTCCAGAAATGGGGATGGGTACTGGCACTGAGAGCTAACTGGACCACTGTTTTCCAACTGAAATTTGTTAAGTCTTTTTCCTTCACTGCCAACCAATCATCAGTCCTGTGCGTTCCTGTTCAGATTTATCTCTTGTCCTGTAAAGCACAAACACATTTGCCATCACTCCGAGGTTGATATTTGTTTCCTTCTCATTGCTCTCCAAACTATTCCCACACATGTAAAGTTTCACAGAACCCTGGGTAGCTCCTCCTTCTTCGATAGTCTGTTATTTGTAAGCGTTAAGAATTATCTATGGCTAGAAAGTCATGGATGCACTTATTGGTACCTTTCCTATTCTCATGTTAATGCCCTTAGTCTATTGCTTGAGTTCCTGAAAAAAAACACCTTCTATGTGTTTCTTTTAAGACTTATTTTTTGATGATAGAATGTATATGATCTATACATTCATATTTGTATCATTCTACAAAGATAGAAAAGTAACAAGACAAAAAAGAAACTCCTGGATTGCATAGTTCCAATATAAAATTCCTGCTTCTTAGTCACTGCTCACTTGGAAAACAGCAGACAACTGAATAGTTCTATTTTTCCTATAGTTAGAAGTTCAGTAATTGGGAAGAGTAAATAGACTTTTGGGTAAGATTTACCCACCAAACTGTCAGGGTTCCGGAAGATTTTTAATTTACTGGGCAAGCAAGCTCTCATCAGTAAAGGGTTTAAATATTCACAGGAAGCCCATTTGATAAACTTATTTCAAAATCATTTTTAATTATTTTTCATTATATCAGTTATAATTAAACTACTTCACATATATATAAATTATGTGTTGGAGCAATGGAGACAGTATTTTACTGAAGAGGGTAAAGCAAGTCATACAGCATACAGCATGGTACTTCTTTGGGGCTCTGTAAGTACTTAATCTGGTTTTGGCCACCCACTGAGCTGGCCTGGAAGAAGCTGTCTTTTGATCTCTTTTGTGAAATGACCTTTGAGGGCAAAAATAGATGAGAACAAGCCTTAAAAGGCTTGTTATAAATATTCTGTTTGGATCATGTATCTTTCCAAAATGCCAGAATAAAACACTTAACTAAAAAGGCTAACTTTAATGCCTCTTACAAAAAGGCTAAGCTTACTGTTACAGGCTGCTTAGAGTGTGTGTTAGTCAACAAATTCACCACAAAGATCCCAACAACTTCCTCATGCAAGGGCTTAAGGAAAACAAGGAAGAGGAAACTTCCATGTCCTGCAACTGCTATTTTATTGTTTCACCATCCCTTTGCCCTGTAATCCTCAGTGTTTGCCCTCTTTACAGCCGCCCAAAGCTCCCATCTGCCACTAGAAGCAACACATGCACTCAGGAAGGAACAGTTCACTTTCATGACCAATATTTTCTATCCCCTTCTAATAAAACATAATACTTATTAAAGCCTGTGTGAAATCTGCAGGTGAATACATCTCATGAGGACCAGATGTAAAGAGTTCCGAGATGGCTACAAATTTGTTTTTATTGATTAATATTAAGCAGAAATGTGGTTGATAAACCAGTATGAGACTTCTTTTGGAAATAAAATGTGTCAAGGTTGATTCTTTCTTTTAGCACTTAATCAACCTCCTCTCCATCATTTATTTGCTTATTCATCAAATACGGTAGTTACTAACAAAAAAATGAGGATCTATAGCAGCTTGCTCATGGTTGCATTGTTATTATCACAAGAAAGAGTCTTCTTATTATTTCCATGTACAGCTGCTGGATTCGTTCAGGTATGCTTTGTCCAACTTTGACTTCTCTTAGAATGACTTCTGTTTTAGCTTACAAGTATACTAACACCTGTTTTTATCATGAGGAGTTGAACAAGATATCGACTTTTTGTATAGGTAGTGCCATCTCAGAGAAATGCCAGTGTTTTACAGGAAGGAGCACGTAATCCAGCCAGATTCTCTGATTGAGGTCCGATTCTCTGAATGTGGCTGGTCCGGAGTCTTTCTGAAAAGCCATCGACAATGACACTGGGACTTGTTTCCTCTGCATATACTGGATTTTTGGGATCCAGTCTGTTTGGATGCTCACCTTCCTGGACCTGGAGGGAGGGGGGAAGAGCTTGGACTGACTGCAGGGCAGGAGACCCTGACTGCTATTGGGGATGGAGAGGGAGGAGGGGAGGGAGTGGGGGGAGTGGGAGGGTGTTGGGAGGAGGGGCAGAAATGGAGACTTTTGTATTTTAATAAACTTTGAGGAAAAAAATAAACAAAACAGAATTGTAAAAAAAAAAAAAAGAACGTCAGCCATGATAATTTAAGCCTTGATGAAAAGGAAAGCTCTGATGGAATTGTGTTTGAATGCCCATGCTGACATGAAGAAAGCCTTGTCAGGTGTGAACTTAACGTGATGTTAAAGAGAAATCAAGTCCCAAAAGTGACTGAAATGGTTGAAATAGTTTAAGTGTCTTAATGTAGAAATTAAATTCATTGAATAAGTTAATTAACACAGAAAAGAAATGGAAAGAGGAATTCTGAATTGGAATAAAGGCTTACGAATATTTTAAAGAAAATGTTCTCTCTATCTCATTCCTCCTCTCCCTCTCTCTGTCTCTGTTTCTGTCTCTCTCTCTTTGTGTATGTGTTTTGAACCACCATAAGGAAGGCTTATATAATAAAAGGAGTGAGTAAATAAATGAATAGACTGGTGAAGAAATGAAATAAAAGCAATGAATAAGAATGAGGGAATTATTATTATTATTATGAAAGAGGAGCCAAACTATTCAAAATTTGTTGTATGATTTTATTTTAAATAATTAAATTATAGCTTGCAAGCTTCAGATATTGAATTTTCACAAGTGCACTGAATTTTAGAGATATCTGAAATGTAAGTTATATCCAATCTTATGGAAAATTAAATTATCACTTAACAGAAATGAATAAAAACATCATTTTAAGCCATTTGTTGTGTATGAAGGAATATCTTTCAAGTGCCAAAAACTTACTTAAATGATTTTCAGTAATAATACAAGTTATCTCTGTACTGACTTTGATATATATTTTGCATATTGAAATAACTTGTACCAGTTTTGAAAGTAAAAAAAATTATAATTTTAATTTTTGTGGTAGTAAATGCACATTTTGTAGAAGATTAACGTTAACCTTTAAGTCTTTATTCAATGTATCAAATGGCTGAGAAGAAGGAAGAGTAGAATGAAGACAAGCGAAGAGATGAAAGAGCAGAGATTCTTACTAACTCCACTCTCTTGGCAAACCACGGCCACACACGGGATCTTACTGCCCCTCTCCAGAACACACATCTGTCTATTCGTACTTATAAAAATAAGCCATGCTTTACAGTATCTTTTATTTTCTACTTTGCCTTCTTTTATTTAATATGCCATGACGTCTTCAGCAGTAAAAAGAATTACTCAATGATTTATATTTTAACCTATATCAGAATTAATGGAAGCAGTGATTTGACAGGATTCTCACTCTTGTAGCCTGTAATCCATATTCTTTTTATATGTTTAAATACATCACGAGGCATTTGGATCCATGTCACACTTAAGTTGATTCTTTAAAATAGTGCTAATAGTGCTAAAATTTGCTAAAGATTGCTTTTGTATAAGCTCAAGCGTTGTAGAAAAGCTTAATTTTCCTAAGCTTTATGGTTGTTCCTATTATTTTATTTTTTTCCCGCTAGAGTAATGTTTCCATTTTGTTTAGTCAAAGGGAAATTTTTGCATGTATTTGTTGTCACATTACTTCCTCTATGGCACACTTTCTATTCTTCATTAGTTTTTCTAGTGAAGTTACTGACTCCTCTTGAACATCAAGAACCATTATATCTTAGCAATTCCACCTCTGACATACTTTAAATATTACCCTTAAATTTCTCGTACAGATAATATTCTAAGAAACTTTGTTTTTAAATAAATACAGTAAGCCAAATAATAAAATAATGAGGGAGTTCTTACATTTTAACTTTATGTCCAATTGGTAGAAAAATATATCTGGGCAGTTTTTTTTTTTTTGCATTGGCTTTATAGTAGAAGTCTATGACTATTTCAATTAATTTATCATTTCCAAGATGTTTTATCCACTTATTATGTTGGATGTGTAGTGTTGATCATTTATACCATCATTAAATAATAAGCTTTAAGATGAAGAATGTTTTAGAATTTACCTTCAACCTATATAATCTGTTAGAGGCATCATTAAATGTTTGGGATTTATTCTTTGAAAGATGTAGTCTTCAAACTCTTGTTATGATTTTTTTCTGATGTTGGCAGCTAGAAGAAAACCTCAGCCCTTATTGGTTTGAGTACAGGTAGCTGGACCAATTGTCCTTTTCCCAAAGCACTTGCAATGCTTATCAATCAGATTATTGAAGCCAGGCTGCTTCCTGGGCAAGATTTCACTGTATTTCTCTGAATGAACTGAGTGTTTCCATTCTGTTTTTATTTCCTGACAGTACAAAGTATGTCTAGAGTTCATTCACATAATGAATGGGGTGGGAAATTAATTCCGTCGAGACTACAATTGTTTGCTTTGCCACGAGACACACGAGACATTTATGGTTTTCCCCTTTTGTGCTTTTCCAGTGTGCTGTTGAAAGATTGCACCATAAATCGGGAGGCGTGTTTTGCAAAGTTCATATCTGTATTCGTTACCTTTAATATTAATAGGGATGTATCTTTAAAGTGAGTAAATTGAGAAAGTGGCTGAAACTATAGTTTATAAAAGAAGATTAGTGGGTTTAATATGCACTGGAGAGTAAAAGAAAAATCTTATTACTGTATGGAGAAATTACCTCATAAAGAAGCTAATACAGCAGGCTAGGGAGCAATTTTTAACAAGGATTTTATGATGTGCAAGTGTAGGCAAGTTAATGAACTTATCTTTCTAGTTATTTTCAGATTGTAATGATGCTTTTCTTTTCTAGTTCTTCTGCTTTAAAAAGTAAAATACATTTAATCACCCACAATAAACCTAATTCATTACTTTAATAAATCAAGTACAATCTTGTACTGTACACTTAAATTCCTTGCAATAATGCTGGTAGCCCGATCAGGTGCTAAAGTTTAGCATGGATTAGAGCAAAAGGTAGCCATGTAGCTTATTTATTATTTAAATTAAACCATCTCAATTTGATAGTGCAGTCATTTTGGGAAGATTTGACTCCCTTTCCAGCTATTGGACTTACGAAGCAGAGACAAAAGAATGAGGAAATATTTTGTTCTAATGACCACCCAATATAACCATAAATTCTCTGAAATTCTCTCTCTCTCTCTCTCTCTCTCTCTCTCTCTCTCTCTCTCTCTCACTCACACACACACACACGCACACACACACAGACACACGCGCATATAGACACGCACACACGCACAACATACACAATGTGTGAAGAAATATGCTTTCTACAGGAAAATTGTGTGAAGGAACCAAGTGTAATCAGGACAACCCACCCGCGGCACGTACTTCCAACCAGGTTGAGTTTCTGTAAGGCAATACCTGATTATTCTACTCAAAGACAACTAACCAAGTAGTAAATCCTCAAATTAATTATTGTGATGCTTTTTATAATGAAACTATGATTTGCTTAAAAAATAGAAGGAGAAGAAAGGAAGTGGATAAGAAAATGCTCTGAAAGTACATTTCTTTACACTAAGTAATTTAAACTTAATCTGTGAAAACAAAATCACTTCTCATTTTGATTTGTAGGGTGCCAACACATATGAACAATAAAAGCTATACTTTGTGTATGTGTGTGTGTGTAATCTGAACTAGAATGGCTAGTATAATACAAGATATATCTATCACCTTAGACCTTCCACACAATTTAGATAAACTTTTGGTGTAAGACCACACTCTCTTCTGATATTACCATCCTTTGATCATACATAAAATTGCTATGATTAAAGAATTCATGAGGAAATAGGCATGTTTACCATCTGTAAAACATAATCTATTTGTTAATTTTCCCGTGAGCATGAATTACTTAAACTTAATATGACCTGCGATTTAGCAGAGAAGACATTAAGTCTGTATGATCAGTCAGTATTTTTCTTTTGACTGCAAATGACTCGTCCTTTGGGGATGAATTGGATAGATTGTATTTCCTTTCTATAGCTTTGGCAGACTGGTTGGCAATGGAGAAAGTGCTGTAATCTCTCAGAAGGAAGTCTATCTATCAAATCGGGTAGGTGTTTGGGTAGTGTGTCACCGTCTGTATTGACCCCAACTCTGTCGACGCAGAGCCTGTTTGTATGCCCAAACCATTCACCATGCTTGTGTCTCCCGAAGCCAACCCTCTCCCATTTTTAAGAGCATTGCCATCATCAATGTCATCGATGATGTTTTAAGAGAATGGACACTTTAGAATACTATTTTTTCCTGAGCCAGACCCAGGAATTGTCCCATAAATGTGTGTTAATGGAGCAAGGGAAGAAAGTAGGTAATAGAGCACTGAATAGTTAAAATATGTGTGGAGTAGACATGCATATCAGTGTGGTGGGAGTGGGTTTGATCACTCTGGCTTTGGCAGTGGATTAGTCTAGGCTGAATCTTGACTGGAATAGATAACACCAGAGGATGGTGAGATTTGACAGACAACTAGCAGGTGCTATCTAAAATGTCTCTAAACCACAGAGGTGACCCCTTGGCAAATGCCCAAATATCTGATGCAATAGAAGGATTAGCTTAGTACAAGATTTAATTTCACATAAAATAATGGTTTTGGCTTTTTATTCTCAATACAACAGGAATTGCTTTCGTAGCTACAGATGTTTGGGCTTTTAAATGTTTTCTCCTCCTCTGTGCCCTTCTCTTCTTTCTTTCCTTCTTTCCATTCCTATGTCCAGATGTCAACTGCTGCATAATATATTGCCTAAGTTACATTCTATAATTAGAATTTTTGTATTAAAATATAACAAAAAGTCAAAGTTTAAAAAATATTTTAAAATGTCCTTTAAAAAAAACCTGACCACCTTTCCTTTGTTCTTTTAAACAACAAAATATGATATTGCAATTAAATTCTATCTCTTGTAATTTCAGAAGGGTAAGGAGAGAATCAGGAAATATGTTGATACTATTCTTATCATGACTAGGTAGGACTCATCCAAACTCAGTATTTCCTAGGAAATGAATCAGACTATCTAGTAGTTTATAAGAGGCATGATAATTTTAAATAACATTTTCCCTTGAATTATTTATTAAAATGTTGCCTGTTTATTTTTGCAGTTTAATGTTTAATTTGTTTGTTTACATGAACGCAGTACACCAGAAGAGGGTGCTGGATCCCCTGGAGCTGAAGTTACAGGTCATTGTGTGCTGCCTGACACGAATGCTGGGCCCTCTGCAAGGGTAGCATGCAATTTTTACCTTTGAGCCATTTCTCTAGCCAAAAATTTAAATTGCCTTTCTTTCATTCATCCCATCCATTCATTGACTCACTCATGCATGCATGATGCATTGGTGAGGAGGCACACAATTCACAGGTATGCATCTCTCTTTCCATTTTGTGGTTGCTGGATACTGAATTCAGATTGTAAGTAACACTTGGCAGCAAGTATCTGTTCACATTGAGAAAATGTTTCTATGCACTCTAGTTCTGATTCCTCATTTCTTAATAGAACAATACTAATACAATATTTTTAGTATGGAAGTTTCCCATAATTAAAAATTCCTGATATATAGTATATAGTTAAATTGTGGTCTTTAGAAGAGTGAGAAAAAACTGACTGGTATGCAAATTAATTAATTAAAAGGCTCTAATAGGTTTGAGAAATTTCTTTTTTTGTTTCTTGTTCCAATACATTAAAGTCGTCAGAAGCCTTTCAAATGCTGTTTGACTTCATTTTCTTGGTAGTATTATTCTATAAGCAGTTAAAGTTGGTCACAAGTTCAATTGGCTGTAAGTTCTATGGCAGGAGTGATTATCTACCACAGGGTCACACATCTCAGAATAGTGCCCTAAGAGCATCGGCATTCAGGGCTGTGCTGCACACATAAGCTATGTATACTTATGCTACATGCATGAGCTATATATACTTATGTTTGTTGTGTACACATGTGTACATTTGTGTACATTGTTCCTGGGACTTGGAATAAGGAAATAGAAAATGTGAATAGATGACTATAGAAATAAAAAAAATTCAATTTGAAATTATTTTTATTGATAATTATTACTTTGCAGACAACAGAATAAACTATGATAAAAATCCTCATCCATACTATTTTTCCATTCGTTGGAAATGCGTTTTATCAGATCCTACTGCTTCACCATCTAGTCCTGCTGAACAAAAGTTACGCTTTTCTTAAGCTTCTCCAGATGCGAAGCCCAGGCCTTCTGATTCCTTTGTCCAGGGCTCGGTTTAGACCCTGATGAACACATTGGTTCTTAGACAAGCAGTTTATGTTACCTGTCCTGTGTCTGTTAATGTTTGTCAAATGTGGATGGCCCATGTTATAAAACAGTTTCCTTTCTCGATTCTATTTGTCTCTATTTCCTAGTTCTCTGGACACTGCCTTTCTCTTTCATGCTTGTGCTACTGAGAATATTTAACATGAAATTTTTTATTCATAGGTTTCTACATATGAATAATGATGCTCCCAACCTAGGACCGCAGAAAGCCAATCCATACTATAAATATTTTGACTTTAAACATAGACTTCAAAGACAGGGGCAGGAATTAAATTGCCAGGAAAACAGTAGATTTAAAAATCTGTGACTCATATAGTGTCAAGCAAGAGCTTGCATTCTTGTTTGCTATTAGCTATTTGTTATTTTAAAAGCTTTTTGCATAAATAATCACCCATGAAGACTCACAAGGCACTTTTCAAAACCATATATTAAAACAAATTTGCTGAGTAATTTTGGACAGAAGGCAAGTACACAAAAATAGAGACACCGAGTCCTCAACTACAATACAAACTGGAACACATCTGTGTATGGCAGGTGGATGAGTTATGCTAATTCAACGGCTTTTCTGACTCATGGTCTAAGCCACAATACAGCATACACTTAAGATGTTCAAGGACCGAGCATGCTCCTTCATGCCCATTCTGAATCAGGTGTATTTTTAATCAAGGCTGCAAATCCCTCAGTCAGAGCTGTCAGCCCCCCAAGCAGCTTTAAAATCAGTCTGCAAATCTGTCTGTGGAGATACAAGATTGCACACAGGACCATGCCGACTTTGGCCAGCTCAACAATATTCATTTGCATGTGTTTTTCTTTCCCAGTTTGGCTCTTGGCACCATGGAATAGCTGTTCTTTGTCCACACTTTGGATGGACCACAGAATAATACAGAATATGTCCTAGAGAAATAGTTTACATGGAATAAAGGTAGATTCTACATGCCACAAACTGAAGGTAACTCCTCTAATCTTTACTGTGTACAGTACCTACGAAGGCAATAATTGCTGTCTTCACTTCTTTATAAGCTAATTATAGGCAGAAAATTTGACAATGAGCCTAAAATACATTTTTTAGGTTCTTCAAATTTGTTTTTATATATTTGCAATTTTCTAGTAAAAATTATATATAAACACACATGTGTGTGTATGTGTCTGTTTACATGTGAACATGCATGCTTTTTGAGACAGAATTTTATTCGTATGTCCAGTTAGTGATTAGAAGTGTGTGCTACTACAGATGACTAAACATATATTTTAAATGTAAATGTAGCATTTAAAAAATTTATCCCTATACATTATGTAAACATTTTGTAGAGAATGATTGCTAGGAAATGAAGTGATTATAATTCATAGAAGACGGGAGTGACAACTTTGCTATAGGTAGTCACAGAGCAGAATCCTCTCATAACGTAGGTTCATTTGTAGAAGTTTGAGAAAAACTTCAGTTTAAAGAATTTCTCCTGCTTCTCCTCCTCTTCCTCATCCTTTTCCTCTTCTTTCTCCTCATTGTTCTCCTCCTATTTCTCCTTCATTTCTTTCAAATTAAACTACATCACTGAGTCTTATTGTCTCATCTATGTTGCCCTGATTGAGGAGTAGTAATTAGTACAGTCTCCACTCCATTGGCCTGGGATCTCTCAGGACAAGAGACTTCTCACCCTACCTTGGGGTCCTGCTGGAGTCATTCTGTTCCCCTCCCCCTTCCTTCCCCACCAGCACTGAGGTCCAGGAAGAAGTGAGGGGAGAATAATCAACTACAAACCTTCAAAGTCATCCAATTTGTTCCGTATTTATTCTCTAGGGCCAGACGGAAGGTGGTTAAACAGAGTAAGCAAGATATTTGTGCTAATAAGGAAATAACTGCCTTTCAGAAGGTTCAGTAACAGTTGCTGCTTTCCCCAGAAACTTTCATTCACATATCATAGAATAAAAATAACAAACATAGCCTTAGATCTTATCCTAGAAGTGGGAAAATTGCGATAACTTTTCTTACTCACTGTTAAGGAGTAAGAATAACTCCCATAACAACACAGGTTATCAAGGAAAAAGCATCAACGTTTCATACAATACACAAGCTTTCAGAAATGGAGACTGAAATTCAGGGAACACTTCTTATTTTTAAGTTTAGCGTCAGCAGAGCCTAGATGGCCATGTGGAAAGTAGTTGGAAAAGACAGTGTGAAATGAATTTGAGCCACTTCAATACTTCCAAACACCAATACAATAGCTTACAGATGGAAGATGTAGTTGCAGTAGTTCCGAAAGTAGTACATCTTGAAATTTCATGAACAAAATTATTCCAAAATCAATATAATCTTTATTATTAGATATTAAATATAAACCCAACTAATGAAATTGAACAAAAAACAAATAAATGATGTAATTTCATTTATTTTATAAATACTTGCATTTATCACCAGTTTTGTAGACCACATAGTATCTCAGTTACTTTTATGCATTGAATGGTTATTTATACTTTACAAAGGCAACTTGAGAAAAGAAGAGCTTATTTGTGGTTCGTAGTTGTGGAATATTAGTTCATTGTAGTGGGTAGATCATGGTGGCACATTAGGGTCTGGTCCTGTTGCATCCATCAATCAGGAAACAGCCTGTAGAATGAGAGAGAGCCACTCAACATTTAGAGTGGCTCTTCCCACACCAGGTAACCTAATTTAGAAACTCCCTCACAGATGTCAGGAGGTTTATTTTCATGGCTATTCTAAACCTAGCAAGGTGATAATTAAGATGAACCAGATCACCAATCTGTAAGGAGGAGGCCGCTTGTTTGTCCTGCCCCCCCAGAACAAATATAACCACACAAAAACTATATTAATTTAAACACTCCTTGGCCCATTAGCTCTAACTTCCTTTTGACGAACTCTTACATATTAATTTAACCCATTTCCATTAACTGCCATGTGCCAGCAGTGGCTTACCACCAAAGTTTTGGCATGTCTGACTCTGGCAGCTGCTCCATGCCTTCTCTCCAACTCCGCCCTTCTTTTTCCCAGCATTCAGCCTAGCTTTCCCTGCCTACCTAAATTCTGCCTTGCTATAGTTTCAAAGCAGTTTCTTTATTCATTAATGGTAATCACAGCACACAGAGGGGACTCCCACATCATATATGCAAATGACATACTCTTATCAGTTTTGTTATAAATAACACCTTGACAAATGTGTATGACAGGAATAATTGACCACATTGCTTTACAGGAATTTTCTAAGCAGGTCAGCCTGGTAGAAGACACTGATGGGAATCATAGGGCGGGTTAGAAGGCCAATTCTCTACCCTGGAAGACTTTAAGAATAGATTCTGAAGTTTCAATATTTGTGCAGAACACCGAGTTCTGCACCTCTACCTGTTTCCATGCCTTAGACTATCCACACTGCCTTCCCAAAGTTCACTTAAACCTTACCTCTACAGGCAGATTTAAATCTAGCTCTCGTCTCCACATGATCAGTCATCTTTATTAATAAATTCTTTCTTGTTTTTAACTTGTCACTTTGAAACTTGTCATGTCAGTGATTGACATATTGTGTGGCAGGAAAATGGGCCTGGTTCTGCAAATCCTAATTAACCAGATGTATCTGGAGAGCCAGCCATTCAGGTTCAGTGTTTTCACCTTCTCTTTGTGTATTGCCTTAACATTACTATTTTGCTTCGAAAGAGGAAGAGTCTACAGTGGACATGATTTTGCAGCAGGCACAGCATTTTAGCTTCATTTGCTTTTTTAGTTCCGGGAAATGTATATTTGGAAGAAGAGAAAAACCTAGCAAAAAAAAAAAAAAAAAAAAAAAAAAAAGCCCATTGAGGTATTAGGTGAACCTGTAGGAAACTTGGCATTGGCAAGGCTATTAACCAAAGAAAGAATATTTGAAAATTATAAATTATTATTTCTTTTGCTTTTTTAAAATTTTGTGTCTCTTCCAATCAGTATGTGTCTGCCTGGGAGCATGTATGTGTGGAGATGAGACGTTGGGGAAGGTACTCAAATGGAAAGAACAAATGCATAATAGGATTATACATCAAGACAATTGCTTCATAAACCAGGCTATTGCCTTTGAAAAGGACTTTTCCAAATTCCATAACCTTGCTCATTAGCATATCAAAAGCTCAGCATCGAGCTCCTGGAAATTTTGGTTCAGGAAAGTTTCTCTTTAAATCATATAGATACTTGGAGGCTTCTGGCTGCTGGGCAAAGGAAGGCTATGGTTTTGGAATGTTTTAAAAGCTTGTCAATTTGGGAAACAATGAAGAAGAAAAGATAGCTAAAGGTAAAAAGGAGATAGTCATAGTCTGAGACCTTAGAGAAGAGCATTATAACAAAGGAAAGCTAACCCAATGGAGGCAGTGTACTGGGAAGATGGTTTTCAGGGGATTGGTGTATTTAACCTTACGCAAAACAAAACTACTGTCACCATGCTGTGTATATCAATATAAATGTATACTGCACAGAAATATTTGCATAGACATTAATGTGTAATATAGTCTTTGTATGTGGTGAATGCTCAGAAATAGCTATTTCAATAGTATTTAGATAATCTTTCATATGGGCACATAACTCTCTTTTATTAATGCACTTTTGATAATTTACCAAAGACAAAACTACACTATATTTTTTTTGTCATGTTAGTATGATCATATCTACTCTGAGAATGAAAAAAACCTATCTGAATTGACAGGTATTCATTCATTCATTCATTCATTCATTCATTTACTTTGTTTGTGTATGTATATGTGCCCTGGTACACATGTGGAGGTCAAATAGAAATCTGTGGCAGTCAATTTTGTCCTTCCACCATGTGGGGTCTAAGGACTGAATTTAGGTTGCCAGTTTTGCCATGAGGCATTTTTACTTGCTGGGCCATTCATTCTGCTGATTCATTAGTTACTTATCAAATGGTCTTTTCTTTGCTCTTCATCTCCTCTTATTCTTTCTTCTTTCCTTCCTTTCTTTCTTTTTTTTTTTTTACTTTTGGCAGTGGTGGGTCTTGAACCCATGGCATCCTGCACATTAGTGCTCTACCACCAAAATACATTTCCCGAATCGCCAACTTAGCATGAACAAGAATCAGCTAGGAGTCAAACCACTGAGCATCTCTGAAGGAATTTCTCGATTAAATGAACTGACTTTGGAAAGACCCGCCCTAAGTTTGGGTGACACCATCCCATGGTGTGGGTTTGTGGACTGAATAAAGAGGAACCATGGCTTTTTCTCTGTGCCCTGCAGTGGTAGAGGCCGCCTTTACCGATGTGTACCAAATCAGTTCATGAATTTCTGCTTCCCAAGAGTTACCTCCTCAGACTATCATTTTACAGAATATACTTGTACCTATGAATTTAAGGATAACAGAAGCATCAAGACCATATAAGCAGAAATCACCGAATTCTCTGAACATGGTTAATTAACTCAAGTTTCAGCAAGCAAATTGTTAATTTTGCAATACATGATTTTATTTAAAAAATGACTGTGTAAGTACATATTTTCCTTTTTTCTAAGTGTTAACTTCCATAGGAAAGTATGATAATCTAATAAAATTGGTTGAGTTTGTCTTCACACAAACAGTAAATGTAATTCAATTTAGAGCTACATGTGAAACCAGTTATTTTTAACCTTAGCAGAACAAAGTGTGAATGTAATGACATCCTGCCTGTAGTTTTGCTTTTTTCAAGGAACCTATTCATTAAATAAAGCTGTATATTTTGTCTTATAAGGAATATGTAGTGTTTCCTAATTTAAAACTGTGTTTTGCATTCAGGTAATATATTATAGCAATCATATTACACAACGCAAATAATACATAGGCTATATGCCTATGTATTATTATATATTATATAATTCACTTATATTATATTTATATAAGTGAACTGTGAGGTCTCTCTCCTTGATGAAATTCCTTCATACTCTAAATTCAGACAAGTTTTCCAAAAGGTAACATTACTCTGCCTAAAGTAAAGATTCTCTTCTGTTTGATACATGTATTTATTCTTCTTTAAATAAATGTTCTTATATGAATATATATTCTGTGTTTTTTTTAATTCCCAGTAAAATATACAGCAACCATTTGTGGATTTGCAGTTCAACCCCACTCTTCCATTTTGTCATGAAAAGCAATGCACCTGTGCTTTCTTATGACTACAACTGGTATGGTCAGGCATCACTTGCATGGTTCAGGACATGGCTGTTGGCTACTCCATAGGTTCTGGACAGATCTGTTCCAGAAAGGGGTGGCATAATTGATGTTCACGGAAGAGATACTGGGTGCTTTACAGACTTAAGAGTCAAGGAAGGGATGATACCTAATTAAAACGTCATTTTATAATTTTTTCCCTCTTTATAGGGTCAAGACCTTTATCACTTTCATAACTCACACTAAGCAGAAATTTGGTAGAATTGCTAGATGAATATTTCTCAAAGAGACTACAAGTGTGATTCAGTTTAAGCTTATTGATTGGCTTACTGTCCCAGAACAGTATCTATAGTTCTGAGCCACTTTGTGGAACTACATCTCTTTCACCTTCCAAATTATATAAGGGAAGGAAGAAAATCCTGCTTAATGTGGAAAGGAGAGAGGGAACTCCAGATTTATGAAGAATATGACTTCTTTTCTCAGAAAAGATAGTGAGATGAGCCCTTTCATGAGACTAACCAGGATTTTTCCTTCTTTTTAGAACAATCACAGCTTTTGTTTTTGTGAAGAAACCCATGCCAATGAACATCTTCCTTTAATTTTTTTTAATATTAATCACTTGGTGTGAAGTTTTGTGAATTATAATCAGAGTTGTGGCTAGTGGTGAACCTGCAATGAAAAACTAATAGATGGTTCTTTATCCTTAATACAACCATGAAGATGGACAATGGGATGGAAAACCATATAGTGCAGGGTAGGTGGGTGCATTTGGTATGGATACCTAACACATCCATAAAGTCGTCACTGAGGAGCCTATATTTGAAACGGAATCTCAAATGACGTTCATACTATGTGCACTAAGAGCAACATGGGAGTTCAGGTAGGGATCAGAATAGGGTGATGCATTTGAAAGAGAGAACAGTTGGTTCTTCATTTTACAGTCAAATTCTTATCAGACACACTGACTCAATGTATATTTCCATGGAGATGACAAGATAAAAAAATAACACATTTGCTCCCCCAAAAAACTGTTATTGCAGAAATGGGAGACACAATAAATAAGCAATGAAAAACTGGAGATAATTGTAGAACGAGGCAAGTTTTCCATTTTTATGAGTACCTCACATGAAACCTTTTTGCTGTGGTGAGATGATTGCTGTTCCTCACCCAGTCTTGTTCTCCTTTTCCCTTAGAAGACAGTTGAGTTAAATAGTCACATAGCCACAAATCTGATATGAACTTCCTGGCCTTTCTTACAGCTAGTACGTTAAGGATAATGGGGTGTATGTAAAAATTATGTTTTATACTGTGTATTAATTCATCTTGGCATTTCTCCTTCCCTAGTAATTAACAGGTAAACCTGGTGGTGTAAATGTCACAGTTGTCCTATACCTCAAGACGGACACTACACCTTGAAATTGGCTATCCAACAGGGGTGAAGATAGCCGAGTCTCTGGTAATATGGCACAATAGCAGTAGCGTTGGGTCACTAATATTGAGATTGATATACAAAAGAAAAACAAAATGTGTACCTAATTCACTGTTGTTTTGTCCTTTGTTGTTGGAGCCAGCAAATTATATGCTCAAGTGAATGGAAGTAGCATATGAACACTGCTAGAAATAAGAGGGCAATCATGAGATTTAATGGACAAAACTATTGCCATTAAGGGTCTAGAAGGAGAAAAGGCCCTCAAATGGACTGTGCTTAGAAAATTACAATTACAGCAAGGAAGCAAGTGCAAAGGAAGGCAGTAAGTGAGGAGAGTGTGATTTTCTGACGTCTAAACATTCACAGGGACTAACGCACTGAAGGTCATGCAGCGCATGGTAAGGACTTTTGATTTTATTCTGAGTGACAACAGAAGGTGCTTATGATTGTAGGATAATAATACTGTGATCCAATCTCAGTTTTATAACATCAGTCTGTTTTAGGGTGGAGAATATGCAAGGGGATAAGAAGAAAAGTATGGAACAAACTTAATCTATTCCAACAGTCCAGTGAATGATTCGGCACAGACCTGGCGGTGGGAAAAACAGATGATTTGCTAATTGCTTGCCATTAACAGCGAGGAAGAGATGTGCTAAGGATTTTGACATGCATGTTTTGAAACAATGATGCCTATTATGAAGTAAAAGAATCAGTGTGAAGGAAGTTCATCATCCTGATAACAAAGAGCTCAACTTTAGATATACTAAATTTTTAGCATATATTAGATAATAAACGGCAATGAGCAGCATCTGGGGGAAGAACAAAAAGGAAGCCTGAAATTTGAGAAGTGTGCCTGGGTTCCTGACAGCATTTGAGAAAGGTGAATACAGATGGGATTTAAAGGCACAAGGACAAAGCGTCTGAACTTGTTTAGAGATGGAGGACAAAGAATGAAGAAAGAGATCAGTGTATAGGGACGGGAGGCATCTATGGTGTTTAGAGGCTGGGAAATGAGTAGTGATCAGTACAGAATCTGAGAAATGGGCATATTGAGGAGAATTATGAGAGGGCAGTGTCCAAGAAAAAGTTTCACCAGAGTAAGGTGTCAGATGTGCTAAATATTAAAGTAGGTCAAACATGTTGAAGATGAACACAATGCTGGCTTCAGAAAGTGGGGTACATTGAAGAGATTGACAGGAGAGTTTTGGGTGCAGTAGGAGATAAAAACTTAAAGAAGGCAAGTTGAAGATGTAAGTATTGAGACATCTTTTCCAGGTACTAAGAATTAGTTTTGATGGAAATTAATACATTTTTATTGTTATTACAATTTGACTTACCCTAATGAAAAGCAACCCTGTAGGAAATGCAAATGATTTTGGTGAACAGAGACAAGTGTAAGAGTGGGGTTTGTCAGTAGGGGAGGGGCCATTAGTGTGCATGTGATGGAGAAGACCTTTGAACAAAGATTTCATCTACAGTGACATGCAGAAAGACAATATATGGAGGAAAAATACAGGTGGGTAGGTTGATTTGGCGGCAGGAGCTAAATTTCTTGTTTCCCCAAAAATGGGCATAGAAAAGAGAACATTAATGTCAAAATGCAGCAGACTAGAGAAGTTAGTAAAGTGGCAACTTTGAACCAAATATGACAAGTCCCCCTAACCACAGGATCATCAGAAACCAGGGAAATCCCTATTTACTCAGCCTAGTTGCCAAAACAGGTATACACACACACACACACACACACACACACACACACACACTTAGGCCCCATTATTTACAAATTGTTCGGTCTAAAATCTGATGACTTTATACTAACATTTATTAACTAATATTTTGTGGAAAATTACATTTTCCCTTCTAGTTTTTATTCCATTTGCAAAAGTCAAGGCAGTATCATTTTGTTTATGTATAAAGTTTGAACACAAATCTTTCCAACAAATCACTTGATACCTTTCTATTTGATCCCAATACTTGAAATTGAAATTTTTTTTTCCTTTTTTTCTGATTTCCCCACTGTTTTCAGTAGCTGGCTCATCAGTCAACTAACTAACCCACCTAAACTCTGATCAGGAGTAACTGTCTGACTAGCCAGACAGTCACCATCCTGGAGAGTTCAGATGTACCTCCTGCGAAAGGTCAGATCACAAAGGTTGATAGATGGTTTACAACTCAATATCGAGGCTTGTGGTCTGTCACAAACTAGGCTGAGGATCCAGCTGATTCCTACCAGCTGACGACTCTGCAGCCACTCTAGAGGTGTGGCTAGCATATGCCGGCTGGGGAAGGCTAGAACAGTGACTCCATCTATGTGGTTGCTAGGGTTCCTCATCCCTGTTTGGGGAGTAGTGCCCACATAGCTGGAATTCCTCACCTAGGCTCTGTAAGGAAGCCCAGTACATAATTAATTCCTAGAGTGGAATTGTGCCTCAGTTTGTTGCTAGAATCTCAGGATCAGAGAGATGATGGTGCAGCTCGGCCTGGAAAGAAATTTTAGCAACAAATCCTCCCACTCTTTTATCATTTCAGTTTGGTTAACTGAAGGATCCCATTCATTAAATATCTCACTTTGTTTTAATTAGTGTTTCCCATACCTGAGCATATCTTTGTCAAGGAAGTAAAAAAAAAAGAAATATAATTTTTCTTGGATTTTAAAATTTAGCTATTGTTATTTTCTAAATTATATTTAGAAATTGCATTTATAATTATATTTAGAAATGTTTGCTTCTCCCAAAGGTTTTGCTTTTTTTTCATACTTAAAACTATGAATTCATCAACCATTTGGCATTTCTTTCTGGTTAACTTCTTCTATATTGTGAGAATATATATATGTGTGTGTGTGTGTGTGTATAGTTTATATATAGTTTATAACTATTTTCACAAAATACGTATCTACTGAATATGCACTTATACACAAATGTACACTGAATGCCAACCATCTTAGGCTTTATTAGAGTGGTGGTACACTGACCTTCAACTTTGGATTTAGGCTTTTGCATGTGGGTTTCCGGCTCCTGCTTTTGAAAAACTGAGTCACATAGCCCTATGAGTAATTGGGTCTTTTGTGCAATTAGAACTTTTCCCTGCATTATAATTTAGAGTAGGGTGGAATTGAACAAAATATAATGAGTCATTTTACTGAGGCTTTTAGGAAGGTTGTTTTTGAAGGTCTGCCTAAAAGGCTCAAATATACCTGAATTAAAAAGAGTGACAGGCTGCAATCAGGACTATAAAATAAAGGTTCTCAGTAAGCAGCCATATTACAATCAGAACGTGAATGGAGCAGATCCCTGTCTTGTGTGCAGGAGCAGAGGAAATGATGAATACCTAAGGTAACTCACTCTGTGCAAAATCAATCTTTCAATGTCAATTTTAAATGAACTAATTTGTCCACAAATCTGCTCAGTCAGTTTCGAAGGATATTCTGCTCCTTCATATTAGCAAATCCTTTAATCTTGACTAGTTCACTGAGCAAGAAATCTGGAAATGTGTTAATATGAATGGACATATGTAGTAGGATCAAATTTGAGTCTTTTAATTAGTGGCTGCTCAAGTTAGAGACCGTTTCTTGGTTGAACTATTGACCCACTAACAATATAGCAAGAGATTATAACTAACTTTTACTCAAAGTTCAAGCTAACTTTTTCTTTTCTTTTTAAAATCAATATATTTTAACATACAAAGAAATAGGTTCTATTATAGATTTAATACACATAGGTAATTATAGTTTGTTCTTATCCATCTCCCTCCCCCATCTCCTCTGTTAATTCCATCTTCTTCCTCCATAATGCAGTGTCTCCTGCGTCCAGGGTAGTTGCAGTCCACTCAACAACCCCTCTAAACATTATCCTTCCTTCTCAGGAACTCCCTTCTGCTTTCATGACTAGACATACATCTAGACATAAACATATTAATTTAAATACAGATTACACACAAGAGAGAAATATGCTGTACTTGCCACCCTAAGTCTGGCTATAACTTTTAATACTGGTTACATCCATTTTCTGGCAAATGTAATTCTTTGATTTTCCTCTTTGCTGGATTAAATTACCACTTTGTATCTGCACAGTTTCTTTACCCATTCATCTGCTTGTTTCATTTTGTGGCTAATATATTCACTTTAACAATTAACTCGGATATGAAAGTATCCCTGTGGTATGCAAACTGAAAGTCCTTTGGATAAATAAGCAACAGTGGCACAGCTAGACATATGATATTTCTATTGTCAGTTTTCCAAAGAATCGCCAAGATTGACTTCTGCGATGACTGTATCAGTTTACAAACCTAGTAGGAGTGTTTGAGTTCCTCTTTCATGAGCTCCTCACCAACATTGGAAGTCTTTTGTTTTCTTCATGATAGCCACTCTCTTCTGCTTGGGAGAAGAACGATTCTCAAAGCCATTTTAATAGGCCCTCTCCCCAAAGGAAAGTCGAACACCTTTTAAAATATTTAATTGGCCATTTCTATGACAATTTGATTTTTTTTTTGTCAGAAAGTTTTGCAGTATTTTTAAAAATAAGCTTTAATTAGTTTTAGAAAATTTCATGCAATGTATCTTGTCATATCATTCACCCCTTCCTCACCTCTCCCCCCATCCACTTGCCTTCCATATTCATCCAGTATTGTATCCTACTATTTTTTTTAAACCAAACAAGACCAATTTGTGCTGCTCAAATATTCTTAGTTGTGTAGTATTCCACTGGAGCTTCCACTAACCAGGGCCTATGTTCTTAGAGGAAGCTAATCCTTCCTCTCAGAGCAGGTTCTAAGACAAGTGAAAAGCTGGCTCAGCAAAAGGATAGATGAATTTTCCACTGTGAGTGAGGTCAAACAGACAAAAAGCAAAAAGCTTCCTTCTTCCTACTTTGTATGTTGGCTTCCGCCTAGATTTAGAGTGAGCCTTTTTATCTAAAACATCCAAACAAGGAAATCCATTACAGCTGTGTTAGTTGCTTGTGTTTCAGCTAATTCCAGATGCAGTTAAATTGGCAACTAAGATTGCCCATCACAACTACATTTACTTGGAAACATGAAAGGATATTTTCAGAATTTGGAAATTCAAAATGATTAATTGTATTTCCCTAAGAATGCTGCCTAAATTATACACAGTATTGACCTCCTTTTTTTTTTTTTTTACTCCAAGTTTGAAACTTGAGACTTCTTCAGGTTATAAATTAAGGTCCTGGCTTTCTGGAATAAGTCAGTTATTTCAGCTACAGAAGAAGATCCAAAATGAACTTCTATAGGCAATTAATAGCCTACCTCTGCATAGAGTGTGAGAATCACAATTCTTCAGGGTTAAGCCCACTAATAGATTATCTAATCCAAGAAGTCAGACTTAACACATACACATATAAGATGTTGCTAACTAAGGGAACTAAAGGAATTCAGTAGGATGTATCTGTAAATTTATATTTAAGTATTTGTAACAATCAAAAATTAATTTATCAAGCATGAAAACCTTTACTAACTTAATTGCTGTTTTTTTAAAAGATATTGATCCTGTGTTATGAACATTTTAGAAGAAATTTACGTAGTGCTATTATATATTGGGTTCAAAGTTGAAAGTCACATGCTCTGACTGATATCCAGTTCTGTAGAAAAGATCTATTACACACACATACACACACACACACACACATACACACACACACACACGAGCACACACACACACATACACACACATACACACACACGAGCACACACACACACACGAGCACGCTCACACACACATACACACACACGCACGAGCACACACACACACATACACACACACATACACATACACACACACATACACACACATACACACACATACACACACACACACACACACACACACACACACACATACGAGCACAGCCAGCTCCTGTTTCACAGCAAGTCCTCATCATTTTACTGAAATCATGTAAATGACAGCAGCCTTGAATCCTTTTGTCAGGTGAATACCTTAGCAATGAAAAATTTTGCTATGATCCTATTCTTATGGAAAATATGGGCTAATAGTTAAGTCCCGAGGGAAGACTTGAATTTGTAAAATGCCCGATTAATATGTTTTTTTTATACATATATTGTCAAGTGTCACAGTAGTTCAAACTGGAAAATGTTTAAATGAGTTTTGCTATCTAAACTTTCATTATCCCCTTTGCAATTATCAAGTGTATGCATATTATTTCTACACAAAAATTTATCTTTTCTTTGATGATTTCACATGAAAACCAAGACAATTCTGCTTATGTTTTGCCTTTCTACTTGCTGTAGGCCAGTCATGGGCCAAGGAAGGCCTGAAAAGAGTGGAGTGGTCTATAAAAATTCACTAATTGTGTCCGATGAGTAACTTCTTAGCATGTTTTAATAAATAGACTATCTTTTATTCTTCAGGAAAAGAGACAATGAACCATTTGTGGCACCACACTGTTTCTATACTAGTGTCTAAACTGTTTCAATTTCTTTTATGTTCAATATAAAATTTGAATATTAGAGTTGAAGATTATGCATTGAAGGAATTAAGTTACACCAAATGCTTTTACTTTCTACTATTTTGGCTTTCAGATGGATTTTCCAGTTTGTTTAGACAAATTTCCTAAGCTGTACCATAGTGATATTTGGGTCAGAATGTAATAAAGAAAATATTGTATGAAGTGAGTCAAACAAAATTTTTTGTTTCAAGTATATACAAAAATGACGTGTCGGCCTGGGATGAAGCTCATTAGTAGAATATTGCTAGAATGCATGAGACCACGGTCTTCCTTAGCACTGCAAAAAGGTTCCTGTAACGAAGTGATTCTCAACCTGGTGGTTGTGACCCCTTTCAGCTTTGCATATCAGATATCACGCATGTCAGATATTTACATTATGATTCATAACAGTAGAAAATTATAGTTATGCAGAAAAAACAAAATAGTTGTAGGACTGGGAGTCACTGAAACCTGAAGGACTGTATTAAAGGGTTAATAGTAGGAAGGTTGAAAACCAGTGCTGTATGTAATCCTTTAACTGTGGCACATTAGGCCATAAAACATAACCCAGGTTTAACTATTATTTATTGCTGAAGTTACTAATGACAATATGATCTTTCAGAAAGCAATCATTCGTTTTTGGTCCTGAAAAATCATCCTCAATGTTGAGTGACTGCTGACCGATTAGCATAGTGGTTTGCTGAATGGCTGGCGTGGCTCAGCAATCTTTATCAATTGACTCTTCCTTTCATAAAAGAGTTCTCTGTAGCATGTGGTGCATTTGCCAGGCTTTCCCCACACTAGTCACATTTTTGTGAGCCCTCTGCAGTCCTGGCACTGCCTTGTCAACCATATGTAGATAATACTGGAAGTCGAATCCTTTGCTGTTATTTAGATAATGTCCTACAGTGTCTTCACCAGGAACGCATCCTTCTTTGTGCATTTACAAGCAGCTCCCTATATTCTAAAATTCCGCCATGAGATGCCAACAATCCAGTTTCATCTTCAGACTCTACTTTTAATTAGAGTTGTCTTGTAGTCATTATTCTTACCACATTTACAGTTATTTTTGCTCTATAATCCTTAGGTCTCTAATGTCACTCAGAATAGTCAGAATAAGTTTCCTCCAAACCCCTGTTTGAACTGATATTTTAAATTCTTCCCACAAAATATGCTTAGAAAATTTAAACTATTCTTTATGTGTTTTTGAGTATTTGTACTAGGGTATTTTAGTGTATGTTACAGTGCAGGGATACCCAGGGAGTCAGAAGATGGTGCTGGATCTCTCTGGAGCCTAAGTTTGTAAGCTGTCCAGCGTGCATTCTGGGAATCAAACTGGGATTCACTAGAAAAGAAACAAACACCATTTCTTTTATTTCAAAATTTCATTAATTTTACATACCAACCACAGTTTCCCTTGCTCCCTTCCCCGCTTCCTTCTGCCTACCCCCAAACCAACCCCCATCCACTCCCCAGAAAGAGTAAGGTCTCCCCTGGGAAGTCCACAAAGCCTGACACATTAAGTTGGGTCAGGACCAAGACCATCCCTGATTCATCAAGGCTGAGCAAGGTATGCCACCATAGAATATGTAGTACGAAAAGCCAGCTCAAGCATCAGGGATAGATCCTGGTCCCTCTGCCAGGCACCCCTTAAAGAGACAAAGCCACACACCTGTCTCCCATATACAGGTGTGATGTGGGATTCTCTTCTGTGTGCTGTGAATATAAGTGGTTAATTAATAAAGAAAACTGCCTTGGCCTCTTGATAGGGCAGAATTTAGCTAGGCGGGGAAAACTAAACTGAATGCTGGGAGGAAGAAGGCGGAGTCAAGGAGAAGCCATACAGCCCTGCCAGAGACAGACGCTGGAAACTTTGTCCTCTAAGTCACAACCACATGGCAATACACAGGTTACTAGAGATGGTCCAAATTAATATGTAAGAGTTAGCTGATAAGAAGTTAGAACTAATAGACCAAGCAGTGACTTAATTAATACAGTTTCTGTGTGGTTCTTCTGGGGCTGAGCAGCCGGAAACGAACAAGCAGCCTCCTCACAACACAGGTGGTCTAGTTTGGTACCAAGCAGGCTCCCCAGCTGATGATCTGGAGTTCATGAGTTCCCATGAGCTCCATTCAGCTGTCTCTGTTGATTTCCCCTTCATGATCTTGACCCCACCTTGCTCATATAATCCCTCCTCTCTCTTTTCAACTGGACTCTCAGAGCTTGGATTGGTGCTTGACCGTGGATCTCTGCATCTGCTTCCATCAGTTACTGAATGAAGAAGGCTCTGTGATGACAGTGAGGATATTCACCAATCTAATTATAGAGTTGTACCAGTTCAAATACCCTATCCATTATTGCTAGGAATCTTACTTGTGGATATCCTTGTGTATTGTGGGGAATTTACTTGGCACCAAATTTCTCCTTAATCCCAAAATAACTCCTTCTATCAAGATGTCTCTTCCATTGCTCTCCCAGTCTGTACCTCTACCAACTCAACCATCTGTCTGCTCACATTCTCCTCCCCAAGCCTCTCCCCCTCATTCCCCTCCTCACCAGGTTGCCCAGGAGATCTCATCTATTTCCCCTTCCCAGGGTGATCCAGCAGCAAATATTCTTAACTGCTGAACCTTTACTCTATCCTAAGCAATGTTCCAAATGATATGCAGACTAGCAAATCATTTCCAAAAAAGCTCAATATTATTAGCCCAGATTCATCAGAGGAATCACTTTTCTGATTCTTACAGGTGTATAGTTAAGCAAAGGAAATGAAATTCTAAATTACCTCTTGATCTATGGGTTGCAAGATGGATACATGGTTTGTTCTTAGGCATAAAATGTCATTTTCACTGTATCTTCAACTTGAGTGACCAGTGCATTGTTAGTGATCAGTGATGTTTTGAAAGGTGATGTATAATTTTTCTTAAAAGCAGCTCTAAAATATTTCATGAGCCAGAGTAGCGATAGGTGTCCTACATTCCAGGCTTTGTTTTCCAATCACAGAGCACTGGCAAGTACCCTTAGTATGCTCTTTAAGGGCCCACGAGTTCTCAGAATGGTAAATGAACATGAGCTCCTAAAAACATCCATCTTTTTCTTTGATGTTTTGAAACTAAGCATTGAAACCATTAATGTCTGTTTCTTAGTCATGAAAGCTCCTGATTGGGGTTACCAACCTTCCTAATGCTGAGATTCTTTAATACAGTTCCTCGTGTTGTAGAGACCCATAATCATAAAACTATTTTGCTGCTTCTTAATAACTGTAACTTTTCTACTATTATGAATCATAATGTAATTTTATTGGAAATAAAGGTTTGCCTAAGGGGTCATGACCCACAGGTTGAGAAGCACCGCTCTGTCACTCTCTTCAATAGTAAGTGCCTTTCCAGACATGGGAAATTTTATTTTTTTATTTTCACCACTTCATAAATTACTTAGGCCAAGTCTTTTGGCTTGTCTCTGGTGACTTCTCCAGGAAAATTTGCTGCATTATTTTCCTGCTTAGTTTTTATCAACTTGACAGAGGCTAGTTATTTGGGAAGAAGAAACTTTCTCAAGTGAGGAAGTGTCCTTACCAGATTGGCCTGTGGGCAAACCCATGGAGGCATTTTCTTGATTAGTGATTGATGTGAGAAATTTAGTCCAAATGGATAGTACTACCCCTGGGTAGGTGGTCCTGGTGTATAATAAAACTAACTGAGCAAGTCAGTAAGCAGCATTCCTCTATGTCTTTGCTTCGGTTCCTGCCTCCAGGTTCTGGCCCTGGTGATGGATTGCTATCTGGGAGTGAAACATGAACTAAATTACTTTTCCTCCCCAAGTTGCTTTGGTTATGGTGTTTTGCAATAGGGATAAAAATTCTAACAAAGTTACTTTACTTTTGAGCTTTGTTGTTTACATTACTGTCTCTAAATCTCATGACCCACCAACCTCTGTTATCCTCCAACTTTCCTCTCCAGCTTCCATAGGTTTGGGAATTTTTTAGAATCAAAGAGAATTCGGGTCTTTTTTTTTTATTGCGAATTTGATAGAGACAGTACTGTACTATTTTGACTGTGTGATAAGTCACTAAAATTTTCCACATCAATAATAATGCTCTTTTACTTTGTTATTGCTCATGTGTTAACTGGACTAAGTCTTAATTTACTCCAAGAGTTTCACTTTGCCCTCATAACTTGGCTGACTGGCACAGTAAGCCTACTTTTCAGCTGGTCTTAGCTTTTGACATGCCTTTCCAGTAAGCTTAATTACTTCAAGCTTTTGAAGCAAGAGGCATGTGACTCTTATGTTCACTTGACCTTTAGAGGCTGCTGTGAGGTTAATAGGCTCCTCTGAGAGTACAGGGCCATAAGAGAACAAGAGATATGGGAATGGCTAGCTAGGAACACATAACACTTGTCAGGGACTCCTACCATCTTCCCTAAGCATGCTTCAAGGACCATCAAAGCAAATACAGTATCAAAAACAAAGATCACCAATCACACATATGAAATACAAAATGACTAAGGTAGTGGAGAAATTATCAAACTGTGGTACAAAGACATGAAGAGAGCATATATTATTGGGAAAATGCAATAATAGACTTCCCAAATCCATCAATTTGTAAGACAGGCACCATCTGTGAAGTGAAACAGAGCAAAGAGCAGCAAATCAAGCTGTTTCTGTACTTGGGAAGCAAATTCTTCTAGGTTCGGACTTTATAGGAGTCCATTTAAGTTGTCCACGCGCTAGCAAAGACTTCCATGTACTGACTTTACAGGTGTTCACTTAAGTTGTCCACCTGCTACCTGCAATCCTCTATAAATTGTATGTTGCTTTACAGCATGGAACACATTAAATCCATACACCACAGAAAATGCTGGACATTTCTATAGAAATGTTAAGTCCATTTGTATATAGTTTTTAAAACCCTTAAAGGGTAAATTAAATTGTTGAAAGGCATATCCATGAAACGTCAAATGCACAAAAGCCATGGAAATAATGATACTTCATGAATTTCAATAAAATTTTACTTTTATTCATAACTGAGAGTTTCCCAGTAACTTTTTAGCTATACCTTTAAAAGGTTAATGCATACTAATAGACATAGCAATAAAATATGCAGAGTACCAAATTTGAATTTGAGTTAACAGTGGGGTTTAAAAGCTTTTTTTTTTTGAGACATGCTTCCGTAATACATTATTCATTATTTGCCTGTATTCAAATTTCACTTTATATTATATCTGGCAACATAGTTTTGATCATGATGAACCTATGTTGAAATCTGGTGGCTAAAAATACTATTAAAAATGAGAAATGGCCACAATAGAATCATCTTACCTAATGAATTACTACAATAGAAAAATCATTAAAGTCAAAAGTAGAATCTACATCAAGATAAGTCTTATTATATCTCACTGCTATCAAAGTATGTTAATTCAATGACAATCTGTTTCCTTGACAAAACTATACACATCAATTCCAGTGTAGCATTCAGAAAAATTCTCCTTGGAATTGAATAGGGTTGTACAGCATTCTAAAGAGACACTACTTTAGAAGTGATGGCATCTTTGGAAATGATTAGTGATCAGAGACGATGCCTAGCACAGGATCTCAAGGACAACTTTTTTTTTTTTAACATTTAAAGCTAACAGGAGGGTAGTGTGTGAAGATGTGAAGACATTCCCCAAAAGGGGGGGGAAGGCATCAAAGAAAGAAGTAACATTGCACCCTAAGCATTCTCTGAAAAAATAAACCACAGTCTCTGGGGGAAATGGCTGATTTAAACAAAAGGAGGAAAAGTATGACATCAGAAAAGAAATCTGAGGAAATGATGTGGAAATGTCGCTAAGATACTAGAGTTAAATTCAAGAGACCTTTAAAGGTTTATACAATAGTAATATATCATAAATCATTAAGTAAAATTGGATTTAGTGAGTCTCTTTTGAAAACATCAGTTTGAGATATACAGGCATTTTATAATATAATAAATAGATGGATAATAGATGATAAATAGATGATAGATCATGATATAGATAGTAGGTAGATGAATGAAAATAGATAGATGATAGATAGATAGATAGATAGATAGATAGATAGATAGATAGATAGATACAAATTATTTCATGCTGAAAAACCTGAAGAGGTGATAGACAGTCTAAAGAGAAATATAGGCAATCTGGGGCCTAGGACCCCCTCTCCTCAGGAAAGGACTAGCTACCCTCTCTTATAGCAAAATGTACAAATGATCTAGCTTTTTTGTCTTACAAATTTTATAAATTGCAAGATGGTCACAGGCAAAGGGTGCGGATCAAGGAGAAATTAGAAAACTAGATTTCTTTCTTAAACCTCTCCAGGTTTTGTCAAACTGCAAACAAATCCATTTTTGTTTAGCAATTTGTTTCTGAATCAATCTCATTACCCCTCAAGGAAATTTCTCCTTTCAACAGACAGAGATTGTTATAGAAAAGTAGAAGGAATCAAAATGCAGAGTTGTGAAGCCCAGTCCCAAATGATACATCTCCAATAGCACAGCTGCACCTAAGGCTCAGGGATCACTGTGAAGGAGGGATGAAAAAGATTTGAAGAGCAAGAGGATGAGAGAATTTGTTATGAGACTGTGAATACTAGGAATGTCAGAGGGTGCACCCATAAAGACTCACCAGCATATGTTCCTTTATGATTTTAGTAACTAGTTTTTGTATTTTGTGCTTTTTACTTATATTTTATTATTTGAAATTACCCTAAAATGCACTAATTAGGTACTTTATGCAGTTCCTGGGAGTAAGAAGACTGTAAGCACACATTCTAGATAAGCATCCCACAGACTTGAATTTCAATGTCATTAGTTAGTGAATTGGTAAAGCATGCTATATCAGAAACCCTTAAATAAACAAAAACAATCATAAAAGTTCTGAACTTAGTGATTATCTGAGATGTGACCGGAGGTGAATTCTGTTATGGATAGAGGTCATGTTTATAGTGAAAGTGGCTGTAGCATGTTTTCAAATCAGAATGAAAACTGATCTTTGACACCAACTAGGGAATCAGATCGGTGTCTTGCTCAACCATTATCAGAGAAACTTCCTCTTGCAGTAGATGATAACAAAAACAGACCCATCATGGGACAATGTGTATTATGAGAGACCTTGGAATCCTCAGTCCTAAATGGGATGTCTTCACTAAATCCCTCACTTTGGGACTCACGGACCCCTCCATTAGGGGAGGTGGAAAAAGTGTAAGAACTACAGAGGATGCAAGACAAGAAAACAGGACCTTCTGAACACAGCACAGTGCACACACATAGGAACTCACGGAGAGTGGCTGCATGCACACAGGCTCTGTGGGTCTGTGCCAGGGTAGTCCCAGTACTGAGAGGGAAAATGGACAGAAGCTCTCATTCCAAGACCAGAAGCTGTCTTCAACTGGTAGCTTCTAGTAAATGAAAAGTTAGCTTTTTTTTTTTTTAAATGGGAGCCTCACTGGGCTTACAAACCACTCTAAAAGGCAGGCCCCATGCTCTGCAGTAGGATGGCCAACACAAAATGAATTCAATAAGATTTTTGAAGGTTATTTTGTCTCATAATGTTTTAATAAGAAATTATTTTTTATTACCTTACATGCTCTTTGCATATATATTATGGGTTTTGGTTTGTGTTTTCATGGGATTTCTGCATGTATGGACATATGTGAATGTATTTTATGGGATTTATGCATGTATGAATATATGTGTATGTATTTCATGTGATTTTTCTTTGACTCTTTTTCCTTTGTTTGTTTCATCATATTCCACTTTGGTTGGTTTTGTTTTTCAGTGTCCTATTTCATTATTACTATTATTTAGATGCCTTTTTTTCTAACAAGAGGATGGATATTTGAATGGGAGGTGAGGTGGAGAGGATCTGGGGTGAGTTGGGAGAGGAAAAATCATAATCAGATCAAGTGCAAGAAAAAAAATCCATTTTAAATGAAAGAAACAGAACTTGTCATTAACTTAGCATAGGAAAATTCATTGTCATTAGGATTATTTCACACCTTCGCCTCCAAAATGGCTGTCTTGTAAACATGTCCTTCCTCCTTCTTTGGCTCTTACCGTTGCAAGGATGGCATCCTAGATCTTTCTATGTCTGGGTTAGATATTCTAAGTGCCTCTGAAACTTCTACACTTGGCTGTTTCATCTTTTTTTTTTTTTGAGTTACATTCAGTTTTATTAAATTATAAAAGTTTCCATTTCCGCCCCTCCTCCCAACACCCTCCCACTCCCCCCACTCCCTCTCCTCCTCCCTCTCCATCCCTAAGAGCAGTCAGGGTTTCCTGCCCAGTGGGAAGTTCAAGTTCCTCCCCCCTCCCTCCAGGTCCAGGGAAAGTGAGAATCCAAACAGACTGGATCGCCAAAATCCAGTATATGCAGAGGAAGCAAGTCCCAGTGTCATTGTCAATGGCTTTTCAGAAGGGCTCCGGGCCAGCCACATTCAGAGAATCCAGTCACATTCAGAGAATCTGGTTGGATCACGTCCTCGTTCAGTCCCAGTCCAACTGGCCTTGGTGAACTCTCATTATATCAGTCCCCTTGTATCAGTGGGTGCTCGCATCCCTCGCAGTCCTGATTTCTTTTTTCATTTTCTTCATCCTTCTGCTCCTCATTTGGACCGTGGAGGGCTCAGTCTGGTGTTCCAATATGGGTCTCCGTCTGTATCGCCATACAACTTCGGATGAAGGTTTCCTCTGCTCTTGCCTTCTTTGCTCACGTTCTCTTTCCTTCTGCCTCTCGTTTGGACCTAGGGAGCTAGGTCCAGTGTTCCAACGTGGGTCTCCGCCTCCATCTCCATCCATCGCCAGATGAGGGTTCTATGGTGATATGCAAAATATTCATCAGTATGGTTGTGGGCCAAGGCCGGTTCAGGCACCCTCTCCTCTGTCCAGAGAACAATCTGGGGATCTCTCCTTGGACCTGGGATCCCCTTTATAATCAAGTCTCTTGTAAACCCTAAAATGACTCCCTTAGTTGAGGTATATACTTCCCTGATCCCATATCCATCCTTCCTCACTTCCCCCCATCCCAGTCCCCCGATCTTTCCCCATTCCTCCCCTACTCCCTTCTCTCTAACCCTCTCCCCTTCCAATAGCCCCCCCCACCCCCCCATGGACCCGAGGTTACCTGGCACTCTTGTCTATTTCCAATCTCCAGGAGGATAGCTACATGATTTTTATCAGGTTCACCTTCTTATTTAGCTTCTCTAGGATCACGAATAATAGGCTCAAAGACCTTTAATTATGGTTAGAATCCACTTATGAGTGAATACATACCATATTCCTCTTTTTGGGTCTGGCTTACCTCACTCAGTAAAGCGTTTTCTATTTCCATCCATTTGCATGCAAAATTCAAGATGTCATTGTTTTTTACCACTGAGTAAAACTCTAATGTGTATATGTTCCACACCTTTTTTAACCATTCTTCTATTGAGGGGCACCTAGGTTGTTTCCAGGTTCTGGCTATTACAAATAGTGCTGCTATGAACATAGTTGAACAAATGCTTTTGTAGTATGTTAGGGCATCTCAAGGGTATATTCCCAAGAGTGGAATTGCTGGGTCCTGAGTATATTCCCAAGAGTGGAATTGCTGGGTCCTGAGGGAGGTTGACTCCCAGTTTCCTGAGAAACCGCCACACTGATTTCCACAGTGGCTGCACAAGTTTGCATTCCCACCAACAATGGATGAGCGTTCCCCTCATTCCACATCCTCTCCAGCATAAGCTATCATTGGTGTTTTTGAGTTTGGCTATTCTGACAGGTGTAAGATGATATCTCAAAGTTGTTTTGATTTGCATTTCCCTGATCGCTAAGGAGGTTGAGCATGACCTTAAGTGCTTTTTAGCCATTCGAAGTTCATCTGTCGTGAATTCTCTGTTCAGTTCAGTACCCCATTTTTTAATTGGGTTAATTAGAGTTTTAGTGGCTAGTTTCTTGAGTTCTTTGTATATTTTGGAGATCAGACCTTTGTCTGTTGAGGGGTTTGTGAAGATCTTCTCTCAGTCAGAAGGTAGCCTTTTTGTCTTACTGACAGTGTCCTTTGCTTTACAGAAGCTTCTCAGTTTCAGTAGGTCCCATTTATTTATTGTTTCTCTTATTGTCTGCGCTCCTGGGGTTCTGCTTAGGAAGTGGTCTCCTATATCTTGTAGACTACTTCCCACTTTCTCTTCTATCAGGTTCAAAGTGGTCGGATTAAAGTTGATGTCTTTAATCCATTTTGACCTGAGTTTTGTGCATGGTGATAGATATGGATCTATTTTCATTCTTCTACAGGTTGACATCCAGTTATACCAGCACCATTTGTTAAAGATGCTATCCTTCTTCCATTGTATACCTTTAGCTCCCTTGTCAAAAATCAGGTGTTCATAAGTTTGTGGGTTAATACCCGGATCTTCTATTCGATTCCATAGGTCGACTTCTCTGTTCTTATGCCAATACCAAGCTGTTTTCAATACTGTTGCTCTGTAATAGAGTTTGAAGTCAGGGATGGTAATGCCTCCGGAAGTTCCTTTATTGTATAAGATTGTTTTGGCTATCCTGGGTTTTTTGTTTTTCCATATAAACTTGATTATTGTTCTCTCAAGGTCTGTGAAGAAGTTTGATGGGATTTTAATGGGAATTGCATTGAATCTATAGATTGCTTTTGGTAGAATTGCCATTTTTACTATGTTGATTCTCCCAATCCAAGAGCAGGGAAGGTCTTTCCATTTTCTGGTATCCTCCTCAATTTCTTTCTTCAAGGACTTAAAGTTCTTGTCAAATAGGTCTTTCTCTTCCTTGGTTAGAGTTATCCCAAGATATTTTATGCTATTTGTGGCTATCCTGAAAGGTGATGTTTCTCTGATTTCCCTCTCTGCTTCTTTATCCTTTGTGTATAGGAGGGCTACCGATTTTTTGGAGTTGATCTTGTACCCTGCCACATTACTAAAGGTGTTTATCAACTGTAGGAGTTCTTTGGTAGAGTTTTTGGGGTCGCTTATGTACACTATCATATCGTCTGCAAATAACGAAAGTTTAACTTCATCCTTTCCAATTCTAGTCCCCTTGATCCCCTTATGCTGTCTTATTGCTATTGCTAGAACTTCAAGCACTATATTGAAGAAGTATGGAGAGAGTGGACAGCCTTGTCGTGTTCCTGATTTTAGAGGAAAGGCTTTGAGTTTCTCTCCATTCAATTTGATGTTAGCTGTCGGCTTGCTGTATATTGCTTTTATTATATTTAGGTATGATCCTTGTATCCTCAGTCTCTCCAACACCTTTATCATAAATGGGTGTTGAATTTTGTCAAATGCTTTTTCAGCATCCAATGAAATGATCATATGGTTTTTTTCTTTCAGTTTATTTATATGATGGATTACATTGATAGATTTGCGTATGTTGAACCAGCCCTGCATCTCTGGGATGAAGCCCACTTGATCATAATGGATAATATTTCTAATGTATTCTTGGATTCGGTTTGCCAGTATTTTATTGAGTATTTTTGCATCAATGTTCATGAGTGAGATTGGTCTGTAATTCTCTTTCTTGGTTGTGTCTTTGTGTGGTTTTGGTATCAGGGTAACTGTAGCTTCATAAAAAGAGTTTGGCAATGATTCTTCTGTTTCTATATTGTGAAATACATTAAGGAGTATAGGTATTAGCTCTTCCTGGAAGTTCTGGTAGAATTCTGCATTGAAACCATCTGGTCCTGGGCTTTTTTTGGTAGGGAGATTTTTGATAACAGCTTCTAATTCTTCACGACTGACAGGTCTATTTAGATTGTTCATGTGGTCTTGGTTCAACTTTGGTATATGGTACTTATCTAAAAAAATGTCCATTTCTTTTACATTTTCCAACTTTGTGGCATATAAATTTTCGTAGTAAGATCTAATGATTCTCTGAATTTCCTCTGTGTCTGTGGTTATGTCCCCCTTTTCATTTCTGATCTTATTAATTTGCATGTTCTCTCTCTGCCGTTTGATTAATTTGGATGGGGTTTGTCGATCTTGTTGATTTTCTCCAAGAACCAGCTTTTTGATTCATTGATTCTGGCTGTTTCATCTTAATCCCATAATTCCCTCTTTTCTAATTTCGCTTCACATTTTGAGGAGAAAACTAGCAAGACATATTTTAAAATGTTTGGATATACATTTCCCCCTATGAATGAGAAATTATATAATTAAGCCTTCTACTCTTCTGATAATTGATGCAAGAGTCACAAATATCTGGGAAATACAGAAATAAATGGGGTAGAAGCAAAATATTTTGTCTAAGAAAACAATATCTGGATGTTTTTCTGTCACTGGAAAAGCTACTTGACTATTATATCTCTAATTCTTTGGCTTTCTGAAGACTGAGCTGTGTGCCACATGCATCACTGCTTCCTTAGCTATTTATTATGCTAGGGGGTGGTTTTTAACAAATACCCCTGTTCACACAAATATCCATGGCAATTTAGATTCTCAGAATCAACCAAATGTAAAGAGAAGGAATTTATTTTAGATTACCTTAGAATGACGTCTATGATTAGAAGAAGCACTTTTAGATTTTCACGATAGGACTATACTTAACAGGCAGCTCTATAAGCAGTTGTTACATTTTTTGTCACATCTTCAGAATTGTTAAAATCAAAACACCAAAACATATAAGTGATATGACATTGTTCTTATTATCCTTTTGTGATATGCGACTAATAGCATTTGAGAAATCAGTTAAAACACTTCATGGATGAGGGACAAAACAGATATTTTTTTAAAAAATATTCAAATAGACCCACCCCCCAAAATAGTCACAAAATGACACTTGTAACTTATATCTGTTTGCTATGGAAATTGGAGCAGGGTCTTTTTGCTGGGGTCACTTTGGCGAGCGATCTGAAAAAATATGGTGTAAGTTGTAATTCTTTCTAATTAAAAATGAGGAAAGGCCTTAGGTGGGAAGCACAGTAAGCAGCCCTGAGATTTTTTCCCAAGCCTAACAAAAGAGAGGAGGACTTGCACTGCTTGCTCCTGCCAACCTTGTATTGTTCAAGGGATCAAAATAAAGAGGCGAGAGGGTCAGGGGTGAGGGGCTCATATTTCCTCTCAACATGGTCCTGTCTCAGGCTGGGGTGTTCCTGTCGCCTGTTTCTGAAAGTCTCTCAACACAAGCCCCCTCTATCCCTTTAGGGAGAGTCTCATGTAGACGGTTCTGGTGATTAATGTAAGGGGCTCACAGGAGACCTTCCTTCTTCAAATGTTTTGAACAAAAGGGTCTCTGGCAGGAACAGTTCAGACAAATACCTGCAGACTTAACTGCTTAGAGAACATAGTGGGAAAAACTGAGTTTTATGCCCACGCCACCTCTCCCTTCACATATCAGACTTGATAAATGGGAGGCTGCCTTCCATTCTTGTTCCAGGCCATCATCAGACTCCTCACTTCATGCTCACAGTTTATTTATGAGTGGTACAATAGTTGATGTCTATCTTACTTTCAGAATTTCAAAGAGGAGGGACCCTAGGACTGAAGTTTGAGTTTTACTTAATCACAAAAGAAAAAGAATGATGATCACATTATTGAAAATAACACTTAAACACACACATATAAATGTGATTTAAATGTTACAAATTACAATAAAAATGGTGAACATTTTTTTCTTGTAACACTGGAAATGACTAAGTAAAAAGTATCCAAATACATATTTCAAAGTTTGCCATCCTCATGCTTTCATTGACTGCCTTGCTAGAATTCTCATGAGATTACTAAAGATATTAATGAAAATCCAAAAGTGCCATAAAAAGATTCTTTTCTGAGTATATACATCTTGGTGAAATTAAATAGGCTGCGGTGGTTATTTCTTCCAGTGATTTGGACAGTGAAATAAGACATGGGCTCCAGCCTTAAGCACTATCAAGGGTCCAATTTCTGGAAACCCTAATGCCTAACGCCTAACCCGTAGCCGTACTGATTAAGGCAGTGGCTGGCCAATTCCACACTGCTTCGACTAATGAGCCTACAGAAAACTAGGAATTATCAGTTAAGGCTGTTCCTAAGCTATGCTTTCCCCGCTCCCCCTTTCCCTACTCCCCCCTCCCCCGCAGTAGATCAGCCACATGACTTTTCTCTCTAGCCTGTAGTTCAGTGCAGCGTCCCTCAAAATAGCTGGCTTCTAGTTAACATACATTTGTCGTGGAGGAAAAAGAGAAACGAAAAGAGGTCATTTTAAATGGTGCGCTCTGTCAAATGTCACCCCTTCTCTGTGTGTACACAGAGTTTTCTACAAATATACTTCAAATAATTGGTTTTTTTTTCATGTCCTTTCAATTTCTGTGTTTCTAGGCTTTCCAAAGTAGAACATTCTGGGTGCCCTTACCCTTGAAATGCAAACCACAACTACGAAACAAGGCTAGCAATGCTGATCAAACTGAAGAAACTTTGAGAAAAACCCAGAATTCTGATTAAATTCACCAAGGGAAGTAGCAGTGAATTAGTCACATACAGTATCAAATAAAAATAAAGAAAGAATATTTAAAAGATTAATAGATACATTTGGGAACTACAATAACAGTACCTTTTGATTATTTTCAAGACTCATTACCTAATTTAAAGTTCTGACACAATATTCTCATTTTTCCCCAAAAAGAGTTCTTTGAGTACTTTAGACTTCTCTGCCACTCACTCCTATTTTTGTTTTTCTTTTTCTTGCCTGGACTCTTTCTGTTTTAGGTTAAGTGTTGTCAGGTGGCATGGTGGAAAGAAACCTGGAGGATCCTGAAGGTTGGCAGCAAACCCACAGGCTGTTGTTCTGGAGTGTGCACTCCTTTATCCACTGTGTGTTCCAGGAAGCAATGGGACTTCTCTCGGCTGCACCCATCACACACAAAGTAGAGAGCAGAACAGTACTCACATTGGAAGCTTAATTAGAGCGTTGCCTCACTAATTTAGGTAGAGTGCTTAGAACCTTATTACCAAAGTCCTGTGTATGCACACATTCACACGACAGACTCTTCGAAGAAGACATGGTATCTATTTTTCCTTTAAAAATAACCTTGATTTTTTTTTAATTGGTGTATAGCAGAAACAACCTTGAAGTAAATACTGAATGAAGGAAATACTTCAATATATTATTATGATTAGAGATTTCCCTGTTTGATACGAGTTGAGCATATTTTTGCTCTCCATTTTGGCTTCAAATTTCTCTGTGATTGCCACTTACAGAGAGTTGAACAATTGGTCTGCATCTGCAATTCCAGCAGAAGAAGGTTTTTTTTTTTTTTTTTTTTTTTTTTTTTTGTAAGTTAGTGAATCTATTTGTTAATGTGCATCCTCTCCCTTCACAAATACCACATTACATTACTTAGAAGTGTCTGGACAAGAACTATTATTTTTCAGGAGTATTTATTTAAAAATTCCAAGTTCAGTGTCCGTGTTGTGAGTCAGTAAGCCCTTGTTATAAGTCAGTATGCCCGTGTTGTAAGTCAGTATGCTCCTTTTCAGAAGCAAACTCTCTTGGCTACAAAGACTGCACTGGATGATGCAGCTCAAGAGTCAAGCTTTTTTTTCTTTTTTTTTTTTCTGAATGTTGGATTAAATAGCAGAAAATCCAAGAGACGAAGACGGCCATTATCAAGTTCTTGGCACAACTAAGATGGTACGGGAATAGATAAGGGGTGAGGAAAGGGAAGAAATTGTCTTTAAAATAGTATTCCACATCCCAACATCTTGTACTTGTCTCACCCATCCCCCTCACACACACACACACACACACACACACACACACACACACACACGAGCATGGGCAGAACAAAGCAAAGGAAAAGCAAGGAATTCACCCAGTCAAAATATTTCAGTTTTAACTTGAATTTGGAGCCTAGAGAAACGCGGCCCACCTGCTTGATTTCAACTAAGCAGGTCTCATGGACTCACAAAGATTGAAGCAGAAGCATGGGACCTCTGTGGGTTGGCACCAGGTCCTCTGCGCTTCTTTATGGCAGCAACTAGCTTGGTATTCCTGTGGGACTCAGAACACTGGCAGTGGGTGGAACTCTGATTCTTTTGCCTGCTATTGGGACTCTTCCTCCTATTGGGTTGCCTTGTCCAGCGTCTACATGAGGGCTTTCCTTATTTTATTGTATCTTGCTGTATTGTGTTTGGTGCTGTCTCTTAAAAAGCTGCTCTTTTCTGAACAGAAATGGAGGGAGAGTGGATATGGGATGGGGGGACCAGGAGGAGTGGAAGAATGCGAAACTGTGGGCAGGATGTAATATACAAGAGAAGAATCTAATATATATATATATATATATATATATATATATATATATATATATATATACTCTCCCAGCAATATTTTAAAATACTGGAACTTTATGATATTTAAATAAATAAAAGAGAGTTGCTTTAAAAGGTTATCTTTAAAATTAAAAACTACAGATTAGTTTTTTTAAGGAGAAAATTGAGAAGTAGTAACATTTATCTATACAAATGAGCTCCAGTCATGCAAGGACAATAAAGACAGAAACATTTCTAAATGTCACAATTATTGCAGTATTAGGAACATTTGGTCTCTACTTATATTTATGTTGCAGCTGCTCATTTGTGACATCACTATCAGCGAATGCCTGTGTTTGCATTGCATGACTACAGCCTTGGTATACAGGCTCCTCTGGACACCTTTCAAAGGAACTTCCTCTGTCTTCTAGCTGTCACCACGTACTTATTAAGCATTCTTGCTTTACGCAGTGCAGGTTATTGGTTTGAAGACTGGAATTAACAGGATTCTTAGAATTATGAAGTAGAGAATCATAAGTTAGTAACTAAATAAAGAAATGTATTATTTTCAATGCACAAGATTGGCTATCAACAACTGGCTACTAGAGTTAACAAGTGAATACATTTCTTTTCATCAAAGATGTGTATCAGTGAAGCTCATAATTTCATTTATTAATGACCATGTTAAAATTAGAGAAAATTATGTTAGGTATGTGTCCAGCTACTTGATACTTGAATTATTTAGGATGTAAACAAAACTCTCAACTCTAGAATGACTTTTTTCCTTTTTTTTTAATTTTTCCATTCAAATATTTACACTTCCTTCGCTCCTCCCAATTCCCTCCCGCTCCCCCACACCCCCTACTCCCTCTCCCATTCTGCTTGAGAGAGGGCAGGAAACCCTGCCCTGTGGGACGTCCAAGGCCCTCCTCCCTACATCCAGGCCTAGGGAGCTGTGGATCCGTATAGACTAGGGTCCCCAAAAGCCAGAACATGCTGTGCAAACAAGTCCCAGTACCTTTATCAATGGTTTCTCAGTCAGCCCCCATTGTCAGCCACTATTAGAGAGTCCTGTTTTGTCTCATGCTCATTCAGACCCGGTCCAGCTGGATTTGGTGAGCTCCCATTAGAACAGGCACACTGCCTCAGTGGGTGGACCAACCGCTCGCTGTACTGACTTCCTTGCTCATCTTCTCTCTCCTTCTGCCTTTCAACTGGACCTTGGGAGCTCAGTCTGTTGCTCTGATGAGGGTCTCTGTCTCTATCTCCATCCGTCACATGATGAAGAGTCTATGGTGATATTCGAGATAATCAACAGTGTGATAGTGGGGCAAGGAAAGATCAGGCACCCTCTCCTCTGCTGTCCAAGGACCTAGCTGGAGACATCCCCATGGACACCTGGGAACCCCTCTAGAAAGACTTTTAAGCTTTGCAAATTTTAATCTGCTTACACATTTCCTTGTCTGTCATAAGTATTGCTGCGTCTTATTAGAAAGAGAGTCCTTTTCTGATATTTCTTTCTTAGCCCATTTACCATCTGTATATAGGAGGAATACTGATTTTTTTTTAGTTAATCTTGTATCCTACCACATTACTGAAGGTGTTTTGCAGCTGTAGGAGCTTTCTGGTAGTATTTTTCAGGTCCTTTATGTATACTATCATATTGTCTGTAAATAGTGAAAGTTGACTTCCTTCTTTCCAGTTAGTATCCCCTTAATCTTTGTTGTCTTATTGCTCTGGTTAAAACTCTGAGTACTATATGAAGAAAGTGGACAACCTTGTCTTCTTCTGATTTTAGTAGAATTGCTTTGAGTTTCTCTCCATTTAGTTTGATGTTGACTGTTGACTTGCTGTATATTGCCTTTATTATGTTTAGGCACGTTCCTTATATCCCTGATTTCTCCAATACCTTCATCATAAAGGGATGTTAGATTTTGTGAAGGTTTTTTCATCATCTGATAAGATGATCATATGGTTTTTGTCTTTCAGTTTGTTTATATGGTGGATTGCATTGACAGATTTTCATGTCATGAACCATCCATGAACCTCTGGGATGAAGCCTATTTAATAATTGTGTGATGTGGGATTCTCCTCTGTATGCTGTGAATACAATTGGTTAATAAAGAAACTGGCTTAGGCCTGTGATAGGGTAGAGTAGAGCTAGGCAGGGAAACCTAAACTGAATATTGGGAGAAAGGAGGCAGAGTCAGTGAAAAGTAATGGAGCCACCGCCAGAGACAAACATGCTGAACCTTGCCAGTAGGCCAGGAACCTCATGGTAAAATATAAAACAATGGAGATGGGTTAATTCTAGATGTAAGAGCTAGCTATCAATATGCTTAAATAATTTACCGAGCAGTGATTTAATTAGTAGAGTTTCTGTGTGGTTACTTCGGTAGTCTGGGCAGCTGGAAAACAAACAAGCGGCCCCATCACTACAATTGTAGATGATTTTTTTAAAATATAGAATAATAAACACCTTTATTACATGAGCTATGATGGATGGTTTATTTGTTTTTTCAGATTTTGATCTTCCTCAGATAGAACTCCAGCTCCTTGCCTTTTAGCACATAGTCGTCTGCTCTGCCACACTGGCCTGGTCTTGAGGCGATAGAGGCCAGAAGCTTGCCCTGCTGGAACTGCTCCTCCAGAAGACTGCTGATCTTGGTGCTCTTTTTCCTTTCATCATATTTCTTCTGAATTTTCTTTGATCATTTCTTGTTTAATATTTCTTCCTCCTCAGGAGTCAGCTTGGTCCCCTTCTTGCAACCCAGGGGCAGTACATAGTGGGACTGTTACCACTGTCAATAGGGTGTGTTGTCAATAAGCACAATGCAGATCTTGACCAGAGTCTTGGTGCGGACCAGCTCGTTATTGGATGCATTGTAGATGACATCAATGATCCTTGTTTTGTAAGTGCAACACTCAGAAACCCAGGAAAAGTTCCCCACACTCAGTCTTAGGGCACAGTACTTCTTATTGCCTCCTCACACACAGACCGTGTGGATGCGACGAGGGCCAATCTTAGTGTTAGCCCAGGCCGTCCCAGCTCATACTTCTGCTTCTTGTGGTAGGGCTTTCTCTTACCCCTTGTCTTGCTGTGCTTGTACCAGATGTCCCAAGAGATGCCCATCGCTCAGTGCTGGCAGGAAAGAGCTGTAGATGATTTTTTAAATGCGTTCTTGGATTCAGTTTGTCAGTACTTTATTGAGTATTTTTTGCATCGATGACCATAAGAGAGGTTGGTCTGTAATTCTATTTCTTAGTTGTGTCTTTGTGTGGCTTGGATACCAGGGTAACTGTAATCTTTTTAAAAGAGTTTGGCAATGACCCTTCTGTTTCTATTGTGTAGAACAAGTAGAGGAGTATTGGTTTAAGCTTTTCTTTGAAATCCAAGTAGATTTCTGTGCTGAAACTGTCTGGCTCTGAGATTTTGCTGGTTAGAAGGCTTTTGATGACTGTCCATCCCAAACAGTTTTCCCTTTCAACCTCTCCTCCCATTCCCTCTTCCCATTTCCCCTCCATGCCATCTCCTCCCTCAATTCACTCCTCTTCTCTTCGTTTCATAAAGGGGCAGGGCTCCCATGTATCAACAGCATGGTATATCAAGTTGTGGTAAGACTAAGTATTCCCCACACCCCGCACACCTTTGTATTTAGTATTTAGGCTGGTCAAGGCAATCCTGTAGATGGAAGTTTCTTTCTTGCTCAGTTCCACAGCCATTTAGTCCCAAAGAAACACACAGAGGCTTCTATTAATTATAAGCTATTTGACCTGTTAGCTCAGGCTAATTATTAACTAGCTCTTACAACTTAAATTAATCCATAATTCTTGTCTATGTTTAGCCACCTATCTTGTTACCTTATCTCGGTAAGACATTTCATCTTGCTTCTAGTGCTTCTGACATGTGACTGACTCTCTGCCTTTCATTTTCAAAAAGTTCTCTTAGTCTGGCTTCCCCATCTATACCTGCTGCCTGGTTACTGGTCAACCAGCATTTTATTGAACCAATGTGAGTAAAAAATCTTTACAGTGTACAAAAGCATTACCTCAGAACATAATTTAGAATGAGGAATAAGTTCCCAAGAGCCAAGGAGAACATTAGAGGCAATCCCCACTCCTATTGTTAGAAGTCCCACATATAAACCAAGTTATACAACATATAAGTCATTTCCACATAGGCTCACTGGTTGTTGGTTCAAACTCTGTGAGATCCTATAAGCCAGGTTAATTGTTTCTGTGGGTTTTCTTATTATGTCTTTGATTCCTACAATCCTTCCTCTCTTTCTTCAACAGGATTCCCTGAGGTTGGCCTAAGGTTTGACTATGGATCTCTGAATCTGTTTCCATTAATTACTGGATGAAGGCTGTGTGGACAATTGAGCTAGTCACCAATCTGATCATAGGAGATGGCCAGTTCAGGCTACACATTCACAATTGTTAGGAGTATAGAATTTTGAAGTCAGTCTTCCTTTCCCTCCTGTCTTTCTCAAATCTTATACATTGATTTTTCAGATTGTGTTAGCATGTGTTTTTATGTTTGTTGGATTATTTAAAGTAGTATATTCTTCAGGTCTATATGATTATTTATTTATGATTGTTTTATCTTTTTCCTATAAACTATGCCATATTTTATTTCTACCATTTAATATGCCCCAAACCAGCTTACCTGCCAAGCAGACAGTAACACATTTCAAACGTGTTTTATTTGTTTATAGGCACAAAAATTTAGTAACTTTGGCCTATGACATAGAGTTTGGAGAGAACTGTCAAAAGTAAATAAGACTATAATTAAGAAAGTCTTACAAATCATCTGGCCTCTGAGTTCCTATTTAAACACTCCACAGTGGAGTAACGAGGTTCTTATGAGGTCTAAGCTCTGTTGTCTGGCACGAGACTCTAATTGAAACTGAAGAAAATATGGACTTATAACTGAAGTAGATTATGTGACATAAAGGACCATTCATAAAGTACGCCAGCTATGACATAAACCTGAACACAGTCTTGATGAAGACTCCAACAATGTGTCTGTAGTCTGTAGGCAGATGTCTCCAGTGAGAGCTCAGGAAGAACACTCATAAATCAACACACTTCTGAAAACATTTTTAAGGTTCTGGTATGTTAAAATCACTATCATGTCCCTCAACTTCCCTGAAATAAGAAACAAACCCATTTTATAACTTCTTGACAGAGTTGAAATTACTTACAAATTCAGTGATTTTTTTAAAAATAATAAAATTTTGTAGTCTAAGTGCTTTCTAGACCTCTTAGCCAGTATTTTCTTGGTTACTTCACTATTTCTTCTCATGCTAACTGAAATTATTTTCTTACTCAACCAAGTCACCCTAATGCAGTTGTCTGATTCTGAGTCTTACAGTTAGCTGTGAAACTAAGTGTTTGTAAAATGAGCGCATATTGTCACCATAAATAACAGTACACTGGGAAGCAGGTATGTCACCCGCATAAAAGTATGATACGAAAGACAGTTTCAAACATATGTTGTTTTGTTTCTGTTCAAATAGTCTGGATATCCTTTTAAGATGCTTCAACTTTCTGTAATAGGGATTGAAATCATTTTTCTAAAAAAATGTGTCCCTCTTGGTTATTTAATATAGCAGAACAATAGCAGAATAAAATACCAGTGGAATATTTGATAATTTTTTATTGAGGAAACAGGGAAGTTAGGATGAAATATAGTACTCTTCAAGTTAACAGGAAAATACACTTTCAGATCCACCTAAAGATCTTCTACCATTTATCAAAAAAAATCTTCAATTTTCAAAAGCCTTCTAAAGACCTCCTGGGACTGTAAACAAAGGCTATATTGTATCCGTGGCTGAAGCTTGTTAAGTGGCTCATGAATAACACTAAATGCATCCTTCCCATAAATCTCCTTGATGTAGGACTCCTGTTACAAGCCACAGACTTCACTGGCATCCATCATAAACGAGGAGATGGGAGATTTGCAACCTGCATCTCAATAACCAATCCCAGCATAGTCTCCATGTGAATCTCTAACATTGCAAGTCAGGGAGGGAGAAAGGCTGGCATTTTCCCCCCTTCAGTGCAATGAGTTGGATACACATTTAATGTACTGTGGGAAGTAACTAAGGCTTACATTTGTAGCACTTCATTCAAAGGAACTGAAAAGAATGAGGCCATGGAAGTTTATTGCAGTGATTATAGTCTCTAACTCTCTTTTAAATAATTTTAATAATAATTTTTACTTTTGAAATTATAATACAATTACATGGATTCACCCTTTCCTCTTTTCAACCCCTCTAGACACCTGTTTATCTCTCACAGATTCATAGTCTCTTTTACTTTAATTTATTTTACATGTGTGAGTTCCAAAATATATGCAGCATGCTCATTCCAGATGATGTTTATTTAGCAAGGCATCAGTTGTAGGTTCTCTATGAAGATCCATGACTTTACTAGTCTTGGGTAGTGGACTAGATTTGTATTATCAGGCATGATTTCCCACTTGTTGAGCAGGCCTTAAGTCTTATTAGAAAAATATTAGGTACTGTCAAATTATGCTTACCACTATTGCATTCTTATGCATAGAATTATAAATACCTTATGCATATTAATATTATTTAATCCTTCTAGAAGTCAGATGATATTGGTATATAAGCAATAGTGCCTTATTCTTATTTAATTCTTCTTGAAGATAGAAATATGAGTTTTCTTCTTGTTGCTATCTTATTGATATTCTTGATATTTTTAATTAAAAGAAACTATCAGAGTTTAGAATGTTCTTATCAAGTATTTGCTGGGATAAATCAAGAATATTACAATCACTGAGAATTATTTTTATCAGTGTTTAGAGAATTAGATCCAAAAAGAATATTTTATGAACACATCTGTAATAAGATAATGTTTTGTTTATTCACTAAAAACTATCTGAATGAAAGAGAATGATACAATTTTTGTTTAAATAAGTTATTATAAGAAGGTCCATTCTTTGTTTAACAGGTAACAATCATTTAATGTTTTTTCCTTATATTGATCATGGGTAGCTTAGTACTTACTTTGAATTCCAAATCTCTTCTACATAAGTTCGAAGGAAATTTTATTTAGAAGACTGATCACTCTTGTATGTGCTGAAATAGTTTTATAGAATCATAAATTAAAGAAATATGACTATAGTTTTAACTCAGAAGGGCATTTTCAAGCTATGTTCATGTATTTGGAGGTTATATTGTACAACATTAACTAAGTACGTCAAACTTGATATGCAATGTCAGCTGCATTCTAAAAGAAAAGAAGATTCTGTTGATACAGCTGAGGAAGGATATGAATTTCTTTATACAGAAGCACTTGCTTCTTTATTGAACAAAATCAAACCGTGAAGGATAATATAATCTATATGCACAAATTTATCACATCTCCAGAAATCATCTAGATGCTAGCAAAATACATACTAAACTATTTTCTTCCTGTATTTAAAAAAATGTGAGAATGAATACAAATTTGTTTGTGAGTATGTGGCAAGGGTAGCTATTTACCTGAAGACTGAGGTGATAACATTGACAGTATTATTAAAAGGACAGAGTTTATTTTCCACTAATGATAGCTATTAATTAACACTTAGAAAGTTTTCCTTGTAAAGTAGTAAATGACAAATTGTCTCTGAAGAAGTCCAGGGAGCAAATTCTGAAGTCTTTGACAGTTATCAAGTCTCCCTTATAACTGTAGCTCTGGTGTTGAAACAGAAAGCATTAACAGACTATTACACAAATTTGAGACTGTGCTAGTCTTAGGGTTCCTGTTGTGATGAAACACCATGGGATAAATAAAAAAATCAAGTTGTGGAGGAAAAGGTTTATTTATTTATACTTCCACATCACTACTGTTCTTCATCGAAAGAAGTCAGGACAGGAACCAAAGCTGGGTAGGAACCTAGAGGCAAGATCTAATGCAGAGGCCATGGAGAAATGCTGCTTACTGGCTTGTTCCTCATGACTTAATCAACCTGCTCTTTTATAGAACTCAGGACACCAGTCTAGGGTTTGCTGGGCCCTCCTGATCAATCACTAATTAAGAAAACTCCCTACAAAGCTTGCATACAACCAGATCTAAAGAAGGCATTATTTTTTCATTTGAGCTAAACCTTGTGTCAAGTTGACAAAAAATTAGCCAGCACAGGACCTAGTTTCAGCAAAATTTTTATCAAGTTTGAAAATAGTTGTGTAATGTGAGATTCCTCTCTGTTTGCTATGAATATGTTTTATTATCATTGGTTAATAAAGAAGCTGCTATGGCCTATAACAGGGCAGCATATAGGCAGGCTGGAAAAGGTATTTTGTTGACTGAGTTTTCTGTTATGCTCAGTTTCCACAGTCATTAAATCCCAAAGAAATCACACAGAGGTCTACATTAATCATAAACTGATTGGCCCATTAGCTCAGGCTTTTTATTAACTCTTATAACTTGTTTAACCCGTTATTCTTGTCTATATTAGCCATGTGGTTCAGTACCTTATTCAGCGAGGCAGTAAATTTTGCTTCTTCTGTGGTTGGGTCATGACTGCAGACCAAGCTTTCCTGTTTCCAGAATTCTCTGTTCTCATTGACCCACCTCTACTTCCTGTCTGGCTGTCCCATCTATACTTTCTGCCTGACTACTGGCCAATCAACATTTATTTGAAATATAATTGACAGAATATAGACCATTGTCCCACACCAATATATAGAGAGAGTAGGTGGAGTCAAGGAGATACCATGTAACTGCCAAAGGAGAAGATCCTGGAACCTTTCTGGTAAGCCATAGCCTCATGACAATACACAGATTAATAAAACATGGGTTAATTTAATATATGTGTTAGCCAGGAATATCTGTAAGCTACTGGCCTAGCAGTATTGTAATTAATATAGTTTCTTTGTGATTATTCAGGTCTGGGCAGCCAGGAATGAAAGAACAGTCTCTGCTTACAAAATGGCATGCCAATGTGGGGCAGCTACATCCACATAAAACCTGAGATAGTTTGGAAAGGAATTCTAGACTCAAAAGAATAGAGTTAAACATGACTTCTTGGTAACAACATTTTCTCGGTTGGGCTCTGTGTGCTTGAGGCCAGCAGAGGCACAATTCCTTTGATAGAAGGCATCCTGACTCAGCATTAGAAGTGAAAACTACATTGTTTCTTTAAGAGTTGGCTGCAGGAATGTCTCTGTCTTTTTCAGGAGGTCTGGTTATGGAACACTTAAATGGGGTTTGTGAGCAGTGCTACTAGTGCTTAATTGTGACATAGACCCACTTATCCCTGGAGCTTGGACAGTGAACATGGTTCACAGAGGTGGAGAACATACTTCCTGCCATTTTGGCTGGAACAGATTCAAAAGGCAGGGACTCAGAGTTGGTCCTAGTCGTGCCTGCTTAGCAATAAAAAAAAAAAGGTACTCGTGGTCAGAAAATGACTGCAAAATATGCAATAAAGACAGAGTCAAACAAAAATAAACCTCTGGATGTGAAGGAGCGAGGTCGATCGGTAGTTAAAAATTAACCAGACTAGCTTAATATAAAAGATACAGCTTTAATAAACAGAATGAAGGAAAACTTACACCAGAGTCCCAACGGTCCTTCGGAGAACACAGGGGCAAAGAAAGAGCAAGTGGCAAGCACATCTTGATCTTTTATTTGTTTTGAGTGGCCCCAGGGGGACACATCCTAAGCAGAATGTGATTGGCTTAAGTTCCCCATCATGAATGGGTCATAATCTGTTTAGGGAAAAAGAGGAAAAAAGTATAGACTGTTATAAAAAGACAGACAGTTATAGATTAAAGGAATAAAGATAATAAAATAAATATTAAAGAGCAATAAAAATAAGTCCCATAAAAATGGAAAATACACAGAGAGTATGGATTATGTATATGTATATTATTTTATTCTTTTTACTACAGAGAGAAATTTGATTCTGTGGGCTGCTAAGCTAAACCAATATATGTCTTCAAAGGTAGCTTCACTTTAAAATTTGAGTCTAAGGATATATTGCTTTGGAAAAGAGGTTCTGCTGTTGTTTTCACAGAAGATGAGAACCTGTAGATTTTTTTCAAGGCTAACATGGTTTGATGCAACAAGAACCCCCTGAAAGATCTCCACGAACCCTAAAAATACTTTGCCCAACAAGGAACAGGAAGAAGTTTGGAGAAACAATACTAAAATTCCCAAAATAATTGTTTAGACAGGCTTATTTTCACTTTAAAAATATTGATTATAAGTGATTAATGGTCACAGTCAATTTCTAAAAGAAAAATCAGGAGGATATGATATAGAGATGAATATTTTACATTGGTATGGATCTTGGTCTTTTGATATATATTGAAGGTTGATTTTGTTATACTGTGTATATGTATATTTTTACTTTTGTTTAAGGTATGATGTTTATGCAACTCATTTAAAAATGTAATGTATAATTAAAAATTACAAATTAATACATAGTTATTCATAATAGTCAAGCCTGTAGTCATGTTAGTTAGGTTTTTTAGATATACAGGGATATATTACAGTTAGATAGTTAATCTTCAACATTTCAAAGACCTACAGAATATGGCACTTATAGTGTTTTAAGAACTTAGACTTCTTTCGACAGTGAGACATGTCTGCTTCTGGCAACACCAATTACTTCAGAGAGGTTGATAAAATTGGAGAAACTTGTTATGGAATTTGCCTTCAATGTGTCAAGGCTAGCCATTTGGGTAAGAAGCTATTCATGCCAGGACTGTGTGATTACCTGTATGCTATATGAACTGGACATGCAGGTCCCACAGAAAAGTCACTGTTGAACTTGCCTAAAGAAGGTGAGACAGTCCTTCAGGGTTCCTGTTTCATAAAAGAGTCTGCCAGACATTCAGAAGAATATAGAACAAAGTGGCTGACAAACTGCCAATATAGGAGAAAAAGACTTTCAAATTTCCTGCTTTATGGAAAAGTCTGCTGGATACTATGGGCCTGTAGGCTGAAGATGGATGCCTCAACATTATAGAAAAAATTTGGGTGATTGTTCAGGCAGTGATTAGTCTCTGTCAATTCTAGACTTTTGGAAGTTGCTTACAATGCATTTGCTGTTTACTTAGGCAATATTATATCTTTCTGAAATCTTTGAAGGAGTTGAAGATTAGATAATTATAATTATAGCTTTCTTTAGTTATGATAAAAGATAAGTTAGATATGAAACTTTAGATTCACATAGATAAAATAGATGATAGTATATTTTCTTTAATTTTGCCAGACACAAATAGACTAAATATTATAACTGTAATTCTTGCTTGAACCTGTTTTGTCATATATCAATTTACTATGTTAAGGTTAAAACCTTTCTTTTAATTTAGACAGAAAAGTGAAGATGATGTGGGATTCCCCTCTGTATGCTATATGTTTTATTACCATTGATTAATAAAGAAGTTGTTTCTGAATATAACCAGTCTGGAAGAGACAGAGAGAGAGAATAGGCAGACTCAAGGAGACATCTCCAAAGGAGAAGGACCCAGAAACTTTCTGGTAAGCCACAGTCTCATGGCAATACACAGATAGTTAGAAATTGGTCAACTTTAGATACAAGATTTAGCTAGGTATAAGTCTAAGTTATTGGCCGAACAGTGTGGTAGTTAATATAGTTTCTGTGTGATTATTCAGTTCTGGGCAGCCAGGAATGAAAGAACACTCTCAGCTTACAGTTCTGCAAAATTCTTACATGACACAGAATATTACCTCTTTCAACCACATGAAAACTCTTCTTAGTTTGTGGGACTTACAAAAATGTGTACTTTGTGGATTTGACCAGCGGACAGTGGTTTGCCAACTCTTGTCCCAGGGCAGTGTATGAATTTTTTAGAATTCCTTACTTCTGGAAGTTGGGAGTGCGATATTTCTTAATTTAGTCAAAAAAGAAAACTGAACTAATGTTTTTGATTCAATTGTCAGTTTTTTTAAAAAGGCAAGGTGTCTTAGGTTTCTTTTGCTGTGATAAAATACCATGACATCAGACAGGGACTACAGAATTTCTCTGTACCATGGCCCTAAGTTGGCAAATGAAGAGTTTTGCTGTACCATGACAATAATTCATCATACAGCTAGAAACTCATCATTCAAGGGAAGTCATGGTAGGAACTTAAGGCAGGAGCCTGGAGGTTAAAACTGATGCAGATGCTATGGGAAAGAGCTGCTTATTGCCTTGCTTTCAACTGCCCGGGAGTCACACCACTCATAGTGGTCTGAGTCATCCCATATAAATCTTCAGTCAAAAAAAAAACTGCTCTAAAAACTTGTTTACAGGATGATCCCATGGAGACACTTTTTAGAATAAGATTCCTTCTTCCCAGATGACTTTAGACCGTTTCAAGTTGACATAAAAACTAGCCTCATGAATGTTAAGATTATAATGTGTTCATCATTTTGCCTGGCACATAGGGAACTTAAATGACAAATATTTTCATTTATACATTGAATTGATTAATATGTACTATATTTAAAGACTTATACATTACCAGTCTTTTCTTCACTGGAGTTTGTCAAAGTATTAAAAGTCTGAGGTTGGTTTAGATATTTCTACCTCTTTTCAGTTGTAAAATTAGTGACTTTGGTGAAAACAGACTGACAATCCTATTCACAAGGCAAGCCCACAGCTCTCACAAGTCTCAAATCTACTGGGAGGTTTTGAATCCTCTAGCATATGGATCAGTATTGAATAGGAATTTCACTTTAAGTAATATATAACTTGGAGGGCAAGGGCTGGGTACCATCTGAAGAGAAGACCTATTGTTTAAGTGTGAGCTCTTCAGAGGACCTGAAAACTGTGAATACCCACAAGTGAGAAAGCCCACACTGGAATGGTCACAACCTATAAGAAACACCCTAGAGATACAGTTGTGTAAATCAGATAGGCAAGATGCTGATAGTCCCCAAAGTATAGGACTAAAGAGATTCAATGCAGGCAGTGAAGTACATAAAGGCCTTTAGCTCCACACTTAGTGGTAGGGAGGAAATCTTGTGAGCTTAGAATAATTCTGGAGTTTTATAACCTTAAGACAACTCTGAAGTTAGTGTGTGTGAGGGTCTCATTTTCTGAAGCCACCCATTTCTGTTCACTGCTGTAGAACTTGAGAATCCTGAAGTGCAGGATATCAGCTGCACACCTGATATCCATACCTGCATCCGTCTAGCATGTCTTTAATACCTAAGAGTTTTCCTAAGTCCAAAGACAGATCCTTCAGCTATACATATCTCAGTTGTTTGGGTACTGAGAACATTCTGGGTGCACTGGGAAGATAATGTCTCAGCAATAGTGCTTCCCACCCTAGGAAGTATTATCTGTCTCAGGAGGGTGGAATAACCACCCCAGTCCACAGACTGCAAAGGTGACTATGACCAGAAGTGGTTCACAGGTGTACAAAGAAGGGAAACGATTAAAGACAAAACATGTTTGATGAACAATAGAATCATATTCAGTATAGACCCAGCAACAGACTAAACCATAGCAGAGACCAGATGTTTGTAAATCTAACTAACCTTACTCTGTCCCCCATAAGCATAATTGGTAGTTTTCAGTTTTTAAAGACCCAGAAAGAAGCCATTTGCGCTCCCATTTGTTCTACCTATTTCTCTTTAGCAGTATTTTTTACCTTACTATACATTGAAAAGTACATTTTAATGTTTTATTACTGTTTAGACATTCAAACAATTTATTTTAATCATATTCATCTCCTACCACAACCTCTCCCAGGTTACTCACCCTCCCCTTTCTCCCTACCTGCTTCCATTTCCTGTTTTCTACATTGTCTCTGAACAGGTACTGTAGTCCTCTGGCTCCTACAATCTGTTCAAGCCCTCTTCCATGATGTTCCCTTAGCCTTAGGTGTAGGGATTGTGCAATAAACCTATCAGATGTACTTCCCACAGTCCAGTGTTCCCTATATTATGTTTAACTGTGGCTTTCTCTAATGGTCTCTGTCTGCTTCAAAAAGAAGAGATATGAACTTATCTTTTAGAAAATCTTTCCAGCTGGTAGTTGTCATTGTTGGGGTTCATAGGTATTAGAGCTATATGGGACTGATAACTGCTTCTCCTCTTGGGCAACTTATACCATTCCTTCTTACATTATGAGTGGAGGAGGCCTCCAGATCACAACAGTTTTTTCAATCCTTGATGAAAAATGTGAGGTGTCTTTAGCAATCAGATCTTACCTTATGTTTCTGCAAGCCAGTCAAGGGCAATAGCAATAGTCTCCATTGTGTTTAGAGTTACTTGGACTTTCCAAACCACTAATTCTAAAGGAAATTTTTCATGCCTGGGGTTTCTGCCAGATAGTTTATGGTTCTTGGCTAGATTGTTACCTTGCCATGTGACACAACTTCACTAAATGTGTATATAAATATACTTCTGCATTCATTCACATATACCTACAATGTATAATACATAATTCTAAGTCAATATTAAAAAGCCAGTAGACTTTTCAAGCATCTTCATTGTCATTTATCCCTTTGCCCTCCCTGTCCTTCTATATTGACTTCCTAACCCTCTCTCCCATTAAAATGATCACCACATTTTTGCCATTTCTCCTTTCATATCACCTACACCTCTATTCTAGCACTCCTGACCTCTCCTGCATACCATCCATAACTTCCCTGCTTCCTGAAGTTTCTTCAGGATGTATAATCACATCAGACGATTTGGAGTTAGGAAGCATAGATGAAAGAGAATGCATGGCATTAGGCTTCCTGAGTCTGAATTATCTCACTTATTATAATATTTTCTAGTTCCATTCGTTGTCCTGCAAATTTAATGGTTTCATTTATTCTTAAGAGCTGAATAGTATTCCATTATGAATATGTAACACATAGTCATTATCCTTATCCATTTTCACTTGAAGAACTTTGAGACTTTGCCTATTTTCTGGTTATTGTGAGTAAGATAGGAATGAACATGTTTGAAAAAGTATCTTTAGGGTAGAATGCCAAGTCTATTGGACATATGTCAGAAGAAAGTATAGTTGAATGATATGGTAGACTTCGTTATAACTTTAAGAATTCTTCACACTAATCTTCAGAGTATGTGCACCAGTTTGTAATCCCACCAACAATGAATGCGAGGAGGTTCTCATTTTCCCATAACCTCACCAGCATCTGTTGTTACCTGCTTTCTTGATCTTAGAGATTTTGACTGGCATAAAATGGCATATCAAGGTTTTTAGATTTTGCATTTCTCTAATTGCTCAGGATGATGATCACATTTGAGATATTTCTTAGTCATTTTTATTTATTCTTTTGAGAATTATTTTTAGACCCATGGCCCAGTTTTTTGAAGATGAGTAATTTGCTTTCTTGAGTATTTTTGAATTCTTATAGTCTGAATACTAATCCTCTATTAGATGGAAAAGATTCTCTCTTACTCTACGGGTTTCCTCTTCACTTGGATATTTCTCTGACTGTATACAAGCCTTGTAGTTTTATGAGTTCTATTTGTCAGTTGTTGGTATTAACATCCAAACAAATGGATCCTATTGAGGAAGTTCATTTCAACACTTATATCTTGTAGGGTACTGCTAATGTATCATTTTCTAGCAGTTTCAGTTTTATCATTTAGATCTTTGATCCATTTGTAGTTAATTTTTGTTCATAGTGATAGGAACAGATCTGATTTCATTCTTCTATGTGTGGACATCCAATTTTTAGAGATATCAAAGATGCTGTCTTTTCTCCATTGTAAGTTTTTAACATCTTGGTCAAATATCAAATGACAAAAGTTAAATGTGCTCATTTGGATCTTCTCTTTTGTTCCATTAGTCGGCATATTTGTATCTGTCATAGTACCATACTGTTCTTATACTTCTGTGATATTTATTGACATCTGGAATGTTAATTCTTCTAGTAGTAGTAGTAGTAGTAGTAGTAGTAGTAGTAGTAGTAGTAGTAGTAAATAGTAGTAGTCAAGACTATGTTGGCAATCTGGGGTCTTTTGTGATTTCACATGATTTTAGAATGTTGCCTCCCTCCTCATATCTGTGAGGAATATTGTGGAGATCTTGATTGGGATAGCATTGAATCTGTAATTTGCCTTTGACAGAATGCTCATTTTTATAATATTAACTCTACCAATCTGTGAACATAGGACATCTATATTTCTACTTATTTCCTTGGTTAGTTTTATTCCTAGATATTTTATCTTATTTGATGGTATTGTGAAAAGGAAGTATCAATGATCCATTTCTCAGCATGTTTGTTATTGTGTACAGACAAAGTAGTAATTTTGTAAGTGAATTTTATATCTGGTCACTTTACTGAAGTTGTTGGCTATTTCCAGAAGTTTTCTGGTAGAAAATTTGAGTTAAATTCCTGGCATACTGGCTCATCTTTCTGGCCCCTAATCTGCTGTGATCCCTGAGTCAAATGTAGAAATTATTATGTAGATGGATCCATTAAGGCTGGAAAACCAACAATCCATTGATCTCTGCATTGCATCCATTTCTGGTTTTCTGTGGTGGTCTTCATTTGCTGCAGAAGTTTATTTGATGAGAGGTGGTAGCTTCATTTATCAGTGGACTTAAAGACATGATTTAGAGAGTAAGGAATTGTTCTTGTTTAGCAAAGTAGTGGTAGCAGATTCTTTGCTAAGATCCATCACCTTACTATCTAAGGAAGGCTGTGAAGTTTCTAGTACCATGAGTGATTTTACTCCTGTTGAGTGGGTCTTAAGTCCGATTAGACAGATGTCAATTGTCACCCACATTTGAGTATCACTTATTGTCCCTCTATAGATATCTTATCCTGATGGTCAGTGTTGTGGCACATAGGTATTGCAACTAGGTAGGGCATCTTGTACTTTTTAAAACTATCATGATTTTATTAAACATATGTGTTTATTGATTTCTTAATGGGCACTATGCAACAGTTGGGTTTCCAGTGTTCCCCTTAGTCATAAAATAGAACTGTATAATAATGTTTATTTATAGGCACTATTAAAGCTAACAAATCTTACAGGCTTCTCTCACTGATTCTGCCTTTTCCACTTTTAGATGTGTCATTCATTGATTTTACCTTTTGGGAAATTTCTCTTTTTTATTTATTACAATTTTGTTAAATATCAGCACAGAAAAACTCATATCTTCTGAGTCTAGAGTAAAGGCAAATCATTAGATTATATGTGTTTTCACTGTGTGTATGTGTGTGTGGGTGCACTTATGTTTATACACTTTTATGTAGGAAGGTATAAAATATGAATTCTACTTAAAGGGGAGGAAGTGGAAAGAGTGTTTACGGATACTTGAATAAACAAGTATAACTGAAAAAAAAGTCAACAAATCACTTTATTGTGGCATCATCTGCTTTGAAAAATAAATTTGTGTGCACCCTTTCTTGAAATACTGTGTTGCACAATCATTTAAAATCTGTTTGGTTTATCTATAGCATGTTTTCTACAAACTTTTATTTTTTGAATGAGAAATTTTATTAATTCATTTATTAATTTAGTTGTTGAGTACTAACTTTCCTAGACATTGGGTATAGAGATAATTAAACAATTTTTTAAAAACCCAACTCAAAACAGCAAAGCTATAAATTTACATTTATAATCTAGTAGATATGACCATAATACTAATACTAATAATAAAAGATTAAATTCCATAGAATGGAAAAAAATTTAATTTCCAAAGCATATTGAATAGCAAAAGGAAATTTGAGAGTTCCAGGGACAGCAAAGGAGCCACCATGAGCATAACACATTCAGTGTGATCTATAATAGACACTGAATGTATTTTGTTGAGTTTGTATATTCTTGATGAAAATAACAAAATTATTACTTTGCCTTTTGTAATAAGAGTGCTGTAGGAAGAAGTAAAGGCCATGCTAGGACATTGAGGAGGACAGTAAGCTGTGTTCCAAGGACAGCAAATGAGCTGCAGTGAAGTAGAGTGAGCAAAGGTAAGAGAATTTTCTGGAGAAATTTAAGAACAAGTTATGTGAGACCTCATAAAGTATAAAAAGCTTGACTTTTGCTATCACTAAACTAGAGAATTATTGTAGAACTTTGAGGAGAGAAAAGCAAAATGTGACATAAAACATAAAGCATCACTCTTGATGAAATGTTCTGTGTGGACAGTAAAGAAAAGGATAGAGAGCCTGTAAAGAGGCAAATTTAGTTAACTGAGCTGCGAGGAGGTGTTTTGTTCCTATTCTGTTGGTTATAAATAAAAAACTATGATTGCCGTCAGTAGAATCTCTCTTTCCTAGCAGAGAATTTTTGTTAATTGAATTGACATGGAATTAAAATTTTCTAGTAGATTACTGCTTGAGATCAATGAATGAACCTATATCAAGAGAAAGGATAAGTGAGCAGAGGGATAATTTGGTTTACATCTGTCCACTGTCCTGGGTCCACTAATGTTCTCCTGTCAGAGGTGTCAGTAAGTTTGCAAGAAAAACCAACATAACAGTTCTTTGGGCTCAAACTGAGAAAATTAAATCAGAGTTCTGCATTTGAGAATTTGTCAAATTTTAGAAGTTCTCTAAGTAAAAAAACCTAAGTCTGAAAAAGCTAAGAAATAGAAACATTTGAATTATGAAAGCTGAGAAATGGAAACATTTGAATTGTGAAAGGCTTTCCTTTTTCATTCTCTCTATATTAAAATAATGTTTGGAGGGCCCATACTTAACTACGATCACAATACAAAATCAATAAAATTATTTCCTCTATGTTCTGCTAAAGTGATAACCTTGGCTTATAAAATGACAGTCTTTTTTTTTTAGTATAACAAAGGTTTATTTATTTGGGGATAAACTCACAGAAAGGGTAGCGATCCATATAATGGGAACTGGAACTGAATCCAGTAGCCAAGAGGGACACACATGCTTTTTGTCTGCATTTATAGTACATGAGACCATGCCCAAAATTGGCCAGTATCTTTAAGACTATTTACTAAAGAAGTTCCCAAAGCACCACCCCCTTTTTTCTAAGCCTAATACAGAACAGTATGCAGTAAGAACAAATATCAAGTATTGTTCAGGGGAAAGAAGAATCAAAAACAAACATAAAAATTAGAATTACAACCAGCATGAACAACATCAAACAAGAAACATATGCTAAATGTTCCAATAGTTATCCTATCTAAGATTTATATTAAAATGGCTTGAAGTATTGAAAGATTACCTATCTATGGGGAGTGCAATACAATCTCTATGCATCTAAAGAACCTGATTAGTCTAACTAGAAGTATAACAAACATGGATGACTATGACCTATAATTCTTAATACCTGTGTAACTTAAAGACTAAGACTTCAATTAAAAAATAAATAAACAATCTTTAAACAAATATGCAGCAAATGAGGACAATGACCTCAAAATGTAAACAATATATAAGTATCTTGATCAGAGGTACATATGTATAGTGCAGTATGATAAATATTTCCTAAAATTGCATCAATACACGAAGTATCTTAAGCAGAGGTAGAAACATACATGCATACAATATGACAAAATAACTTTGTATAGATGCACAAACATTGCAAACAGAAATAGCATATTCAATATAACAAATATAATTTGAATTTGTATCAATATGCAAGAATCTATACCAATATAAATTGTCTAGAAACAATAGCTCATAAGTAATTTCACTATTACTCACTATTACTATAAGTGTAAATAAGCTCACACTAATCTTATCTGTATATCCTATCACATCCATTCCACACTCCTCCCCCCCTTTTGAAGTATAACAAGGTTTATTTATTTAGGGATAAACTCACAGAAAGGGTAGCGAGCCACAGTCCTCTGCGTGAGATGGGAACTGGAACTGAATCCAACAGCCAAGAGCATCATGCAAACTTTTGTTTATGTTTATAGTATATAGAGCATACCCAAAGTAGCCCAGTATCTTAAAGGCTGTTGGCTGAAGGAGTTCGCACAGGAGAGTACTATAATGAATAGATATGGAGAAAGTGGACAGCCTTGTCTTGTTCCTGATTTTAGTGTAATTGCTTTGAGTTTCTCTCCATTTAATTTTATCTTGGCTGCCAGTTTGCTGGATATTGCTTTTATTACGTTTAGGTATGGTTTTTTTTTTGTATCCCTGATCTCTCCAAGACCTTTATCATGAAGGTTTGCTGGATTTTGTTAAAGGCTTTTTCAACATTTAAAGAGATGATAATATGGTTATTTTTGTTTTTCCAGTTTGTTTCTATGGTGAATCCTTGTAGGCTGTTGATCTCTTCTTGGTTTAACTTTGAAAGTTTTAATGAATCTGGAGATTAGTCAATTTCTTTCAGATTTTCTAACTTAGTAGAATACTTTTGATGCTGCTGTTGTTGTTTTTAAAGTATTCTCTTATAATCTTGTGAATTTCTTTGGTTTTGTTGTAGTGTTTTCCTGTTCACTTCTGACTCTGTTACTTGGGTCATTTTTTTTTGATTAGTTGGACCAAGGGTTTTTCAATCTTTGTTATCCTCTTACAAAACCCTTTTTTTTGTATTGATTCTTGGTATTGTTTTGCTTGTTTCTATTTTAATTCTCCTCTGACTTCTATTAATTTTGTTTTTTATTTTTATTCATAATGGTAGTCTTCTAGTTTTGGCTTTGATTTATTCTTCTTCCAAATTCTTTTTTTTTGCAGAGTTTTATTTTATTTTATGTAGTGAGGGGCTGCGGGCAGGCCTGCTTTTCGTCCCACCCGGCTCCTGCATGGCTAGCTTAGTCCCAGAAATAACAACACACAAATTGTATTCATTTAAGCACTGCCTGGCCCATTATCTCTAGAGAGTTAGTTACTGACTAACTCTCATATCTTGATATTAACCCATTTTTAATAATCTGTAGCACCACGAGGTGGTGGCTTACCGGAAAAGATTCAGCATGTCTGACCTGGTGGCTGGCTCCATGGCTTCTGCCTCATAGCCCTCTTCCCAGCATTCTGTTCTGTTTACTCCACCTACCTAATTTTCTGTCCTATCAGAGGGCCAAGGCAGTCTCTTTATTAACCAATGAAAATAACACAATAGACAGATAACCCTCCTCCATCTATTTTATTTTATTTTATTCTTTTCCTTTTTTTATTAATTTATAAAAGTTTCCACTTCTGTCCCTCATCCCAATACCCTCCCACTCCCTCCACTCCCTCTCCTCCTCCCTCTCCAGCCCTAAGAGCAGTCAGGGTTTCCTGCCCTGTGAGAAGTTCAAGTTCCTCTAAAATGACAGTCTTGACATCTGTCATTTGTCCTCTACCAGAGACCTGCTGATACCTGCTGCTATCCCCTGTTGTTTCCCTCTGAACCCCCTTTTTTTTTAATAGTCCTCAAATGCCTACAGCATTAAAGAAAATCTCAGCCTCTCTCTCTCTCTCTCTCTCTCTCTCTCTCTCTCTCTCTCTCTCTCACAAACACACACACACACACACACATACACACACACACACACACATACACACACAAGAAACAACAGTCAAGAACTTCAAAGGAATATGTGGAACCTCACGGGCACTTCCTCTAACCACCATGGGATGTTGAAGTTCCCACTCATGTGCAGGTATCTATTGCTATTGTGTATTCAAAATTTCTGCATGGCAGCATTTCATGGTAATCTTGGTGAATGGTTGATATAAATATCCTGTTTAGTGCTCATATTCTGAGTGTTCATTAGTCAGTTGTTTTCAACACTTTGGATAGATGTGAGTCTTTGATGTTTTTCTGTTCAAAAGGAGCTTCACTGCCCCAGACAGAGAATAATATTAATCTATGCTATAAACATAAATATTGAGAAAGAAGTTTAACAACATATCCTGTAGGAGGAGGGCCCGCTTATTCATCCTGACCGCCTGGCTAGCTTAGCCCAAAAATAACCACACAGATATTGTATTCACTAAAACACTGTTTGGCCCATTAGCTCTAACTTCTTATTGGCTAACTAATACTAATTTAACCCATTTCTATTAATCTGTATATCACCATGTGGCTCTGGCTCTCCAGGTAAAATTCTGAGTGTCTGTCTCCTGCAGCTACATGGCTTCTTCTTGACTCTGCCCTTCTTCCTCCCAGCATTTAGTTCCATCTTCCCTGACTACCTTAGCTCTGCCCTACCAACAGTCAAAGACAGTTTTCCTTATTCATTAATGATAATTATAGCACACAGAGGGGACTCCCACACCACCATCCATTTACAGAGACAATGATAGTATGTTCTTCTCTGGGCCTATGCCCTCTCATCATTGGCTTCTGACTCATAGTTCAACATACATATCCTCTTGTGTAAAAGGAGCTGTGGGCTGTGTCCCACCACTCCGTTCGTGGCTTGCTTTACCCAAAAAATATTACATGGAAACTGTATTCATTTAAACACTGCCTGGCCCATTAGTTCTAGCCTCTTATTGGCTAACTCTCACATTTTGCTTAACCCATTTCTAATAATCTGTACGTCACCACGAGGTTGTGGCTTACCAGGAAAGATTCAGCAAGTCTGACCTGGCAGTTTCATTGCAGGGAGCTCTCTGACTCTGCTTCTTTCTCCCAACATACTGTTCTGTCTACTCCACCTATCTAAGCTGCTGTCCTATCAAAAGGCCAAGGCAGTTTCTTTATTTGACCAATGAAAGTAACATATAGACAGAAGGTCCTCCTACTCCACTCTTGCATGGAATGTGCCTGCAATTCAATTGCAAAATAATTGGCTACCTTCAATATAGACAGTCAATATTACACCAGTGGATACATCTTGTCTAGAAGTTGTTATTATAGCAATCATGGTCTCTAGTGAGCAGAAAGGGAGTTTCCAGTTCAGTTCTAACTTCACTCTTCAGTGTCCTGTAACCAAAATCTGTGATGCCATCAAAAATGGTATCTTACCATGTAGCTCTAGTGGGCATCTTTCCATGTAGGATGGAAAAAGCCTGTTTTTTGGGAAAGGAATCTAGTTACTTTCTGATCAGGAAAGTAGCCCACTTGCACCAGAGCTCTTATCTGAAAGTCTATAATTCTTGGGAGCATCAGTAGCCACTTAAGGGTAGCTCCATTCCAAGCTATTATGTTTTTTTGTTACAGTTTGTAGTTTATAAATCAATAGGTTTCTAATCCTCCTCCCAAGATTCCCCCTCCCTCCTACCTAACCTATCTTAAACCTTATAATGTTCCTTCTTAATTTTCTATCTGACCTGTTTTAGTATATCTCTCTCATTGTTTCCATACCCACCCATGATTCCTTTTCTGACTTCCTGTTCTCTATATATATTCTCATTTAACATAGATGTCTGTAAATTTGAAGCTAGGATCTGCATATGACTTGAGAGAAAACATATGTGGGTTTCTGAATCTGGGATGCCTCACTCAATACAATGTTTTCCACCTATATCCGCTATCCTGCAAATTTAATTTTCATGATTGAATAAATACAATTGTTTTCATGTGCCACATTTTTATTGTTCATTCATTAGTTGATGAGTATATTAGTTGGGGTTTTCTGGAGGAGTCTATGGAGGAACAGAATGTATAGAATGAATATCTGTATGTATATATCTATGTATCTATACATAGAGAGAGGAAAGAGAGAGTAGGATTTATTAGAATGGCTTGCAGGCTGTGGTACAGCTATTCTAACAATGGCTTTTGACAATGAAAGGTTCAAGAATCCAGAAGCTATTCAGTCTATGAGATTGGAAATGTCAGCTGATCTTCAGTATATGCCAGAATCTCTTATAAAAAGGTTCTAATGCCAGTGAAGAAATGGACTTGGCACGGAGAGCAAGAACAAGCAGGAAAACAAGAGAGCAAACTTCCCTCTTCCATCTCCTTTTTATTGGCTGTCAGCAGAAGGTGTGGCTCAGATTAAAGGCTGTTCTTTTCACCTCAAAAGACCTGGATTAACATGTATCTCTCAACCTCAAAAGGTCCAGATTAAATAGGGTCATACCATTTCAAATTATTTAATTAAGAAAAAAAATACCTCATGGGTGTGCCCAGCTTCTTCACTGTTAGTTAATTACAGATGTAGTCCAGTTGACAACCAAGAATAGGTATCACAGTAAGCATGTAGGTGTATTGTATTTTTCAATTATGAACCACATTTAATATGATGCATAAGTATTTCTGACATAAGGTATAAAGTACTTTGGATATTTGCTCAAGAATGATGTAGTATGAAAGTTCTGTCTTTATCTTTTTTGAGAGTGGTTTCATTATACTTCCCCAAAAACTGAATAAGGATTCTTCTTCTTCCTAAAATCCAATAATACTTGCCATTCATTTTTTTTGATAAGTCACTCTTACTGGGGTGGGATAGAATGTCAAAGCAATTTTAATTTGCATTTGATGGATAATGTCTTACTTTTCTATTGCTGTGAAAAGACATCATGACCAAGGCAATTTATAAAAGAAAGCATTTCGTCAGGGTTTACAGGTTTAGGAGGTTAGAGTCCGTGGTGGCAGAGCAAAGGCATAGGAGCAAGAATAGCTAAGAGTTGATATCCTTGTCTGCAAGTAGGGTACAGACATTATTAATTCAAATGGTCTTAGTTTTGAAACCTTAAAGCCCACCCCCAATGACATCTCTTCTCCAACAAGTCGATACCTTCTATTCCTTCCTAAACAATTCCAAATGTGACCAAAAAATACATTCGCCTATGAGCTCCATCCTTATTCAAACCACCATAGCTAGAAAATACCTTTTCAAGTTCTTATTAGCCTGTTGTATCTATTTTTCTAATGTTCTATTAAGGTGCACAGCCCCTTTATGACAGAGTTGTTTGTTTTCTTGATGTTCAGATTTCTAGTTATTTGTATAGAGTAGATATTAATTCTTGAAGACTGAGCAGGAGAAGAATACCGACACATCTGTCCCGGGCTCTCTGGCTTGAGTGGGAAGGAGAAAACACAAGCCTGTCCAGCACCATTAAGACTGAATGGGAGAAAAATATCTACACACTGGTCTGGGGCTCTCCACCTCAGTAAGGAGGAGAAAACATGGGCCCAGGCCTTGTGGCTCAGAGTGGACAGACATTATTATAATGGACAAATATATGGTGGGGTATGGAAGAGAGAGACAGAATGGCTCATGTCCTTTGAAGAGAGGCAGATCCGAAGAAGAAGGTAGGCTGAAGTGGGTGGTGACGTGCTGGTAAACCAGGAGGCCATGGTGACATTCAGGCTTGGGCTGTTGCCAAGGGTCATGACTGAACCCATAGCCCTGCCACAGCCGCAGTAAGTGCTGATATGCCTGGCTCCTGCTCTCCTCCAAGGCCAAAAAGATAGGGCTGCACAGAATTGGTTCTATCCTTCACTGGCCAAAGCACTAGGGCCATCTGGCCACAACCCTCATCCACTGCAGCACTCACGAGAGCAAGTCCTACACAAGTCCTAAGCAAGTCCTTGCACCACAGCAGAGCTAACCCTGTTGTCAGTGGTACAGAGGCACAGACAAGTTGGACCTGAGGGCATGAGAGTGGGAAAACTGTCCCACCCCCCTCATCTGCCACATGGTGTTGTGGGTGAGGGAAAGATGTCCTCCCTGCTTGTCCCTTGCCACCTGCAGAAGGTGAGAGAGCTGATCCAGGGCCCTACCAATTACAGCACTAGAGAAAGTGTTCCTGGAACCTCACCTGGGCATCACAGAGGAGCTGACCCTGTAGACACCTGTAGACACCGGTGCTGGTAAGCAGGCCCTGGAAAGTGAGTGTGGGAGATCTGGCCCACTCCTCATTTGCTGTATGGTGCCATGAGTGAAGAGAAATGCTCTCTCCTGTCTCGCTGCCCCTCACTGCCTGTGGCAGATGGGAGAGCTGGCCCAGTCCTTAACTGACTACAGCAATCAGGAGAGCAGCCCTATACCTTGCCTGCACAGCACAGTAGAGCTGATCATGGTGACAGAGGTGAGAATGAGTTAGTCCCAAGGTGGTGAGTGCAGGAGAGCTGGCCCGACTACTCAACTGTATGTGGTAGTGCCGATGGGGAAGAGATGCCTCCCTTTTATTCCCCACCGCCTGTGGCAGACAGGAGAGCTGCCCCTAAGTCCTGAGAGCAGAAGATCTGGAAGTGTCCCCACCATCTATAGCATTCATGAGACCAGGCCCTGTACCTTGCCTGGGAAGCAGAGTAGAGCTAACCTCAATTGACTAGGATGTGAGTGAGTCAATCCCAAGAACACTAAGAAAGAGAGACCTGACTCTGCCCCACATCTGCCATCAGAAATACTCCCTTGCTGCCTGTGTCAGGTGGAAGAGCTGCTCCTATGTAGCTGGAAGTCTTTTCTTTGCCTCGCCTGGTTCCATTGGACTGGTTTCTCTTCCACCCACCGGTCTCCACAGCCACTTATGAAATAATCACTCAGAGGCTTAATATTAATTACAAGCTAGCCTATGGCTCAGGCTTCTTACTGAGGGGTGGTGGTTGTAAAGACAGAGTTCACATGCTAAGGTGGAGATGTGTGAGATCAAGATGATGTGAAATCACAAAGAATCATAAAAAGCTAAATTAGAAAAGTAAATAAATATTCAATAAAATATTAACTTTCTGTTATATTGTGACTGGAAAGATTTTTCTCTCATTCTGCCCACTATCTCTTCACTTAACTTAGTTTCTTTGGCTCCACAGAAGCTCTTTAATTCCATGCCAATTTATTGACTGTTGGTTTTATTTCCTAAATGGCTTGAGTTCTGTTTGAAAAGTCTTTATCTATTCTATACTGTGTGATGTATTCTGTAGCTTTTTCCCCCATCAGGTTAAGAACTTAAGGTTTTATGTTAGGTCCTTAATCTATTTGGAATTGATATTTGCTCAGGGTGAAAGATGAAAAGATTTAGTTTCATTCCTCTACCTGTGACTATCAGGATTTTCTTTATTTGTTCATGATGCCATCTCTCGTCAAGGGTTTGTTTGTTTGTTTAGTAAAGGATCAGGTACAAAACTGGACATGGTAGCACATACTTTCAATCCTATTACTTGAGAGACCGACACAGGGGATCTCTGTGTTTTCAAGGCCTGCCTTATCTACATAGTGAATTCCAGGCCAGTCACTGCTACATGGAGAGTCTTGTTTTTCCCCACTGTACTTGTAGGGGCGTACATCTGGGTCCTCTGTTCTATTTCTTTGATGTTTGTTTGTTTTTGTGCCAATACCATGCTCTTTTCTTTGTTGCTGTGGCTGGGTGAGGTTACTAAACTATGGCTCTGTAGGAGAGCTTGAAATCAGATGCAATAGTACCTCTGGTAGTATTCTTTTTGCTAGGGTTACATGGCTAGCTGTGAAGAATGTCATTTGGATTTTGATTAAAATTGCATTGAAGAAGTATATTGCTTTGGTAGGACGGTGTCTTACTTAAGGTTTCAATTGTTCTGAAGAGATGCCAAGACATGACAAGACAATATTTTATAAATGAAAGCATTTAATTGGGGCCGGCCTACAAATTTAGAGGGTTAGTCCACTATTATCATGGCGGAAAGCATGGTGCTGGAAAAGGAGCTGAGAATTTTACATGTTGATCCACAGAAAGAACGAACTAAACTGTCATACTGGGCATGGCTTCGGCATATATGAGACTTCAAAGCCTATCTCCACAGTGCCACATTTCCTCCAAAAAGGCCACATACGTCAACAAGGCCACACCTCATAATTGTGCCATTCCCCATGGGCCAAGCATTCAAACACATGAGTCTTTGGGTGGCATTCCTCTTTAAAGCACCACCAGTGACTATTTTTATAATATCAGTTCTTTAGATCTGAGACCTTAGTAGGTAGGTGTTTCTGTCTTCTACTGCATTCCACAGTTTCTTCTTTCACTATTTGAAATTTTTCACTGTAGGAATCTTTTGCATCCTCAGTTAGGTTTATTCTCTCTCTCTCTCTTTTTTTTTCCCTCTGACTTCTTTCTTAGTGGGTTTGTTGTTGTTGTATTTAGGAAGACTACTTTATTTTGTACATTCATTTTATATTCTGCCACTTTGCTGAAACTGTTTATTTGCTCTAGGGGATTTCTGATTGAATCTTTAATGAATTGAAACATATTACTGAAATAGAGTAATAAGGTATTTTGACTTCTCCCTTTTATTTCCACTTCTTATTGTTCGAACTAAGACTTTAAGTACTATATTGAAGAAAAGTGCTAAGAGCGGATGCCCTTAACTTGTCGCTGATTTTGAGAAAATGCCTTGAGTTTTTCTGCACAAACTCAAGCCAGAAAAATCCCCACATAGAGGGAAGGACGTAGGCACAAAGGCACACCCGTTGTCAGGAAGCTGTTTACAACTTGTAACTGCTGGGAGAAGGAAAATCAGTGTTCTTTGGTGGAGTGCCACTGGGTGCTGTGTGTATCAGCCACACTGCAGGGAAGGCACCATGATTAAGAATAGTCAGTCACCACAAACTAAATCTTGTTTGAACAAGAAAGGATATGAAGTTGGATAGATCGGAAGGTAAAAACTGGTTTGGGAGAAATTTGGGGTAGGAAAAGCATATGATCAAAATATACTGTATGAAGTTCTCAAGGAATAAATAAAAACACTGTTTTAAAAATTCCCAGTATTCTTAATGAAATGCATATCAAATTGCAGAAGCAAGTGAGAACTATTTCCCCCATAAGTAATCAGGTTGTCTACCTTGGGTTACTTCAGCAAATGTTTTTCCATTTATTCAGAACTCTTTAAATTGACTTCTCTTGTCTTCAGATGGGTGAGAAATTGGCTTGATTAGAGCTAAATGGGGATAATTTTCCTAATGTAGCTGTTATAACATCTGCTGTCATTTATTTTTTTGAATAAATTGTAACCGGTGAGCCAGACTGGAAGCTTAATGATAGCATTACTGCAAAAAGCCAGTTCAATTTCCCATCTAAATGCCAAACTAACTACATGGGAGTAGAAAGGCTAGGTTAAACTTCAAGATTCCCAACTGGCAAAATGGTGGTGTATGACACTGATCTTCTGAAGTAATTGTGAATCAGAACTCCGGTGTTTAAATTTTCCATATTTCAATTTATAAAATTTTATGGAGGCTATTATATTCATAAATCAATTAAGAGCATATTAAAAGTGCAAAGTAAGTGATAATGGGAAAGAGGACATTTGTTCATCTATTTTTTCACACTGATAAATTATTAATATGTTTCCAGAAGAAAAGAGGGACTAGAGAGATGTCCCAGACTTCGGGCAGAGGACACAGATTTGGGTCTCTGCTTTCAAATGACAGCTCACTGCCATCTGTACCTCTGGTTCCAGAGCATCTGAGTCTTCTTTAACCTCCCCAGGTTTCTGCACACATGTAGTTCATATATTTATACTCAGACACACACACACACACACACACACACACACACACACACACACACGTAAGATAAAGTAAACAATATTTTAAAAAGAAAATGTTAAGAAATAAAAGATTATCTTAAAGAAGGTAAGGCCAATGTGATATTTTAGAAACAAGAAGAGGGTGCTGATAATTAAAGGGTTTTGTTTAAAAACATTTTTTAAACTTTCATACAACATATTTTGATCATGTTTTCCCCTCTCCAAATTCCTCCCAACTATCAGTTCCTCCCTGCACCCCCATTTTCTAACAGATTTTCTATTAATGTTTTTTTGTTTGTTTTACTTTTTTTTTTAAGGAAGTCTAATAAGTGTGCTAGTGGTCATTTACAGGATGACTTCTGAGTTTGTTTTGTGTGAAAAAGAATTGACCATTTGGGAGATGTGTAAGATCCAACCAAAAAGAAGGGGAAGCTGACAGTTTTACTGCATCCAGGTCCTTCTGAGCTAGGAAGGGCCACAGACCTGAGAGTGTGTTTATCAGTTTCTAGATTGAGTGTTTTATAGGGACACTGTGTCCTCAATTTTCCCTATTGGTCCCATTTAGATACCAGTCTCCCTAACTCCCTAGATACAGTCTCTACTTACAAAGTTCTATGGGAACAAGAAGTGGCCATCCTTAGGGCCTACTCCCAGCTCACTTCCCCCCCCACCTCAATAGTGTGTGCACTTTTAAAAGGAGAAATAAACAAACAAGCAATTCTACTTCTCCAGCAGGAAAACATTTGAATTGTTTGTCTCCTTGAAAAAGAAAAAGAAGTTATAATTCACTCACTGACCCAGTGAGATAATTATGTTTCTATAATTTAAAAATATGTCTTCAAATCTCACTTCAACAAATGATCTTTTTAAAAAAATTTGGAGGTAATGTCTCATAAAACATTGAAGATGTAAAGCTAAAGTGCTAAGTGACTCTCTAAGCATCATTGCTTCCAGGTCAGGGGTCCCATCACCCTGCAGCTACCATCTTATGGAGACACAAATCAGAAGCAGAAGGTAGTCCCCCAGACATCTGTTAGAAGTGTTTGGTTTTTAAAATATGGTCACATATTACATAGAAAGCCAATTTACTATATTGAAGCTTTAATCTCATTTCAGAGATTGGATACTTTACATCAAGAAATAATATATATTAATATTAACTGTATTTTAGAAATGTGGGCCCTAACAGCATAGGTTTAGTTACTAAGGTTTGCCATTGCCAAATGAATTTTGTATTTCTATGAAATTATGTATGGTATTCAGCTCAGGTGTAAAATTGTATCAATAAAATTTGATGATATTGGAATTACTGGTTTGTAAACTTTTAGATTAGTATGCCCTTTATTCTCTGAAGGTTTAAGTATGTGTTCCCAGCATATTAATTCTTTAAAAAATAATCAACACATGGTTTATAGTTAGTATGTCATATGTTTATAAGGCATAAACACACCTAAAGATTAAGAAGAGGTTCTTTTGTTTATATTTGTACCTAGACAACTGATTTGTTCAGATGCTGAATCTCATGAGCTCTGTTATGAAAACTCCCAATCTAAAGATGATCACATTTGCACTAGTTGTGGTGACATGTGGCTGTATGCCTGCATACTTAGGAGGCTGAGAAAATTAAAAACACTTGAGTCCTGAAATTTGAGGCCCATGTGGGTAGCACAGCAAGATCTCATCTCAAAAGCAAAGATTAGCCTACTCATGACAATATATTTATCCGAACAATCAAAGAAAGAATCAGTAGCTAGGGTGAAAAGGGAGCGATTAGCCGTATCCTTACAGAAAATTAAATGTAATAATGAAGAATATTGGTAGCACGGTTCCAGACAAATGCAAATGTTAGTGGTTGTCTAGTTATTAGTATTTCCTCAGTCTCAGAAATATTGTCAACATTTTTATCTCATTCCATCAAAATAATAGCCCGATTACACAAGTTTATGCATGTGTCCCGAAATGCAGAATGAACAAAAGGGTATTGTGATGAATTTTTAGAGGTCATCTAGTACTTGTTTTCATTACAAAATGAAGCCGAATTCATATAGCAAAAAGTGATTCTTTTCCAAAATTACTAACGAAATTACTCTAAATTATGTCAGCTTCATTTAGCTTTTTTTCTAGTTTTAGTTCATGCAGTATCATTACACTAATTCAAACACAACCACAGAGGAGAATTTATCCACTTATTTTTCAAAAGTAATTACATAAAACATTTTAGAAACATCACAAATCACATATTACTCTACTTAGATAGTTTACCTAAATCCAGAGGAGTACTCACTTTTTAAGTATTAATTCTGCCTTATTTAAATGTTTTCCAAATCAGGACTATAAATTATTTTTGACTTTAGTCCCTAGAATCACAGACACACAAGTCAGTTCAAAAATGATAGTAGAAATGACTATAACTAAATAGTTGACATTATAAAAGGAGATTTTAATTAAAAATTCTTAGTAGTTCTCTTTAGCTTTTGACATCTACACATTTAGTATAACATCAAACACAAAGAAACCTTCTATTTACATGTAGGAGAGGTGAGATCAGTGTTTTTCAAGAACATTGAGTGCCTTCTCTTTTCTAAGATAAACAAGTGGGTTCCGCTACGCTTATAAACAGCCAAATTCCCAATTAAAAATAGAGGCTCCCCAAACAAATATTAGTGACTCGTTAAATGTCTCACATTGTATTATTTTCAGGAGTATCCTGTAATTATTGCTCTTGAAAAGAGAATTCTGAAACAGGTCAATCCTCAGCAGGCACCTGAGTATGATGGGGGTACCAGAGTGTTGCTCCATCTCTGAAAAACAGTCTCAGGGACACATGAACACACCAGGAGACAGGAGGTTTAAATGTGACTTTAGAAATTTCCCTTCTTAAGCTTCCTGATCCTCCTATATCATCATCTCAATGACATGAACAGTTTACTTTCTGTCTACGTAACCTCGGGCACAGCCAGGAAATAATGATTTAGGATTTTAAATTTAAAACATAATAGTGTTTTTTCCCCTCGTTCCTCATTTTACTCAACACCCCTGCAGAGTTGATGCAAGTACTGGCTTCCTTTGAAGTCGGCTGGCTTCATCTTTGATGGAGTATAAAGCAATGGGAGACACTGGCTGTAGTTTTTAGGCATCTCAGTTCTCATCACAAATGATTCCATGTATTTGTCATTAAATACATGGTGTGAGTAAATCCTTGGAAGAACTGCCACGCAGTTAAAATGAGCGGCCATCACCTATGCATATATGCTCTACCAGAACAGAAAGGAAAACATTAACCTGTTTTTAAAGCCGTTTGTCTCATATTCTGCTTCAGCTATTTTCATTTGCAAGAGATTTTGTAGCAAATATTTATGACTTGGTTCACAAAAAAATTATGTTAAAGCTGTACTAAACACCACATAATTTTAGGGCCGTGAACAATGGTTTGTTTCTTTGTTCATGGAATAGACCAAACCAGTATCTGTGGTTGAACATTGTTAGTGTCGGCTGTTGAATATGCTTTGCTCTTATCAATAGTTATACTCTACCCTGTGAAAATATGAGTAAATTACAGATAGAAGGAAAAGGGTGAAGAATTTGGCTGTGGAACTTCTATTCACATTTGTGGCATTTTTACTGAGCATCAATCATTCTTTAGATATCACATCATATGAAGCACATGGAAAAACTGTACTTCTCTGCCCCCTCTTTCAACCGTGAGAATTGTTTGTTGTGTATTTGTGTGTCGGGGGTACGTGTTTGCTCATGCTGGAGTCCAGAGGTGGATGTCAAATATCTTCCTCCGCTACTGTTCACTGTGTTCTGCGATAGGGTCTCGCTCACTGAATCTGAAGCTCACTTATTTGGCAATACAAGCTGTCAAGCAAACCTGTGTAAGTGTCTTGTGCCTCTCACCCCAAAGGCCTGTGATGTCCACTTAGCCGTGCAGGGGTGCTGGGATCCAAAAGTGGGACTTTATGTAGATTCGGCAAGCACTTTATCAACTGACCCGCTTCCTCAGACCCTGGGGTGTGTTTTGTCTAATACTATTTTGAACAGAGGGACTATGCAAAGTCTTTTAATTACGGAAGCTGTCTTCTCACTCTTCTTTGGCAGCATCATGGAAGCACATGCGCTGTATAGAAACAAGTTGGAACGCAGAGTGAGCATGTGGCTCACAGCTGTGAGCAGAGCCCAAGGATGCTGCAGAGGATTTGTCTGATCAAAAATTTAACTTCTGAGTTGTAAGACGGCAGAGTGTTGGCAGAAAACACTTTCCCCACACAACCGACAGAAAACTTTAATCCGTGACTTGAAAATGAGGTGGAGGCCATGGAGAATCACAGTAAACAATAGAAGCTGAAAGATTAGATAAAGTACAGAAACACGGATTTTACATTTAGAAAATAAACCAAAACTTCGGAGCTAGAGCTGAATGAGTAAAGCAGCAGAGAACACAGAAGAATCCCTCAGTCAATGGGTCCAAAAATAAGAAGAGAAGGAAAATTACAGAAGATGAGACATAAATTAAAGTGAAATTATGGACAGCAGAGTGACAAGCTCTATGAAGCAGGAGCCGGAAGCCTTCACCCAGCACCAGTAAGCAGTACACTTGAGCAAGACTGGGAAACATATGGAAAACTCATATGACCTTGTCTTCAAATTCCAAATCACCCCCTTACTTCCACTAAGAAGAGCCATGGACCTAGTGAAGCACAGAACCATGTGAACACCCTCAGGGGCTGAAAGCACTGAAACTCAATGAAGCAAATGTACTCAAACCAAACCCACAGACGCTAATATAAAAGGGGCGTGAGTCCTTTTAAGATGGAATTCTTTTGCAAAGGAAATGTGAACCTGAGTGGGAACACTTCAATAGCTTGGATAATGAAATCTAGCCATTATAATCCGGAACACATATGTAGAAGGCAATAACAGGTCATGTAGGAACTGTGCTGAGACAATACATCATGCTGAGGGCTGAGAAAACTTTCAGGAAGAGTTGGCATGCATTGACACCCAACAATAAATTCTGCAGGTAACTGAGATACTGCACATCTAGTATTAACTAATCTTATCAAGCAGGTTTTAACTGGTCACACAAGCCGTTTCCACCCAATAAGCTTTGAGACAATTCTAGGAGGTAAGTAATATTCACTGGAGAAAGGAAGATAAATTGATTGAGCTTTAATCTCTTTATCTTTACTATACTTTGCTTTTTTTTGTTTTCTCAACTTTGGTCTTGTTAAATTTAATTTTTAATTTATTTATCCTATTTTAATATTTGTATCTCTTGATTGTCATGATTGTTATTTGTTTTTATGTCAATTCTATTAAGTTTTCTCATTAATGCTCTTACCTATGAAAGAGACATGTTTCCCCATTTCCTTTTCTTTCTATGTCTTAACTATACTTTTCTGTTTTTAAACATTTTCAAACTCCCTTTACCCTAACACATTCCTTTTCCCACCTATAAACATTTCCCATCTTCCTTTCCTTCTGTTTCTCTAATCCAAACCATAGTCTATCTTAGCCTATTTTTTTCCATTCGTACATTTAGTAATCAGTATTTTTGTAAACACTGGATGATACTTATTCTTTCCTCCACCACGAATTTATTTGAGTTTAAAGAGAAATAATTTTGAGTGATCAATATTATACTTCATAGCAAACCTATGAAATATACATCACTTTGTAATTCAAACATTAAGGATGCAAACCATTGGACCAAAAAAATATTGAAAGCTGCAAGAAAGCAACAGAGAGTCACATAGGAAGAAAAACCAACAATTACATAGCATAATTGTCAGTAGAAACTCTAAATGCCAGAAGGGCATATTCCAAGCCCTGAAGGATGATAGCCTCAACCTCATATTACTACAGCTAGCAAATGAATAAAAAAAAAAAGAAAATAGTTTCGTGATAAACACCAACAAAAGGAATTCTTAACTAAACTAGCAAACAAAAGGAATCTGACACACTGACGTGAAGGATAAACACATCGACAGGTTTTATCGAGGAGAAAAGTAGCTACAGCAGCAATAAAGAAAAGAGATATTGAGAAAGGAAAAAAGTTTCACACCAAAATGAAAGGGTTCCACACACATCTTTAGCAACAATTCTGTCTGTCAATTACCTTTATATCCTCACTAAAATATTCAGACTGTATGGAAGCAGGACTCATCAACTGTTGCCTGCCACAAATGCACCTCACAAGCACAGACAAACATCTCTAAGCAAATGAAGTTCAAATAACTAAAACCAGGATTACAGGATCAAACTGTGTCGCTTCCAGGTATGTACACCCCAAAGTCTGTAAGGCAACATATCATATCAACTGTTGCATGAATTTATTGTAGTGCTAGTCACAATAACTCACTCAGGATCAACCCAAATGTCCATCAGCAGATGGGTAAATAAAGAAAATGTGGAATGCACATGCAGTGGAGTTTGATTCAACATAAAAAAATAAAATGCTATTTTCAGGAAAGATGGATACAATTAGAGATCATCACAGTGAAATAAGAAAGATGTCAATAGAGAAAATTCATATTTTTCTTATTTTTATTTATTTCTACTGAACCATTATAATTTTTGGGTTCCTCATTTTCTTGATAGAACTTGGTCTATCTTGAGTTTTATGTGGGAGGTCTGTATGTGAGAGAGGGGGCTATCTCTTTGTTTGCATGTTAAAAAATAGGTTAAAACAAAACAATTTTTAAAGATAGCAAATGTATGTTTATAAATAGTCCACCACACTATTATGATTTTTGTAGGCCTCAATGGAATTGTGTTATTACTGTTTAGTAAATGTCTGATCTTTCTCTAAGTATTCATATTTTACTTTCATTAGGATTATTCTATTAATTTTTATTGATTTACACTCCTTTACGGTTAGAGTCCTTAAAATCATATCCCTGCATAACATTTATGTGAATGAATTATGTTCTTTCGGTGAAAGAACACCAAAGGAGAGAGATGGGGTTACATCTTCATAGGACCTTCAAGGATTTCCTTTAAAGGATTTGTTTTGAGAATGTCTGGCTGCTTGGTACAGTTAGTTCATAATATATGAAGATCTGGAGTAGAGAATTGTGGGAGAAAATGTATAGATGATTGTTTTCCTGTGTTGCTTCACACACACACACACACACACACACACACACACACACACACACACATCTCATAACAAGAGACTGCATTCTATTAAATTCTGTTTCGATTAGAAATACAATCCAAATCCTGAGAGGAAAATGCTGGATACCAGAGTTATAAAACCCTCAGAGGACTTGGCAGATTCCTGCTAACTGCAGACAGGCATCATAGTTCCCTTTTAAATGGGTAAATTTGGTCTTTCTCCTTTTTTTTCCTTCTAATTTTTAGCTGTGTGCTCCTAAGTCAAAATTTAGTATTATGGGTTGAACTGGAAAAGTAAAATTTACATTTCATACTGGAGGGTGAGGAATTTTAACCTATTGTTAATAGCCCCTTAGAAAGATAGTTGAAGATATGGCTAACTCATAGCATGTTGACTATCTGAAGAACGAATTATTATATCCTTGTCAAATTTTAAATATCATGCTGTTAAAAATATTAGTCACAGAGGGGGCTGTTTGACAGTAGTGTCACAGAAAATCTCTGGTCTCTACTAACAGGCAGACCCTGTAACTTAATATCAGGGTTCTCCGGAGTTCTACCTACCACTGACAGACTCTGGCTCAGTGCCGGGGACAGCTTCAAGTTTCCTTGGAATGCTGGCAGGACTCTGCCAGCCTCACTCTACTTGCTGTTCTAGCCAGCTGAGGAGGCCTTGTGTCTTTCTCCCTCCCATAATCTCCCAGCAAAGGTTTAGAAGAAAGTCTAAAGAAATAAAAAAAAAAGCTATCATTTTAAGCCAGGAAGAGTTTTATATTTCATATATATATCTCCAAGAATTGAGAGTGGAGATCTAGACTAGAAGGTAAAAAATAAAATAAAAATGGTCCAAAGAATTTCTTTTTAAAAGGTGTTTGCTTTTTTAAGCCTTAAAAATAAGATTAGAGACTGGCTTAGATGAGCCCAACTGTGATTAAAAAATAAACCTTTTATAGTTGTCAAGATTTACCCCCCCTTTTTTGTTCTTTGACTTTTTCTGGCAGGGAAAGGGGCGATCTTTACCTAATCAGAGGAAAGTAAGAAGACTCACTGAGGTAGCAGGAGCTTCATGTGGGTGAAGGTCAGGCCAATTTTCACCCAAGCAACGCTGTTTCATCACTAGGCCGACAAAGATCGGGATCCTTCTTTTCTTGATCCTTTTGTGCTTTCCGCTATTACTTTTACAGATCTAAAAAAAAAAAGAACCCAGAGGATTTTTTTTTCATCCAAAAGTTCTATTTATTTTAAAAATCCTTCAAATTTCATGTCTCAATGGTGTAGCAACTTAAGGAAGATTTAAAACCCATAGGTTTAGGTTACATAGCAAAGGCAACTAAGAACTAACACTGAATGTCGTGGATGTTTTTTTATTAGAACTGAGTCATTTGTTTAACCCTGGACTGTATTCCAGTTCCGGTAATATTGCCACTTTTTAGTTCCAAGGTTTCTGTCTTCTGTATCTTCAAAATGTTTCCCCTGTTGATAAAACATTGGGTTACAAATTGGATGCTATTGCACTTGGCAGCTTGGAAAAAGGACTGGCTGAGAAGCCAAGACCATAAAAGAAATACTCATCCTAGCAATGTGTGGTATCCAAAATAGATATATCTTATATGATTTTAGTTTTAAACATCAGCAGGCTTTTTATTTATAAGATGCACTAATGCACCGTTCCCTGGACATGACAGTTTGACTCCATATTTTCTTTTTTTTTTTTGTAATTTTATTAAATTATAAAAAGTTTCCATTTACGCATATTTTCTTATCTAAGTAATTCTAAATTATCCTTGCATGTTTGCTCCTTTTTTTCTCTTCCCTGTAAGTCTTATTTTCTCATGTCTTTACTTGCCAGTTATTTCTTTTTTTCTTGTTGCTTTTATATGTCACTAAAGCCTAGGATAGGAGTCAGCAGTTCTCTGAGGAATCTGTCTGGACACTTTACCCCCAAAACAGACTTGAATTCTTAAAACTAAAAATTACATAGTTAACACTAAAGGTGTTAAGGAATTTGTATGGATTCCCTAAACACCAGCCATCTAAGTTGTTTAGTAATTATAAATATATTAGCATCTCTATCTCAGTTATTTATGACAATGTGCTCAGATGACCTAGTTTTTAACTTTAGATTTTATTATTGTTTTTAATTATCTGTTTATATGTGCGAGTGTGCGTATGAGTACAGTATCATTAGAGGCCAAAAGCATCAAATCTTCTGAAGTCTTGCATTGAGGGGGCTGGGAACTGACCCTGGGTCCTCTGCAAGAGTAACATGTACACTTTTTGGCTCTGCCTGCATTTATCTCTGCATGTCAGAAGAGGACACCAGATTTCATCACAGATAGGTGTGAGCCAGAGTGTGGTTGCTAGGAATTGAACTCAGCGTGACTGAAAAAGCAGCCAGTGGTCTTAACCTCTGAGTCATCTTTCCTGGCCCAGAACATGTACTCTTAACCCCTGAGCTATCCCTCCTCCCTTGGTTTTGTTACTTATGGAAAGGAAGACATTGTATAAATCAGTGAATTTTTACTACTTGAACTAATGGCAAAGATATGTGAAGCTTCCTCCACCAACATTTGTCATCTCACTATAAAACTCCAGAAAATGCCATTTTACCTTTAAGTTGGTTCATTATTTTCTTAGTTTAAAAAGGGAAGGGTTAAAATGCCACTTTCTCCTTTGTTTTGAGGTTCATTTTCTAGCCATCCTTTTCCATCAGTGAACAGCCACTATGCATGCTTCTCATTCTTTAGGTACCCAGTTATTTTTAAGTGTTGTAACTTAAAACCATAACATTTATGTCAACTGTTATTTAAAAGATCAACAGCTTCCCATTTTATCAAAGTCAGCATTTTTGGGCTGAATGTTAGCACAGCTCTCAGAAAATGGTGGCGTGCAATTTCATGTCAGCTGTATTGAGCAGCAGAGTTCTTTAATGTGCTTAGCCAGTGTTTGTATGCTTGGTTCGCCAGCCCTTGTATGGTCTGTCTCTTTTCAGGACTGTAGAGAGTTAAAAGCAGCGAACATGCTATGACAGTGCTGTCCCTGTTGAGGACATTCATTTTCTTGAGTAGATCAGTTCACAATTACTTCAGGGCAGTCATATAGGCCATTTTACTTGGTCATTAATTAAGCAATAAGACATGACAGGCAATATATTTCTGGGCCATTTAACATATCTCTTGAGGGATTTTTAAAGCATGGGGCTAAAGGTCAAGTGACTTTAACCACTTGAGAAGTTCACTGCCAGGATTTTTTTTTTAACATATACAAAAACTTGAATATAAATGATTGAAAACAAGACAAATACAGGGATTGATTTCAATGTACCAAAACAAAAATTAGCATAATAATTTATAAATAAGTATATGAAGTATTTTATACTTGTACTCTGTTTTATTGTTTGATCAACTAATTTTCCTATTAATTTTGTGAAATGCTTATTATTTCCATTATACAGCATAAGCATGAAAGCCTCAGGAAAGTCCTACAGCTACGTTTTTGCACTATGATTGTAGATTACAAGTTATTGACTTAAAGCATTCTTCTCAACCAATTTCAACATTCTTTTAATGAAAGCAAATAATGTCCTAGAAAATATTCTTGTCTCAGAAACTAATTATTTCTTTTGATGTCATGATTCCTTTTAGTAAATTCCAAAAATTAATAACATTATTAAGTCAATAGTTAATGACATATATAAAATAATCATAATAGCTGAAGGATATAGTTCAATGACAGAGTACTTGACCAACATGCATTTATGGATATGTTATTAATAGGTTTGTTGAAAAATAGTTGTCATGCAGACAAGGCCATCTTTTGGAACAAACTCTTAAGAAAACATCATGAATGATTTCTTGTCTAAGAATAACATCCATGTTTATTGCTTGACCTCAGGAACCTGTTAATGCATACCTTACCCTTTAAACCTGTGCTGGTTTTACTGAGAAAATAAATTAAGAATATATTACATTCTTAAATATTATTTTATATTTGCTAGCTGCATGTTGAAGATGATAGGTGTTTACACATGCTCCATGACAGACATGTGAAGATCAAAGAACAACTTTTGGGAGTTGGTTCTCTCTTTCCACTGTGTGGTTCCCAGGAATTAAACTCAGGGTTTCAGTTTTGTTGGCAGGTATCTTTCCCCATAGAGCAATCTTGCTGATCTCTCCTTTGAGTTTAGAGAGAATATTTTGATTTGAAATACTGTGCAAGGAGCAGCCATTTCTTCAAGACATACAGAGAGGAGGTACTCACTGTAGGAAGTGCAGGCCTAACTTCCAATTGCCTGAATGGTGGCTTCTGAAAGAGGTCAACCTAAGAAGGAGAACCGAGAGGCTGCGCTAGGTCACCACCATCTCTGGTTGTTCTTTGGACTTGAGGATCCACTTCGCTCCCGATACAGGTGTTATTATTACTCACCAACTAACAGTGATTTCATGCGTAATTTTTCTTGAAACGAGCTGAACTTTAACATATTGTTTCATTTTTGTCACTTGTGACTAAAATATTAATGAAAAGAAACCCGTAAGAGCTTCTGGAATTGACATAAGTCACAAGTCTCAAATTAGCCTCTCAAAAAGCTGGTATATGAAAAGTTGATCCAGTATATTTATATTCTGCTTGAAGTAAATTTTAAAACTCAAAGCTTGGACTTCCCACGGGGCAAGGAACCCTGACTGCTCTTAAGACTAGAGAAGGAGGGGAAAGTGGGGAAGCAAAGGTGGGGAGGGGGAGGTGGGGAGGGGGGATGGAAAAGGAAGGCGGGGAAGAGGTGGAAATTTTTAATAAATAAATAAAAATAAAGAAAAAAATAAAGAAAAAAACCTCAAAGCTCTTTAGAGTCAGTGATTTTTTTAATCTCTGTCCATATTTAAAACCATTTACAGCCTGGATTAAGTCTTAAAGACAGATATTTAAGCTGGTGGATGAGGAGGTTTTTCCAAAATTTATTACTTTTCTATTCCTGGCTATACTTCCAGCAAGTAAAATATAAATTACCATAAATGCATTGAGCCTGTATCAAGTACATCTCTTTAAATATAAATTTATAATAAAGAGGACTTCTAGTAGTTTTAACAGAATCATTTTGTTAAGATGGATTAGGTTGAATATATATCACACATCCCCTTTTGCTGTTGAAGAATACTCCCAACTGTACAATTATGGTATCATGTAAAAAAAATCACTTAATCAAAATTTTCTTGTGAAAATTTCAGGCAAAATAATGTCCTGGTGAAGAACTGTGAGTGTTTCTCCTTGTTTGAATGGAGATTCATGGAGACCATGCATTTTAAGGTCCAATATTGAGACCGAACGTCAAGAGCCATTTTGCTAATACTTTTATGGCCATTTGAGGTCTTCAAAAATTTTAAGCTTTTATCCTTAGAATGCCTTTTTAGGCCATTGCCAAGAAGGTCCGATCCACTCTATTACTGCAGATGGCTCTCTCTAATATACCAATAGTTATTAAAGGCTCAAATCATGGGTTCTTAGACTTTCCCCCTCCGTTTTCCTTTTTTTATTTATAAAAGGCTTCTATATAAATTACTGTACATGCACAAAAAGACCCCATTTAGAAAATAGTTTCTGAATCCCCATTCTGTACAGTAATGGTCCATGCAACTGTATTAAGTCAGTTCCTTTAATGGGGAGAGTGCCTTTTTAGTTGGTGAGAAATCTGCTCCTGCTGAGATTTGAACCAGGAACCCTTAGATCTAAGAGCATTTGCCTTACTCTTTAGATAAAGTGAAATCTTCTTAGAAGGGGTGGGGGTAAGGTGGGGTGGGGGGTTTCTTTGACTTTGGAGCTCTATCTTTGACAATTTTAGACTTTCTGAATTTTTTTTTCTCAGTCTTTTTCCTTCACCATGTGTTTTGTCTGTTCTCGTTTTTCTTGTTTGATCATTTGACTGACACAGGATTTAAAAAATGTGAATATGAACTTCTGCATCTAAGACTAGCATTTAATATCTATTGTTGCAATACACTTAAAAAGCTGTAAATACAATTAAAGCCTCACGGTTGAACTGGAGACTCTCTAATATTCTTCTTTGTGTAAGAGTCTGCGAATCGTAGTTATTTTTCTAAGGCTTGATTTTCTCTCTGTGGGGAAAAAGAAAATCATCATGTGATCCCATGAATGATTGATGATATTTACTCCATCAGTAGGGCTTCTAGAATCATCTGAAAAACACACGTGGTGGCGGAAGAAAAGCTTACTGCCCTTTATGTTGTTGGGATCGCATACACTTAGTAGGTGAATTTCAATGAACTTCTGATACAACTTCCATCAATTTTTACAAACCCCATAATATTCCCTAAGGTCTAGCGTATGTATAGTCGATTATGAGATGAACCTGTCTTATTTATGTTTTGTTAGGGACAGGATCTTGAATAGCCCAGGTTAGCCTTGAAATCTTTATGCAGCTGAGAATGACATTGAACTTCTGGTGTCCGTCTCAGCAACCTGTGTGTTGGGATTTTATCAGTATGCCGTCACACTTGATTTAAGTTTCAAAACTTGATTTGTTCTAAGTGTTTGGTAAGGAAAGCTGAGTGTTGGCAGTCTAAAGCATGGGACAAATGAGGAAGCAGTATGTGATATTACAAAGAACAAAGTGACTTTCCTCTCTCTGAGTCCCGTGAGCTGCCATTGTTTCAGCATCAAATATTTTCTAAAACTCTCAGTCCGTCAGGCGCTTTATGGAGCATATAAAGATTCCCTTGCATAGGAGAAATTGTTGACATAAGGGTGAGTTTAGACAATTTAAATACTCCAACTGGAAATATATGTATAGCCAAAATGTTTTCCACACAAAAATAGAACTTAGTAGCACATATTCTTTCCTTGTTGCAATGTTACCCCTAATTGTTCACTTGTCACTCCCTGAAGTCAAACTGCAAACATATAGACAGAGACTTGGTACTTTATGTGAGATCAGAATGTTATGAACTCTTGTTTAATAGGGTCTTTAAAAAAGAAATAGAAAACTTAAGTTTTTTTCTTGGATGATCAGCAATACTCAACTAAATTGTTAAGTCACTTAATTGCCCTAAAATTATGTCATCGGCAATAGCTAGATTCTTGAAGATGAAAGATGACATGAAATTATATTGAAGAATTTTCACATCCAAAGGCAATGAAATATTTCTACTACTATAGGAAACAAAATTTTCTAAATAAATACTCTTTTCATTTTTGTTTCATGATCTGTTTAATGTCATATCAATTGTATGGTTATATGTCCATCAAAATGATTGCAGTAGACCAACCATCCAGAAAATATCTGTGTGTTAAAGGGGGAGTTAGTGACTGTCATAGAAAACATAGACCATGGTGCCTGTCATAGACAGTGAAATGAACCTATGTAAGCCAATTTATAATTGAGACCTGTGCTGTCCAAATTTCTGGTTCCTGATTAGTTTTTACACACTATAAAATGTGAAAAACAACTTTTTTTCTTCATGGAATGAATGATTTCTTTTTTTTTCAGTTTTAGGGACAAAGAAAAAAATGGTTAAGTATTCACCAGATGACTTACCCATTCTAAACTGTTTCTGCTAGTGTTAGACTTTCCTCATCAACCTGAAAAAGCAAGATAAGAATACTCTGTGGCCACTTCTGTGTGTCATTGGCACATAGGTCTTGAGAAATGGAAGGGCAATGGGTACAAAAAGAAGAGTTAAAATAAATATCAATAAAATGATGCAAGAGGGAATACTCTACATTTTAGATTCCCTACTTCTTGGGAAAGAAAGTACGCAGCTATTTGAAACTACCCGTAAGCAATGAAGTTGAGTTTGGCTGTTTTTCTGTGCTTCTGCTCTCTTGTTAGGTTGTGTAAACACCAGCGCATCTCTCTCCAGGTAGTGATTATTGTTTCCCTAAATATGACTCTCTGAATTCAAGACCTTTTCTTTCCTCCTTAAATTCTTCATTAAAGAAGCATAACAATTAGCAAACATGTTTCAGAGAAAGATAAGAAGACAAATTGCAATTTGGAGGAATGTGAATGAGTGTCCTCTTCTGTGTAATTGCACTGTCATCTCCACAAATATAACTGACACCATGAAGAGGAAAATCAACAGGGTGCCAGGAGCATGGGCTGTGTCTCCACCATTCCACCTTTATCTCCAAGTCTGCTTTTTTTTCCATTTGTTGAATGGAATTTTTCCGTTTGCTGAATGAAATCTGAAGCAAATACTATAACTTTCTCAAGCCATATTCTGATTATACATTCTGCAGCTCATTTGGTGGAAATAAGTTCTCATAAGTAGCATGCAATCGTCCTGTCCAGGGTAAAATTAAAACTAACTTGATTTTCACCTAAAATCAAAGTTTTTCTCTTTTCCCACATAGACTAATTTGGACCTGAGACAGGGAGATTGGTATGACTGCTGTGTGCCTTTTGCTAGGGAGACATGAAGGAACATTTATTCACCCTTGATAGGGTAGCAGTGATAGATCAAATATACAATTCCACCCAAGCCTAGCATAATGAGCTAGTGAATTTATTAGGGTCATTAACAGTAGTATGGGTGAGGGGTCACTGACAGGAGTATGATGACTTAAAAGTAGCTTCCTTGTAAGAAAAAAAAAATATCCTAGCCCAGAATGAGTGATGACTCAGTAAAGTTGCTCCCGGGAGCTCTCAGAAAAGCTCCCAAGCAGATCCCTACACTGAAGGCTCTCTCCTACCCAGTAATGTATTCATTGCTTTTATAGCCTTGAAGAGAAGCCTGAAGAATCATCTATCTCTTCCTTTTCTAAGTTTTGTGAATCTTCTGAACCTCGAAAGTTTCCATTAACTTCTGTGGTTTTGTGAGTCTCCCTCCCACTTCCTGGAAGGAGTGTTTCAACCTTCTCATTGACCTCTACTCCCTCCTCCATCTGCTTTCATGTTCTAATCTTTTCATAAGCAGAGTGAGTATAATGAGAAGTTAGATAAACCCATTATCTACTGAGTCATCAATTTGTTTCAGGGATGTTTCTTAGAAAACACATTTGAAATTTCCAAATTAGTTATTTTTCTTATTGTTGCGCTAAAATATGCTATTATCATGGCTGAGGCAATTTACAGAAGGAACAGTATATTTAGTTTTATTCTCTTGAGAATAAGAGGCCATCATGTCAGGGAGACATGGTAGCTGTTAGCAGGAAGTTGAGAGTTCATATTCTTTAAGTGCAAGCATGAAGCAGAAAGAGTAAAATCGGTGAGTGGGACTTGGACTTAAAACTCTCAAATCTCACCTCCAGTGCTGCGCTTTCTCCATCAAAGCCAAGCCTCCGACACTTCCCCAAGCAATGCCACCAACTGGGGAACCAGATATTCAATAATGTGAGGCTAATGGGTAACCTATCTCGTTCAAACCACCACCATTTCTATTCCGATTTTGCCAGATGGTTTTTCCTAGATGATTTGTAGACATGCCTGCTGAGCCTTCCAAATGTGGTGACGTCTTGGGCTGAACGGGGCTTTGCTTTTGACTAGCTTCTTGAAACCTCAGTCCTCAACATATGGGATTGCTCCTCATAGAGATCTCCCAGATGAAACTCTTAAACATTTTAAGAATTTCCTTTGGCTGGTGTCCTTTGCCAGCTGGCTTCTCAGCAGCTTTTCCCACATGGTCCACACTTGATCTGTAGCTGTCATGTCATGCCTCATCTCTCTTCCCTCATGCTATTCACACACCTCTTATCATAGCTTTGGATTTCTGTTTTGTCTTAATGAATCTGTGTGCACCACAGGAATGCTTAGTGCCTCTAGAAGCCAGAAGAGTGTGTCATATGCCCTGGAACTGGAGTTGCAGACGGTGGTAGATACTGGGTATTAAACCTGCGTCCTTTACGAGAACAAGTACTTTTAACTGCTGAACCATTTTCTTCAGCATCTCACCTCTGATTTCTGAGGTGAAAGTTAAAAATACCATATCCTGGAAGATGTAGGTAAGGTAACACTAAGTGGTTTCTTTGCATTCCCTCTAGTCATACCTTCCTTCTGGGAAAGGCAGGCCCTGCATGGAGATATACAATATTGAGCAATATCTCTTCCATATTTTATTGTTTTATTTTATCTTATTTTCTTCTCTTTTTCTCTCCTTCTCCCTCCCTTCCTCCTTCACTTCTTTCATCTCTCTTTTATCTGTTTTGAAACAGGGTCTCATGTAGCCACTGCTGGCCTAGAATTCTACTCATCCAGCCAAGAATAACACCCTTAAATTTTTTATCCTTCCTTCTCTACCCCTAAATTCAAGTATTATAGGTATATGCTACTCTGTGCCCCCCTTTTTTGTGAGGTTAAGACTGGATCTTGTTGTCATCCATAATACCTTTGCAGTCACCATCATCATGACACAGTCACTTTAAAATGCTCTTACTAGATAAATTTATTGTTTTGCAATTTCACACATGTACATTATGTATTCTGACCTAGTTCCTGAGTGCTGGGGTTATAGGCACATATCACCCAGACTGTTTATATATTCCCAAATTTCTTGTGTTGGTTCTTGATAATTTAGTCCACGTTAATTACACATTATTTTGTGATTTTTTTTCTCTTTTGTTCTTTTAGAAAGGATTTCTCTGTGTAACTCTGGCTGTCTTGGAACTCACTCTGTAGACCAGGCTGGTCTTGAAATCGGAGATCCACCTGAATCTGCTACTCAAGTGCTGGAATGTTTTTAAAAATCAACACAAGAACTAATGGGTGCCATCAAGGTATCGTGAAACACATGTATCTTTCTACTTTGTTTACATCCAGTTATTTCTTTTACTATCTTTTTTTGCCCCTCTTCCTTTCTACTCTTCTCTCTCTCTCTCTCTCTTTCCATCAAGTTCAGTTTGCGCTGGCTATCCCCCTGGAACCAGGTCAATCTACCAGTCTACCAGGAGTCATGCTCTTACAGAAACCAGCTCTTTCTCAGCACCCACTACTTGTTGCTAAGGGTGAAATTTGTGTCTCCCTGCTCCTTGCTGGGATTTTGCTGGGATTTTAGGTTCCATAGGTCTTGTTCAAGCTGTGCATTCATATATGTGGTTGCCCTGTTGTGTCTGGAAAATATTTCATTTTTAGGCATTCACAGTCCCTGTATCTTATAATCTTTCCATAGTCTCTTCTCCGCTGATCTCTAAGCCTTGGGGAGAGATGTGAAATAGATATTCTTTTGAGGGCTGAGGACTCTGAAGTCTTTTTCCCTATATACATTGAACAGTTTTGGGTCTCTATGTTAATCATCATCTACTGCAAGAATAAGCTTCTCTGATGATGGCTGAGAAATGCTCTAATCTATGATTAAAGTGAAAAGACATTATAAATCAGATCAGTAATCTCCACTTAACAGAATAACAAAAGTAGGCTCTCACCTACAGCTTTACACCTATCTAGATGTAGGTTCTTACACCCTAAAATGGTGTCAGGTATGAGTTCCATCTTGAGGAGTGGGTCTATTTATATTTACTCAGAAAGTATTAGTCATCTCCATAATATTCTTTCTAGTATTGCTCCAGTGGGCATATCTTGGTCCTGCCAGTTTTTGTAGTGTGCGGGGCTCATAACTGGGTGAGACTTTTTTCCCTCTGTGGTATGCATAGTAACTCCTAGAACAATTAAAGCTGGACAGTGGAGCTAAAGCTTCCAAGCAAATGCCAGCATGATTTCTCACTTCTACAACTCAAGTATATGATGACATCATCAATCAAGTCTTCCTTTCTAGTTCTGGAGTGTAGCCAAAGCAATGCAACACTCTAGACTTCTTTTATATAGTACATCTTTACAGAACTTGTTCGAAGGCCTTTAGCCCTTCTTAGCTTAGTGCTTTCTGACCCCCTGCACAATTAATACTTCCTGTTCTATTAATCCCTTTTCACCATTTATATTACTACATTTTATCACCATCTTTGTCCTCTTAAGAGCTTCCTGATCACCATGGGTCTTCTAAATGAAATATACATACCTAAAGATTCAAAGCTACCATTCACATATAAGAAGAAAGATGTGACAATTGTCTTTCTGAGTCTGGGCTATCTCATTCATTCCAGTACCATCCATCCACCCGAAAATTTCATAATTAGATTTTTCTTTACAGATTAATAATATCCCATAATGTAAATGTGCCACATTTAATAATTTAGATTGTTTCTGTTTCCTGTATATTGCAGATAGAGTAGCTGTAAACACAGATGAACACATATCTCTATATAAAAACAGAGAGCTTCAGATATGAGGCCAAGAGTGGTGTAAATGGTTTGTTCATGTGATAAATCTATTTCTAACTTTTTGAGGAACTGCCACAATGATTTCCATAGTGCCTTCACCAGTTTTCACTCTCACCAGCAGTCAATAAGTTTTCCCTTTTCTGAATGTGAGATTTATTTTTACAGTATTATGAGACTTGATATAGACCTGGAAAACAGTGAGATTATTCTCTATGGCTTCAAGATTTGTGCCATTAAGTTGTAATTAGGCAAAGTCAGAGAGAAGAAGTTACAGTTCAAAAATAGCTGATGATATAGAACCAAGTGTTACTTGGGTTCAGTGGGTTTGATCTTTTGAGAATCTAATCACAGGAGTCAATTGAGTCTGCCCTGTACTTTTGATATATAGAAGTCTGAGCTAATAAATGGATCTCATTTTAAGCTGCTAAGTGCATGAATGTTTGTTACATAACAGTAGATATTGAATATAGTTAGATAAATGGAATCAAAGAACACGCTGTCATTTGATACAGGCTTCTTTTAAACAACAAAACTTTAAAAAATAAAGATACCATAGTTTTAATTTCCAGGCACTTGAAGTACATTTGGGTTGTCTCCAGCTTTGGGTGGTTATACAAAACCTGCCCTCATTTTCAGTGGACAAGGTTTGTGTAAGATATAATTTAATTTATTTTATATAACCACCTTCTATGTCATATTAGTATGTGTTTTCATTTATAAGCAACAGCTCATCTGTTTTCTCAAGTGTTCATTTGTGTTTTCACTAGCAGTATCTCAATGAGTAATGTCTGCCTAATTTATGTTAACTATTCTGATAGACATAAAACCTGCACTTTTGCTGACTGCTGACTATAATTTCAAATACAGTTACTGCAAACTTTGGAAGTTCTGTACAAACTGTTATTTTCATAAAACACAGGACTATGTTTTAAATTGTTCCTTTAAAAGGCACAGTTTGAATATATGCATGTCTGTAAAGACAGTCACAGTTTTAGATATTGACAGTTCTCTAATTGTATACTGATACTTGGACCAAAGATCATTGGTTATTTAATACTTATTGATATTAGTTATAAGCTATGTACTAGGACTCATGCTAAGGATTACAAGATAGAGGAGTTGGATGATTTGGCCCGACACTTCAGAAGTTCATGCCCATGGGAAAAGCAGCTACATTATTTATAACTTCAATGTAGCAGATAGTTGTCGTGATGTAGGTATATACACAATGCTATTAAGTCACTAGTGAGGGACCACAGGATTGTGCTTGAGAGAGCAGGAAATGCTATGATGAACTATGACTATTGAAGCACAATGGCTGAGACTGAAGGCTGAACTGGATGGAATATTTACACAAACTAAGCTTCCAACGCATGGTTGGAATCAGATTGAATAATCTGAATGGTATTTTCTCTTGACACTTTTTATGTGTTTGTACTTTCCCCCCAAATAACTGTGCTACACACACCATTAGGAACAATATGCGACAGGATTTTGTGGATTCCCAGAGGAAAATTTCTTTTTCTTACAGGTGTGTTTCCACAGAGGTAAGAATTTAGGCATCAACCAAAACAGGTGCTTTGAAGTTCTGTTTAAGAAGTTCTGGTTAACACCGGCTTCTTAGCAAATCATTTGAATTTCAGTGTCTTATGTTTATAACTGTTTTGTGATTGTTCCTGTTGGTTAGGTTCTTGCTATAAGTCAAACATGATCTCAAATTTGTGGGCTTTCAAAGTACTAGGAATATGTCTGTACCATTATGTGCTTCTTCTTCTCTGTGTGTGGTGGAAGAAGGGTGGGTGCGTACACCTGCACACTTTACATTTATACACCATGCTAAATAACTTCTGTAAATGATTTAATCTAGCTATCTTATACTGAAAAACAATTTATCAACACTGAAGTTTGTAATGCAATGTGTTTTAATAAAAAGATTGTGTTTTTTTATATTTTTAGTTCTTCTTATAGCAAAAGGGGGAGCATATGTGGTTTGATATACACATGAAGAGCAGCTGAGAGGAGATAAACGTTGCCAAAACATAATCGGATGCTTATAAAGTGAATCAGACAAAGATGAGTTTTTTTTTTTTTTTTTTTTTTTTTTTTTTTTTTTTTTTTTTAGAAATACATCCTCATGTGCACTGTCTGGGTCTTAAGGAAAACATTTGGGTATTTTTAGTTGCGTTTGATTTAACTTTCAGAAGAGTTTGCACTGGGGTAACAATTGACTTTTGAGGTGTGTAATCAGAGCTCAGCAGGTTGTAATGAAATCGCCTTTGATGTTCTCCAAGGCTGTTTATAAGCTCTGCTAGAGATGGCAACCCAATGTCTTCAAGGAAGATTCAGAAACACAGAATGCCTTTTTTTCTGTGTCCTATGCATGATAATGTCTTTACTGCTTGAATGTAACCAAGTATCTGTTAGAAATAAAAACAAGACGTTTGGTGGATGAGGATGCTATTATTATGCAGGTATTGAAAGCCAGTGTATTTCAGAAGAAGCATTTTTAAATCTGACTGAAGCAGAGCAGAAGCTGCAATTTGACAAAATTATGAAAGATTTGTGTCTATCAACACCTCTAACATACTAAGTATGATTTGTTTTGATTTTGGCATTCACACACACACACACACACACACACACACACACACACACACACAGCCCAACAGCTTAAGTTAGTTTTTTTTAATGGAAACACCATATTGTAATTGTTGAGAACTTTACTTTTAGAAGCATGCAATAAACCACATAGTGTAGACCCACAGTGGGAAAAGAAGTTATAAACTGTCTTGAATATTGTAATTTACATGATTTGAAGCTTAGGGATCTCTCGTTTATACTTTTTCTTCAGATAATCACATTGTTTTCCTGTTTCACAAACAATGACTTGAATGCAAACAAACTTCAAATGACACACTAAAGCAATTTCTACAACTAATTAATTTCTACAAAGAGAGGTTTTCACATGCTCTGAATTTGTTTCTTAGGGTTGTCCAAGAATATAGACTTCATTTGCACAATCAGTCAAATCCAGCATAAATGGTGATCAGAACAGAGCTGGTTGACTTGCATATAAAGATGATGTCTTTGAAGGTAATACTGTGAAAACATGCCCACACTCATAGAAAAGAGGGAATTAGGAGGTGTCAGATGAAAACACTTCATTTTTAAAAAACTAAGAAAAGGATTCTTCTTTTTATAAACCTATTGATTTAGGATTTTAAATGATAGAGTTATCTGGACTTCAGGCATTTCTTTTTCATTTTACATTTTCAGTTTTTAATTTATTATTAAATGCAGTGTATTTCTTCATATTCTTTCCTTTCACCCAACACCTCCTAGATCCCCCAAAAATCTGATTTTATGATTTTTTTCCTCTTATGTAGAAAAAGAAAAAAGCCACTACAAAACATGGAATCTGATTTATATTGACCAATTTCTCTTAAGCATGGCTCCTGCCCTGGAGCATGGCTCATAAGCCAGTGCCATTTCATTAAATAAAACTGATATTCCCTCTCCTAGCAGCTATCATTCCTGAATACCTTCTTGACTAGGACTTTGTTCCCCCTTTCCTTCCTTCATGCTGGGATTTTGTCTAAAGCTTGTGACACCTCATGCATGCTGTCACAATCTCGATGAGTTCTTATGTGGTTTTGCACTGTTGTGTCTGGAAAGTACCGTTTCCTTAAACATTGCCCATCACCTCTGGTTTTTATAATCCTTTCTGGTCCTTCTTCGGCGTAGATCCCAGAGCCTTTGGGGACAGGTATGTTGCAGGCTTGTTTCTGCTGCCTGTTGTGCGATTCCCATTTCCCAGGGGGCAGGGTGTGAGAAGACACAAAGGCAGCCACACAGTCTCCGAAAGATTCCAATGAAAAAGTTCTTTATTATAAAAGGGTCAGAGATTTTTATGGGGCTAGGGAAATTAAGCTGCTGCTGGAACATTTCGGTTGATCCTTTTGAAACTGGTGATCACTGCTGGCATGCAGTGATTGGCTAGGAGTGTGTGTGATTAGTTACTGTGCTTTTGGTTCGCTGACTGGTTGTTTAGGCCAATTTTGCTTACTCATTGTGAGTTTGCATGTACTGTTTGTGTTTGCACCATTTCTCTGCCTCGTCTTACCCTTTTGTTTTATTTTTATTGGGCAATCTAGTGGGAACTATGGATTTTTATAATTCCACCTCGAGGGAACTGCCCCCAACATTTTTAGCTGTCCCTGTCTTAGGTTGGCCTGCTGCACAGGCTCTTAGCTGTCTTTGTCTACCAGTCCTTGGAAGGTTGGGTCCCTGGGAGGTCACAAGAACTCAGAAACAAGGGGAGACTTTTAGAAGAATCAGGACTTTAAATGCGCTCCTGTATTTGCACTAACCAAGCATAGACTACCTCCCTTGGAGATTTTGGTCCAACGTACTTCATAGCCATTAACACCTGGAGTGCTGCCTTGTTTACCTACTGTTGTCAAGATCGTAGCTGTAGGAGACCCTTAAGCAGAAATATTAAAGACACCACCTTCCCTTTCATAAGGCAGCATGCAACAAGTTTAGAGGAGTCTAGTAGAGATTGTATGTTATCCCATACTTGGCCAAAGAATATAGTAGATAGGTCCTATAGATGGACCTCTGTTGAGTTAAATTGTATTAAATGAACAAACTTTTGATTCCATGGTCCCAATACGTTATCTCTTAGTTGCTGTCTGGCCAAGAACATGTTAGAAACTGGTATGGAGTTAAGTAAAGGGAGCGAAATCGAGGATCACAATTGGTCCTTACCAAATAGTGTAAGGTTTCTATTTCTTCATCTAATAAATCAATTTGTTATTGTATGAAAGTGAACATTAATTAACGGTTGTGTGCTGAGAGATACAGTTGATTGTTCTATGACTGTGTTTAAAGCATTGGCCATGGCTCCTTTTTGAATAAGAGAGGCTATAGAGGCTACTCCTCCAGCTACTGCAAGCAATTGCTGCAGTGATTGTTGCAACTGTTCCAAAGTCTGTCTTTATTCTAGTAGAACTCATAGGCTCTCCCTTGTGATAATAGGTAACACTGGAAACAGGCACCCATCAGAATGCAGGAATATGGACCAGAACTTCACAAGAAGTGTCTGTAGGATTACAGCAGGCACCTAGCACGCAGAAGCTTGTTGTGCAGTTCAAATCTGTTGTAATAACTTTGATTAGTAAGAGAAAGAAGAGGGCTTGACACAGATGGGAAACATTTGTGCAAATTTTGGGAGGACAAATAAAAACTGCTGATGGAGGAGCCTAGCCTGTTCCAGCAAAGGCAAGGGCACTCTCACAGGTGGTCTACTCTGTGGTTACTTGTTGCTAGCATTCCTGGCAGCCATGTATGAGACCTGATGTGGAATATGTGCCAGTGGTGTACTCTGGACTGCAATAAGTCTTAAATAGTTTGCATGGTCTTGAAAACTGAATCCTTTGATTTTGCAAAAGATAGTTGGGTATAGGCCCTTTCCTTATGATTAACTCCCATTATTTTTAACACAAAATTAGTTTTATTGTCATCTGTAAAGGCTATAGTAGCCTGGGGGTGGCAGTTTTTGATGGTGTGGCATAATTTTTTTATCTTTAATTTTAGAAGGGGAAGGACACAAAGTCATCTGTCCTGAAGGAAATGATTATCCAGCATGCCCATACTGGACCTAGCAATCACTTTAAGACAGACTTCCTCTCTAAGTGGTTTGTTGTTTTTCTTGACTTTGTTTATGATAATGTCTCTATAGTCTATATCTGTAACTGTAACTCCTGGGCCAGGGAGTACACCAAGTATCACTAGAAGCTGCTAACTCACCTGAAGGGCAGCAAACGGCTTATTTTCATAGACTGTCCCAGGAATTTGGCTGAGCACATAGAGCGTGAGCAACAGAAACTCCCTGCTGCCACCTTGGCTCTGAAAGGGGACCTAAAGGTAATCCACAACATTCTCAAGCCAGCTCACAAAAACACCAAAGTCTCTGCTAAGGTTGGTTCTACTGCTATTCAGGAAGCCACAGCAGAAATAACAAGAATATTGGGTCAATCTGTCTTTTTAAATGACATACTATGCTTCTGATCTCTTCAGAGATCTGGTTAGTGTATGGGAACCAGTTCATCTTACCCATTGCAAACCAAGGCATACCATATACCTTCATTCACCAGGAATGTGAAGCCATTGTCCAGCCTATCATTTGTATCAGAACCCTTTGGAAGCTTTTACAGTCTTGTGTCCAATGATAGCCCTTTTGACACTTAGGACATTAGATTTTTGGACAATCCCTGAAATAGTCCCTACATAAGTGGCCAGACTGTCCACATCCCCAGCAAGTATGATCTGGCGAGGCAGAATTATCATGCTTGTCAAGTTTGGCATTGACCAAGGCATTTATTAAAGCCATAATGGCAGAAATGGGCCTGTTGTGTGTCAATATCATGGGCAGCCAAGACCCACTTATGAATATCCTCATTTTTAACACGTGCAATAGCATTACAAGTGACAGTGTTGAGCCCCTTTCAGGGTTAATTGCTTAATAAGGATATCCTTGGTAGGGCCAGATGGTACAGACTTTTTAACAGTATTGGCAACACAGGTCAAAAATTCATAAAATGATTCCATAGCCTGCAGAAATAGCCTATACTATCCTGGGGTGTACAAAGTTTGAGAACCTTGAAGGTTAAGTCAGAAACTTGTTGGAAATAGGCATGCACTCCTGTTGTGGATAGTGAGACAGGATCAGTGTATTGCCTGCAGCCAGTAAGAATGATGAGAGTAATGTTAAGTCCAAATTGCAAATTTGTACAGGTGTGGGTCTCTGCTGCATCATCATAAGCAGAGCACCATTAGAGGAAAACTGAGGGTTCAAAGACTGCCTTCAACATGGAGTAATAATTATAATGGGTTTGAAGCTGCATGGCCCATTGTCTGAGTACTTGCTCAAAATAAAGAGAACCCGGGTAGTATCAGTCACCCCTGTGTTGTTAGGAAGCCACTTGTTTCATTCCCGGCTGCTCAGCCCTGAAATAATCACACAGAAACTGTACTAAGTAAATCACTGCTTCGCCCATTAGCTCTAGCTTCTTATTGGATAACTCTTACATATTAATTTAACCCATTTCTATTAATCTGTGCATTGCCACGAGGCTATGGATTACTGGGAAAAGTTCTGGTGTCTATGTCTATCAGGGCTACATGGCTTCTCTCTGATTCTGCCTCCTTTCTCCCAGCATTCAATTTAGTTTTTCCTGCCTATTGAAGTTCTGCCCTATCAACAGGCCAGAACAGTTTCTTTATTCACCAATGGTATTCACAGCATACAGAGGGGAATTCCACATCACCCCTATGTAGCTCCCAGCCTGACCCAGTCCTGCTGCCATGGGAAGGGTACATAACTGACAAGGACAACATCGCTGGAGCCCCCAGACTCCAGAGGGTTGGAATGCCTCTGGAAGTGCTCAAGCATATCGAAGATGGACTGGAACCACAGATAGTGAACACGGCACTGACCCTACTCATTCAGTGACAAACACTGGTGCTTGGCCTTGCCCTGGAAGTTGAAAGTGAGGACATATTTACCAAGTCTTGTCTCACACAGACATACCAGGAAGACACCATGGCAGCCAATGCCTAATTCTAGCACTAACTGGGAAGTCTTGAGTTGAGAGAGCAGGCCAAGGAACCAAGGATGTCCTGAGAGGGGCTGATTTCCCTCAGTGCCCTCTGACTCCCCATGAAGCAAGAATGACCCTGTGACTGCTCCTGGAGGATCCAGGGGAAGGTCAGGGGTTGAGAGGAAACAAATTGTGCCTGCTGTGAACCTGTTCAATGGGAATACAAGAGGGCAATTCCAGAGGATGTAGTACCATTGAGGCAGCAATGGAGGCAGAACTAGAGGAGACAGATGCTGATGGCTGGACCAAAAGGCCCCCATAAGCCCTTGTGACAGGTGATCATTACTCTTGCTTGGTTTCAGCAGCAGATCATGGCTGGGCAGACTCTCTGAATGATTCAGACAGGGCAACTTCAGGCTGTCTGTGTTATCCTTTGTGAGGAAGGAGGTTCCAAGGGCCAGGGGAAGGGTCATGGGGCTGAGGATGATAGCAGGGTAGGGTCCTGGGCTTAAGTACCCCTGGATGTCAGACACCCAGGCCTGCACATGAAGTACATCAGTTGTCTCCAGAATGTACTCTGAAGGGTATTCTACCTTAACTACAAACGTGTTCTCTCTGTCAGGCTTCTCTAGGGCCATGGCTATGCAGACATCAGGGATAGTAGAACAGGGAATGCTGAGTGAGGGCCAGGTATCCTCGGGTGATACGAAGAACTCCAAGTGACTTTCTCCTCCTCCTTCTCCTTCATTTCATGGAGCAGTAAGTGACACTTCTGCCACTGAGGCTGCCCCTCCTTCCACTGAGGTCTGCCCAACCACCCCGCCTCCACGATCCACTCCTGCTGGGTCAGGGGCAGCTTCTTCAGCCCCCATAAAACTGAGCAGCTCTTCTCTCTGTACCATTCCTGCTCTATCCTTCAAGGTTGCCGCTCTATAACTCAGTCTAAGCCTCTCAAAGTGATGAGTCCATCTATTCCCAGGGGATGTATCATCACTAGTCAATCCTCTACCAACTGTCCCAGAACCACCAGGTGAGTTGGAGTTGTTTCCGTCAAGAACTGGAGGGCCTGATGTGGTCACCAGAGGCCCAGCTGAGGAGGAGTGTCAGTGGCCCCTCACCACTGCAGGATGCCTCATAATCTCTGACCCAGCAACTCACTGAACAAAGGGAAAAGTGTTTCTTGAGCTTCGGCTTTGAGGATGTTGTAGATGAGGAAAAGACTGAGGAAGGAAGGGGGGCAGCCAGGTCTTCAGAAGCTAGAGTTGGGCCCAACACAGCGAGGGGCTGCATTCAAGGGACATGTCATGTAGTGGTGCAATCTCCATCCCAGGGTTCAATGGGGTCAGGACAGATGGGGGTGGGGAGAGTGAGCCTGAGGACCCAGCCACCCCCACTTTGAAGTGATGCAGAAATAGCTCAACAAAACTTCCAGAAAAGGCCTTTTCTGCTCCGGATTTTGCATATTGTGGGTGAGAGGTCAGGTAGAGGCAAAAATGGTCAGCAAGATCCAGGTCAGCAGCTCAGCACCAGGGTCAAGCTAGTGGAAGTAGCTGCCATCTGAGGAGAACATTCCAATCCCAGAAATGAAAGGGGATTCAACCACAGTTGAATAGTCAAAACTTTCCATGAATTGAGAGACCAGCCACCGCTTTAATAGGTGGTCATATAACCGGATTATTGAGAAGAGAGACTAGGAAAGGAAGTCCAACAGTTCACAGAGGAGCTGTAAGGACTCCCCGTAATGCAAGACAGCATTCAGACAATTGTGGAGAGTGGTCCAGTGTAAAAGTCATCAGTTGCTCTCAGGCGGCAAGAGAGTCGGGTTCGAGGAGAATGAAAGGGAAAGAGAAAGCTTATAGTGAGGGACTTCTGTGGTTCATTAGGCCATGGCCCTATGCTCACACCGTGTGTCCGGGCAAAAAAGACTGGTCAGAGGGGCCTTTATTGGTTCTACCTCCTGGGTGGGCAGCCCTAATGTGGAGGTACCAGGACGAACAGAATCATGATGGAGAGTTCTTAACCAGGAAGACAAAGAAGGAAAAGAAAAGAAAATGTAGGAATAGGAAGGAAAACTCAAACTCACCAAGGGCTTAAAAAATGAAAATAGGGTTTAACTCAGCTGAATGGGGAAAACTTAGGAAGCCGGTTGAGAATTAGAATGCGGACAGCAGCGGGGGCAGCAAACAAGAAAGAAAAATGCCCAAAAGAAGGTAAGGAGGATCCAAAAAACAAGCAAAAAGAAAAGGTCCATTCATGCTGGGTGCCAGTTATTGCGGGCTTGTTTTTGCTGCTTGTTGTGTGATCCTGGTTTCCCGGGGTGGGAAGGGGTGTGAGAAGATGCAGAGGCAACAACACAGACTGAAAAATTCCAATGTAAAAAGCTCTTTATTATAAAAGGGTCGGGGTGGGGGTTGTTTGGGGTTATGGAAATGAGGCTGCCGCTGGAATGTTTTTGGTTGGTCCTTTTGAAACTGGCAGTTGCTATTGGCATGTTGTGAATGGCAAGGAGTGCACATCATTAGTTACTGTGCTTTTGGTGCTGACAGATTGTTTTGGCCAATTTTGCTTATTCATTGTGCGTTTGCATGCTCTTGATTGTGCTTGCCCTATTGCCGTGTCTCAGCAACCCACTCAAGACTAAACACTCCCAAGTCACTGCCTCTTGGCATTTGTAGGTCCCTGTGTTAATAATCATCTACTTCATGATGAATTTTCTCTGTTTAGAGTTAAGTTGGGTGTTGTCCTAGTTGATGACTATAAGAATGTGCCACTTGAAGTCATTTTATTGCTATGTTAATTTAGCAGAATAGTAGTGTTATCTGTTCTCTGTAGCCCATGACCAATATGACAAGGAATTTAGGAATCTATCTAGTTTCAGGTTCTTGACTTAAATAACAGTATCAGTATGTTTTTTGTCTCATGAAGTAGACTTAAATATAATCATGATTGGTAACTCCTCAAACGTTAATGCCATTAATGCACTGGTGGACATATATTATATAGCTTGTAGGATTTATAGCTTGGTGAGACAGATGACTATGTTTTCTCCTCTGGTAACAAATATATCACCTTCTGAAAGACCCTAATTCCTAGATTTCATGTGATATGATCCCCCAGACTCAGTAACTCATGCCAATGGATGCAATCAGCAAGAGGTTTCTTTATTGATGAAGGCACCAATGGGTGACTCAGACCTCTATAGAGACTGAGCACCCCGAGCATTTTCTCAGCCAGCATTTATAGGGTCTCAGGGTTACATAATGGGGAAGCATAGCAACAGCAGCATCATTGGTCATTCAAATCAACATATGGGTTCAACATCAGGACAAAAGCACAAGTCTAGATTAAGCTAATTTCTGCCCCCTCAGGTTTCGATAGATTACACAAGGGACTGGGTGTTCTTCCTGCTTCTGCTCCTGTTTTGCCCTGGCCTAGTTAATCATGAAAACATCTTAAGTTGGAGATTAGGGTTGGGATCTTTCACTTCAAGCACTACAAATACTAGTTAGTAGGGGTTTAGTCTCCAGTTGAATACCAGTTAGATCTTTTTTTCAGTGTTCCATGCCATAAACACAACAGGAAACCATCAAATTGTGGAGGGTAACCAGTAGCATTTACAATAGCCTACATATAGGGTTGTTGGGACAATGGGAGCACTTTGGCCAATGACTAGTACAGATATAGCCAATTTCTGCAACTGTTGATTTTATTTGGTAGAATATTATACCTAATTGGGATTTGTTGCCCCAATTATATAGTGACTCAATTTAACTTCATTCCATGTGTGCATATGGTTTAGGAAACTTCTGCAGTAGTAGATTTTCATGTCTTTTCAAAGGGCCTTTAGTGTTGGATATCTCTCTCATTTTCCCTCCTCCTGCCTGCCTTTCAATTCCCCTCCCCATTTCATTTCCCTACTCTAGTTTCTCATTCATTCTTGTATAGTATTTTATTTTATATCCCCTCCATAGGAAGATCCCTTCCTTCCTCCTGTCTCCTCACCAGCAGGCTAACCTCCGTTGGTAGTATAAATAAAGCGCACATAGCTAAAGCACAAAAACTAATACCACACATAAGAGAAACATGGAATGTTTGCCTTTTGAGTTTGATTTACCTCCCCTGGGGATGATTGGTTCCGGCACCATCCATTTACCTGCAAATTTCATAATTTGATTTTTCTTTACAGCTGAATAATATCCAATTATGTAAATACATCACATTTGCATCATGCATTCATCAGTTGATGGACATTTAGGTTGTTTCCATTTCCTTTGTATTGTGGATAGTGTAGCTGTAAGGACAGATGAGCACATATCTCTGTATGAAAATAGAGAGCTTTGGATATGTGGCCAAGGGTGGTATAGCTGGTTTGATCATGCAGTAAATCTGTTTCTTATCTTTTGAGAAATCACCATAGTGATTTCTATAGCGGCTGCACCAGTTTACGCTCTCACCAACAATGAATAAGATTGTCTTTTTCTGAATGTGAGATGTATTTTTACAGTAGCATGAAACTTATTTTAGACCTGGGGACTGGATAGTGAGAATATTCACTATGGCTTCAAGATTTATGCAGTTGAAAGATAAAGACTGAAATTAAAAAAAAAAAAACCTTTTAAACATAATACTAAGGAGCTGAAGAATCTCTGAGAGTAGCTAAAGGCAGAATTTTGCGACAACTGGGAAGGCTATAAGAAATATTGAGAACCTGAGAAAAAGTAGAGAAGCAGAAACGAGAGTTGTAAAAAATGGAAAGACCTCAGAGTACTACTACAAAAAGAGCAAGTCTGGACCACTAGATGAGTTTCAGAGAGCTACCAAAGGTTAAAAAGCTGAGAGTGCTGTTATAAACTGTTTAGTATTTGAGACTCTGGCCAATGGGCAGGCTTTAAACCCTGGTCAAAAAAGCTCCAGTTTGACTCTTATGAGCTTGGAGCCACATACCTCTAGTCCCAGGGTTTAGAGTTAAAATTTTCTGGACTGAAGTCCTACCTGCGAGCCCCTGGAACACAAGACCATGACATTAAAAGGCTGTTCCTTGACTATATTTGATTTCTGTCTAGACAGAACTAAAGAACCATCAGTTAGTTATTTCAACGAAATAGGGCCTATTAGTCTGAATGCTCAGAAAAGGCAATTCTGAGAGGTAATAGCAGAAAGGAAGCCTAAAGGACAAAATTCAGGACAAAGAAAGAGATATTAAAGGGAAAATTAGAGGATAGAATTTATATTTAACTACATTTATTATTAATAAAGTTTTATTTCCTATTTATGACTAGATGATGTGCATGCTTCTGTAGTTTAAAAGAAATGTTGTTTATCAAAGGATCAGGAATTATACAGTCAATGACACAATACTCACTGATACGATGCAACAAGTGTTAAAAGGTAGTAAGTATTTCAACAGCAAGACTCAAATATGATTGAGACTTTAGTGATTGTGGCTTGAACATGCAGAAGAGCCAACATTGGAAACCTGAGGAAAGGGAAAGAAATAGTAGTGACTATTACACATAGATAGGATGATAGACTTAAACCCCACTCTAAGAAAAGGAATCCATACCCAACATTGCATAAGTAACCAAAAGCCAGAGACCTGATAGCCCAGAGACTTAGGATAAAACTAAACACTGCGGGTCTAAAAAAAAAATCAATAAAAATGATTCCTAATGATACCCTGCTATACTCATAGATCAATGCCTTATTCAGGTATCATCAGGGAGGCTTCCTCTGGCAGCTGATGGAAACAGATGTGAAGTCTCACAGCCAGAGAGAGAGTCTAAATTGGACGTCTCTATCAAATCTCTTTCCTCAGAGCTCAGGGAATCCTGTGGAGAGGAGGTGGGAAGATTTTAAGAGTCAGTGGAGATGGAGGATACTAGGAGAACAAGACCCTCTAAATCCACCAAGCAAGGCACATATGCACTCACAGAGACTAAAACAAGAAGCACTGGGCCTACTTGGGTCTATATCAGGTCATCTGGTTATATATTGTAGCTATTAGCTTACTATTTTATGGAACCCCTGACTAAGAGAACGAGTAGGTTTCTAACTCTTTTAACTGCATTTGCGACTTCTTTTCTCCTATTGGTTTGCCATGTCTAATTTTGTTATTATTATTATTATTATTATTATTATTATTATTATTATTTATTACTTTAAAAAATACCAATTCAAATTCCCACTCCCTCCCCTCCTCTCACTCCCTCCATACACCCTCCCACCCTACCCCCTCCAATCCTAAGAGAGAGCAAGGCACCCTGTCCTGTAGCAAGTCCAAGGCCCTCCCTACTATATCTAGGTGAAACAAGGTATACATCCAAATACATCCCAAAAAGCCAGCTCATGCAGTAGAGACAAATCCCAGTACCACTGTCAGTGGCACCTCAGTCTTCCCCAACTGTCAACCACATTCAGAGGGACTAGTTTGATCCCATGCTTGTTCACTCCCAGTGCAGTTGGAGTTGGTGAGCTCCCATTAGCTCAGGCAAACTGTCTCAGTGGGTGAACCCCTCATGGTTTTGAATTCCTTGCTCATATTCTCACTGTAGAAGTAAGGGGAGAAGCAGAGAGTTGAGGAGAACTTGAGAGAATGGGATAATAGAGATGGAGGAAGCACAGATATGAGAGCAAGGAAAGAGATATCTTGATTGAGGGAGCCATTACAGGGTTAGCAAAAAACCATGTCTAACTTTGACATGAAAGCTTTTGCTTCATCTTATTATATTTTTTGTCATGTTTGTTTGTTGTGTCTTAGAAGTCTGTTCTTTTTTAATAAGAGATAAAAGAGAGTATATATGGAAGAGAGGTAGAGGGGAACTGGGAGGAATAGAAGAGGGAAAGTATAATTAGGATATATTGTACAAGAAAAGAATCTATTTTTAGCTCTTAAAAAGGAAAAGAAAGAAAGCAAACATGCTTCACTGTAATCCAGGTATTGTGGCGAAGAGGAAAGCTTGAGGGAGACACTTACCTTGAAAACCAGACTAGAAGGCTTGTGGTACATCTGTTCAAAATCATAGATCTATGCTTAATTTCTTCATCTAGTTCAGCAACAAGACATGCAGGGTATGCCTGGAATGGTTTTCTAATTGCCCATCTTTCTTTTTTTGGTGTTTATTTTTTATCTTTTTTTAAATTAATTTTTATTGAGCTCTACGTTTTTCTCTGCTCCCCTCCCTACCTCTCCCCTTCTTGCTTCAACCTTACCCCAAAGTCCCCATGCTCCCTATTTACTCAGGAGATCTTGTCTTTTTCTACTTTCCATGTAGATATCTATGTAAGTCACCCTTAGTATCCTCATTGTTGTCTATGTTCTCTGGGATTGTGATTTGTAGGCTGCTGTTCTTTGCTTTATGTTTAAAAACCACCTATGAGTGAGTACATGTGATAATTGTCTTTCTGTGTCTGGGTTACCCCACTCAAAATGATATTTTCTAGCTCCATCCATTTTCCTGCAAAATTCAAGATGTCATTTTTTTCTGCTGTATAGTACTCCATTGTGTACCACATTTTGCTTATCCATTCTTTGGTCAGGGGACATTTATGTTGTTTCCAGGTTCTGGCTAGGACAAACAATGCTGCTATGAGCATAGTTGAGCATATGTCCTTGTGGCACGATTGAGCATCCTTGTGATATATACCCCAAAGTGGTATTTCTGGGTCTTGAGGAAGGTTGTTTCCTAATTTTCTGAGAAATCGCCATACTGATATGCAAAGGAGCTGTACCAGCTTTCACTCCCACCAGCAATACAGAAGAGTTTCCATTTCCCCACAACCTCTCCAGCATAAGTTGTCATCAGTATTTTTGATCTTGGTCATTCTTACAGGTGTGAAAATGGAATCTCGGAGTTGTTTTGATTTGCATTTCTCTGATGATTAAGGATGTTGAACATTTCCTTAAGTGTCTTTCAGCCATTTTAGAGTCCTCTGTTGAAAGTACTCTGTTTAGGTCTGTACTCCATTTTTTTATTGGGTTATTTTTTCTTTTGATAACCAATTTTTTTATTTCTTTGTATATTTTGGAGATCAGACCTCTGTCTGCTGTGGGATTAGTGAAGATCTTTTCCCATTCTGTAGGCTGTCGTTTTATCTAGTTGACCGTGTCCTTTGTTTTACAGAAGCATTTCAGTTTCCGGAGGTCCCATTTATTAATTGTTTCTCTACGTGTCTGCGCTACTAGGGTTATATTTAGGAAGTGGTCTCCTGTGTCAATGCATTCAAGTGTACTTCCCACTTTCTCTTCTATAAGGTTCATGTGGCTGGCTTTAAGCTGAGGTCTTTGATCCATTTGTACCTGAGTTGTGTGCATGGTGATAGATATGGATCTGTTTTCATTCTTCTGCATGTTGATACCCAGTTATGCCAACATTATTGGTTAAATATGCTTTCTTTATTCCATTTGATATTTTTTTTGCTTCTTTGTCAAATATCAGGTGTTCAAAGGTATGTGGATTAATATCTGGGTCTTCTATTTGTTTCCATTGGTCCTCCTATCTGTTCTTATGCCAATACCAGGCTTTTTTTTCAGGATGTAGCTCTGTAGTAGAGTTTGAAGTCAGCAATTGTGATGCTTCCAGAAGTTCTTTTATTGTACAGGATTGTTTTGGCTATTCTGGGTTTTTTTGCTTTTCCATATGAAGTTGAGTACTGTTCTTTCAAGGTCTGTGAAGAATTTTTCTGGGATTTTGATGGGCATTGCATTGAATCTGTAGATTGCTTTTGGTAAAATTGCCATTTTTACTATGTTAATCTGGCTACCCAAGAGCATGGGAGATCTTTCCACTTTCTGATGTATTCTTCAATTTCTTTCTCCATAGATTTAAAGTTCTTGTCATACAAGTCTTTCACTTGTTTGGTTTGAGTTACTCTGAGATAGTTTATGCTATTTATGACTGTTGTGAAGGGTGTTGTTTCTCTGATTTCTTTCCCAGCCCTTTTATCATCTGTGTACAGGAGAGCTACTGATTTTTTTCTTTTGAGTTAATTTTGGATCCTGCTACATTACTGAAAGTATTTATGAGTCGTAGAAGTTCCTTGGTAGAATTTTTGGGATCTTTCTATCGACTATGCTAACCTTCTTTCCATCTTGTCTTGCATGAAGTAAGCCATGTTCTCTCTCTCCACTCTTGTCTGACTAAACTACATTCTGTACATAATTACTGGAATAGTGTTTTTTGTTCTTCTTCTTGTTGTTTTGATTTGATTTTTCAAGACAGAGACAAGGTTTCTCTATGTAGCCTGACTGTCCTAGAACTCAGACTGACCTCAAAGAGATCTGCCTGCCTCTGCCTCCTGAGTGCTGGGTCTAAAGGTGTGAGCCACCACCTCATGGCTGCCTGGGATAGTTTTATATATACAAATTATATATGCATATACATGCTGAAAAGTTTTATTAAAGTCCTTTTAAATTTACAAGGAAATTTAAATTTCTTATCCTAACTTTCTGGGATTTATGAGATGAAGGTGTTGCCTCTGAATTCTACCTGATTTAAATATTTCTCATCACCTTCACATAGCTTTCTCATTTTGTTCTACACTGGACTTTGAATATATAATAGAGGCTGTTTTTGAGCATCATATTTAAAATACCAGCCCAGCCTCACAATATCTATTACCCAATTGCCTTCTTAGTTTTAATTATTATGCAAAATAATTTTGTTGAGGAATGTATGCTTTTATTTCCCATCTCCATCTCTTAGGATTCTAAGCACCATAAGAGAAGAGATTCTATTTCTATTGTTTCTTATCATGCCCTGGGAACCTAAAAATCACTCCTATTGGTATACATGTTAGTTGAATGAATGAAAAGAGAAGATGCTTAAAACTTGTAACTTATTTATGCAAAATCAGGAAAGGCTATTTTCAAGTAGATTCTCAGAGAGAACCCAGAGTAACTGTCTTGAAAATGAAGAAGTAACAAGTAGAAACTACTTAATCAAATAAACCAAAGGGACTCACTGACATAAGACAGAATTATAAAAAAAAAAATCAAAGGAAAATGTATCTGAAGGCTGCTTGTTTCTTTCCCGGCTACCCAGACCCAAAATAATCACACTGAAACTGTATTAATTGTAACACTGCTAAGCCAATGACTTTAGCATATTTGAAGATAGCTCTTAGATCTTAACCCATTTCTATTAATCTGTATATCAATTACCATGTGATTGTAACCTACCTGTAAGGTTCCATCCAGCATCTGGTGTCTGTCTCCTGCAGTAGCTACATGGCCCCTCCCTGATTCTGCTTGGAAATCCCATCTTGCTCTATTCTGAACAGCAATAGGCTCCAAACAGATTCTTTATTAACCAATAGCATTCACATCATACAGAGGCGAATCCCACATCAGGAGAGTACATTCAAGATGATTCTAATCATCAGTAAAAAATTAACTCAGACAGATTCCAGACTTTACACTAAGGTGTTTTCTATGGAGTGTTAGTAATGAGGAAAGCTTTTACTATGGCTTCAGATAATTCTGTGCACAAATTTATTTTGGTTTATTTGCTGCTATTCTGGCATTTTCCCAACATTATTTTGATCTCATTAGTATACATCTGTGTTCAATATGGGCCAACAATTAAGTGTGAACTGCTCCCTTGAAGTAAATTGAGCACTTTTGGGAAGTTTATATTTCATATATTGAAGCACTGGCGTATCACTTACTGAGTAAGCAACCTTACGCTCCCTTTATGCACACAGGCTTTTTCATGATCCTCTAGCCCAGAAGTAAGATCTCAAAGACTTTTCCAGCTGCATCCTTATTTACCAGCTGTGGTCTCTCACAACACCTTCTGCTTTGATATCTTGAATACTCTGTTGGAAGAAATGAGTTATTGTGTACCACAGAATCATCTTATACTACTAAACACTTTTTTTGTTTTGTTTTGGGGACAGTCTTGCTTTGAAATCCAGGCTGAGTTGGCACTCACTGTGTAGTTCACACTGGCTTCAATTCCACAGTGTTCTTACTGCCTCAGCTTCCTGAATACTGGGACTATATCCTGAAAATTGACCAGCAACTAAAGAAATTTTTGGTTTGTGACATTTGTTTGGAGATACTAATTATATTGTAAATGGACTGTATGTTTGCAAGAGAATAGAGAATTCAATGAGATTGCTATTTTACAGTATTGATTAAAATGTGATTTTCTGATATTTCTGACTTCTGCAGGTAATCTAAGCTAAGCTAGAAGTTTGAAATTATGATTGACATATGAGAAATAATATAGAGCATTTGTTTGGGTTACCTTGCTCAGTAAACTTTTTTTCATCTATTTACCTATAAGTTTTATAATTTCTTTTTCTTTACAGTTGAATAAAATGCTGTTTTATAACTGTACCATATTTACATTATCCATTCATCTACTGATAGACATTTAGGCTGATTCTATTACCTAGTTATTGTCAATATAGCATCAGTGAACATGGATAATCAATTATCGCTTTAATAGGACATAGAATCATAATTAAAATTCCATAATGATATTTCTAGTGTTGGTACCAACTTACACTCCCATCAAAGGTGAAGAAGAGTCTCCTTTGCTCACGTCTAGTCTGATGCTTGTTGTTATTTCTTGTCCCGACAATGACCAACTCAGATGTGACATAGAATCTTGAGTGAATTTTAATTTGTATTACTCTGATAAAACTAAAAAAAAAAGTTTTTAAAATTATTTCACTTGTTTTGTGTGTTTGTGTGAGTATATTCTGTGTGTGGGCACCATCAGAATCCAGAAAAGTGCATCAGATTCCCTGGAGCCGAAGTAACACGTGATTGTTTGCTGCCCAATGAATACTGGGAAAATAAGACCCTCAGGAAGAATAACAAGCGCTCTTATCTACTGAGCAATCTCTTCCAGTCTTTGAAATTTTTTTCTTTCTTTTAAACTTTCTTCCTATCTTGAAAATAGATTTTTTTTTGTCTCAGACAATATATCCTGATTACAGCTTCCCCTTCCTCTACTCCGGCCAGTTCCTCCCATGAGGATCTACTACTTTGCTGTCTCTTATTGGAAAATAACAGGATTCTAAGAGCCAACAACCAAACATAACAAAACAGAACATAGAAAGATAAAACAAAACACATCACATCCAGTTTGAGCAGACAACAGAAGGAAAAGAGCCCCAGTGGCAGGCTCAAGATTCAGAAACCCACTCATCCACATATTTAGGAGTCCTGAAAAGATACCAAGAAGAAAGCTATGATATATACAGAGGACCTGGTGAAGATCCGTTTAAACCCTGTTCTTGTTGCTTCAGTCTCTGTGAATTCAGTGGATTCAGAGGGCCTTGTTCTCCTGGTGTCCTCCTTCTCCTCTGACTCTGAAAATCTTTCTTCATTCTTCTCTGCAGGGTTCTCTGAGCCCCAGAGAGATTTGATGGAGACATCCCATTTAGGGATGAGGGTTTCAAGAAATATCTCTCTGCATGATGTTTGGCTGTAGGTGTCTGTATTTGTTCCCATCTGCTGCAGGAAGACGTCTCTCTGATGATGGTGAAATAAGGTACCAATCTATTAGTACGGCAAAATGTCATTAGGAGTCATTTTATTGCTGCTTTTTTCCAGATTAGTAGAATTTGGTTTTACCCTAGGTTTCTAATTTTATTATGTATGTGGACACTCAGAATGTTTTATTCTGTATAAATACACTGTGCATTGAAAATAATTTCTTTCCTCCAGTATGTAGTTTTGGAATCTATGTAGAAAATTGTGTATGGTAGAATGCTGATGCGAATTCATCTGGACCTGGGCTTCTTTTAACAGGATTTTTAAATTACTGCTTCAAACTTCTTGATTACTTTATGTCTGTTTATTTCTCTTGTTGTAGCACAATTAATAAAAACCCAGGGACAGAAATTAAGGTTCAACCTGAAGGTCAGAAAAACAAATCAGCCAGTCACTGACTCTTACCTCTACCTCAGTATGAAATGGTGATCTTGCCTCCAGGAATCACAGAATGAGACTGTGTGAGAACACAATAAAAACAACAAATGAAGTGTAAGTCCAAAAAAAAAAACTGACACAGTTTGGACGTAATTTATCCTCACTTTAAAAATGAACCACTACAACTGAAAACTTGGAAACTATTACTGTTCCAAATGAAAGCTGTTTCTGTCGAACGCTAGGGATGCAAAGTGTTAAAACAGGTTTTCTCAAATTACTTAGTATATATACTCAGCAAGGACTTCCTATTCTCAAGGCTGCCAATTTAAACATTTAAACAAATACAGTTTGGAAAGCTTGTGTGAATAAGAGTCTTATTATCTAAGCTGTTTATTTTATGATGTCCATCTCTTTCTCAATTCATAGTTTAAATATACACTTTCTCCCGGTTTCTCCAACTTCATCCACTAGGACTCTTGCTCACATTTATAGACATTAAAATGTCACTCAAGTTCTGCTATGCTTGTTTTCACATTTCAGTTACCACATCCACTGAAATAGAAACTACAAAAATGTGAAAGAGCACTTCTTTATTTGATTCATGTGTATACTTAGGATCAGAATCTCTTTTGTATGCAGGAAGAAGATATTTTCCCATAACAATGCATACAATAGTTCTTTTAGTGAATTTCAAAAGTGCATAATTGATTTTCAGTAGAAAAATTTCTGAACAGAATCAGTTTGTGGCAACAAGAATGTAATGTTTTTGTGATAAGTGGTACTAATTACCCAATAAATATTAGAGGTATGGGGACTAACCACAATAAATATTAAGGGTTTGAGTACTAACCACAAGAAAAATTCATTCCTTGGAGCTGTTGTTTATAAATAAATATAATAACAACTTTAATGTTGCCCATTGGATAGTTCTTTATTTTGTGATTCAAAAATAAAAATTCTTTATTTTGTGATACAGAAAGAAAATATAATTTTTATATTCATGAATTGAGCTCTGCAAGGTAACTTTTGAGACTAAATACCCAGAAAATACTTTTAAAATCTAAGATATTCAAAATTCTCTTCTATTTCCTAACATATTGTTGATAGTCACTTTTTCCCCTTTAAAAATAAAATGGGCCATTGACAGAGGTAGTTGATCATGAGCTAGTCTGTCTTCCTGGAATAATCTAAAGTTAGAAAAAATAAGTCATCAGTGCATTTTCATATTTTCAAGCTAGACCTTACATGCCACTGCATTCTAAGCAGCAAAACAGCTTATAAATTATATCTCAAAAATGGAAGAATGCACTTAGAGCTACACATTCAGCAAAGAATTCTAAATCTATTTCAAATGAATACTCCTTTAGAATTCCTTCTAAATTCATTGCAAGCTGAGAATTAAAATCTGAACTTTGTACTCATGAAGCAAGTGCCATTTCACTGAGCTACAAACCACCCCCTCTTCCTCCACACTACCCTGGAAGCTCAAATGCATGACTTACTATACGCCAAAGTGTGTCGTGGCACTTTTCTGAAATGCCAATACTTGCAACAAACCTGTAAGGTACGACAGTAACTCCCATTTAAATGATTAGAGGCAAGCAAACCTCAACAAAATCTCCTAAAGCAAGAAGAGGTTAAAAAGTCCACAGAATGCACAGCTACCAGGGCTAAATTTGAGGAAAGCACTGCCTTAAGGCAGTCACATTCCCATTGGTGCCAATACTTTTTGAGCTAGTGACCAGGTACCACAATGGTCACAGAAGCTTCACAGAGGGCCTTCTCAAACTCAAAAACTTCATCTCCAGTCATTTAAAAGCTCTATGTTCAAGAGAAAATACTGCTTAGGCTCCTGGGGAGAGATAGGATTCTACGTCCAGCCTATAGATTTAGAATGGATTATAGGTATTCAGGCTGAGATAAATTATATTAAGATAAAAATGGAATAATAAAAATTCTTGTTATGATTCTGCTATTTTCAAGGTTTATGTTATTGGGATAATTTATTTGAAATAGATAATTCTGTGAGTGAAAACGCTGACAATAAGCCATTTAAAATGTAGGTAAGGAAAAAATTTTTAAAAATAAAATAAAATGTAGGTAAGTTTATCATAATGTATTTTAGCATAAAAATAAGGCTTTGAACTGATGTGTTTTCTGTTCACTTTTTAATATATACTCATCAAACTAATAAGGATTTTTATTATTGTTGTTCACGCCCTTTTTTCCTTCATAGCACATCACATATCAGAATAGAGGATCAGCTCAATCATTTAAATAGTTGTCTACCCTTTCTTTCACCCCATTAGAATTTACTCTCTTCACATAGGAAAATTCCTAGAACGATGGAAGACTGCAACAAATAGTCACTGAATTAAGTTAGAGGAATTTAAAATATGCACCTCAAATGTTGACTTATTAGATTTGTTTTCTATTTGGACTGTTCCTATAAATGTACATTTCCAATTCTCCAATGTCCCCTTGCAAAAGATAAATTAATTCATTTCATTAGTGATATTGTGTTGCCTGTGGCATGACATGTCACAGCAGCTACGACGGACTAATGACTGGATAAGGAAAGTTTATTTATCATGGAACCAATTTTTCCTACTTGGACTGAAGGATAAATAATGATATAACAACATTTACACTAAATACTGTTTCAGAGTTTGTTAGTTGATCATAAATATCCTTCATTTCTATGCTGAAACAGCTGGTTGGTAAGCACTGTGTTCATCACAGATAATATGATAAAATAAAAGGTTAGTAGTGCTTCCTTAAAAACAATGGTATCCCTGATTTTTATATGACAGTAAATGACATATATGAGAACCTTGATAGGATCTTTTCTTAAATTTTTATTTCTTAAATCAGATAATAAAGGGTTGGATATAAACTTTCCTATATCTACCCTATATTTTCCACTGTTTTCCCATATATTTTGTTCTGTTGTCTTCCTCATTCCTGGTTCTCTTAAATCCCCTAGTTTTTACAATCATATGGGTTCCTTTTTAAATTCCTGGTTTTTATCCACATTACTTCCACCTGAATACACTTATTTAAAAATTAGAAGATATGATATCCATATTGGGTAAATATTTGATACTTGTTTTTCTGAGTCTGATTTACCTTGCTGAAAATGTTTTTGAGGTCATAAATTTTTCTACAAATTATATTTTCTATGGCATTTCTCGTTTTAAACTTAGGTCTTTTATCCAGTTTGAATTGATTTTTGTGAAGCTGAGAGATATGGATCTAATTTCATTCTTCTGCTGGTGCATTTGGTTAGGTCTTTCTATCATTTATATTTTTGTCAATGCTTGAAAATAATAACAAGATTATAACAAACTTGAAGAGGTAAAATTCATATTAATCAAAAGGGATAATTTATTCTGAAAAGAAAGTTTAATTATTTTGAGACAAAAAAAGTAGAGATCAAGAAAACGCTGACTACTTGGAATTGGGCAATCTATCAGGAGGTTATCTGTAGAGAAAGCTGATTCTCCCTCTTTCAGCAGTTTACACTTAGGAGTAGGGAGAATTAGGATCTTATAAAAATCTCATGTACATAAGCATGCCATCTGGTATTTTCAATGTGAAAGTCTTGTTTAGGCAGCCATATTTTTGAAATTTTAGTGGGTGAAGCTTCCCTGTTATAGAAAGACAGTACTATCCCATAGCAGACAGACTGGTCATCTGACTTGTACAGTCTTTCTACACCCTCTTCAACAACATTCCTTTAGATGTAGGAGTTGCATTGTGGATATTATCTGGGGTTAGGAATCACATGGTCAGTGTTTTTCTGCATATTGATCAGTATTTATGTATACTGGATTTCTGTAGCAGTCTCTATCTGCAACACTAAAAAGCTTCTGTGGTTCTAGTAAGTATCTTAAAGGAAGTTTGAAATTCTACTACTACAGGCAGTAGTAGGCTTTGATCTACAGTCCATTTATAGTCCATGATCAAATCTTTGCATTTGGTCACTGTTGTGGCTAATAGATGTTACAGTTTTGTAGGTCTATTATTCATTTTCTTCCTTGAAAACTTTCATGAAATCTTTCTTTTGATACTATAGGAGGTAGTCCTCTGGCTAGTTTTGTGTTTCTTAGCTATTGTTAATAGCTTAACAAATATCTATGGAATAGAATGTTAAGTTCTTTGGGCATGTGCAAAGGCATATGGTAGATTTAGCTTTTTGATAATTTTCCACACTGGTTTTCAGAGAAGGCCCACCAGTTTGTAATTCCACCAATATTGAATATTTCCCTTCTCCCATAGCTTCGTCAGTGTTTATGGTCTATTATTTTCTTGATCTTAGCCATTATTACTGGAGAATGAGGGAATCTTAAAGGAGTTTTGATTTTCATTTCTTGAATTTCTAAAAATGATGAATACTTTTGAGGTGTTTTTTAGTCATTTTTATTTCATTTGAGAATTGTCTATTCAAATATATGGCCCATTTTTATTTCATTTGAGAATTGTCTATTCAAATATATGGCCCATTTTTAATTGGGTGGTATGTTTCTTGATTACTTTTGTTGTTGCTGTTTTTTTTGTATATTCTGCATATTAACCCTTTATCAGATGCATAGAGGGCAAATAATCTGTCCTACTCTGTGAGTTTCCTCTTTCTTTACTCAATTGTTCCCTTTGCTAACCAAAATGTCTTTTGTTTTATAAGTTTCTATTTGTCAATTGTTGGTCTTAATTTCAGAGTTTAACTGAGTCTTACTAAAAAGTCCTACTGCACCTGTGTCTTCTAGATCACTGTCTATGATTACGTTAAAATAAGGATTGAAAGAGTGTTGATCAATATCCCTACTTCTTTTTAAAATGATACATCACACACTATCTGGTCCTTTCCCTTGCCAATACTATAACTTTGAAATGCTCACACCTTATAGACTCCTAAAAAGTACTTATTGGAGTGAAGACATATTTAGCTCTGTAAAGCATCCTATTATAAATCAGTATCGTTACTATGTACTCTATTTAAGCAATCTGTTGGTATGTTCCCAGATAGATTTGATTGCTCACTTTTAAGAGCTTTATTTTTTATACTTACAACTTGTAAAATTACTTGATTTTTCTTTGAAAAAGCAGATAGAAGAGTCTTGAGAGGAAACTTATTTCTAGCAGGATGGAGAGATGAGGAAGTAGCATTAGATGAGAACCAAGTCCAGTTGCATCTAGAGCAACATTAGCATGTGTATAGCATCTCACATACTTAGAACACGTTCTTCATGTGTAATGTGATGCAATTCATTCATTCCCTGAAAGTTCATTATTCATAACTCCATTTTACTGTGTAGCAAATAGGATTCCAGGGAATTGAAGTTATTGTCCAAAGATCATAGATTAAGTTGAAAAAAATAACAACTCCAGAGACCACAGACTTTCAAATTTGGTATTTTGTCTTATGTAGTATCTCTAGCATGGACAATACTTGCACCAGGCCAAGGTTTTATTTAGCCTTTTATCTGTACTGCCATGGCTTTTCCCTGACTCTGCCCTTCTTTCTCCAAGCATTCAATTTAGTTTTCCCCACCTACTTCTATTCACTGTGCAGGTCCAAAACCGTTTCTTTATTAAGGTATTCACAGCATACAGAGGGGAATCCAACATCAGCACTTGGCTTGTCATGTAGATACACACACACACACACACACACACACATGTATATATAAACACACAAGTATACAAACATATATACACATATATAAATATGTATATTCATTTATTGGTTTGGATTTTGGCAAAAAAATTTTATGTGTGTGTATACACATATATGTATGTGTTATTTTTGTTACTTTCAAAAGCCCAGAAGGAAACAAAGGTACACCAAAAGAACAAAAGATATTTTCTAAAAGTTTTTAAAAAGTATTTAAAAGAACAGTAAAATAGAACCACCACGTATTCTGTTGATGACAGAGCTTCTAATACACTTCTAGCTTCACTGCAAATCACCATGTCTGCCTCAGGCCTCTTGCTGATGGAGAGCACATTTTGAGTTCCCCCATTATTTCTAGCAATCCTGCTCTCGTGAAGCAAGCAGGATATTCAACTTGACAAGCCTCTTTCCTTCTGGATAAAGCAAGGAGCAAGACTCTTGTCAGCTTGAATCAGGAGTCTACACGGGGCAGAGCTGAGAGGACAGGCACAGTAGGAGTAGATGCCATGTGCCTGCCATCCTGCCCTCACATGTGGGCTTCTTTCCCTGCCGCCCAAATACCCCAGCTGGCTTCAGGGTTCTTCCCCTGCAAGGCTGTTTTATTGTTTGGCTGGTTAACTTACTTCTGGCACCAAATCTCCTCTTTATTCAATTTCTAAAAATCTACTTTTAAACTCTATTTCTGTATGGACATTTGTTAAAAGAGCTACAACTGAGACTATCCAATTCCAATTTTTCAAGATTTTAATATTTTAAAACACATTCCTAAGGCTGAAATTACATTTTTGGAGTCTAAACCAAATTTATTAAAGAAAAGTGAAAATCTGGTATATGCTGTTCTAATAGGGCTCCTTTTTTGAAAACTAGACTTTATAAGAAAAACAGAACAAAAAAAAGAAAAACAGAATTAATGAAAGATGAAATTCGGAAATTCTGATTATGTAATGAAGAAAAAAATGGATATCAACATTTTATATCTTAAAATCCCCTCCTGAGGTGTTTTATGATTCCAAGAGGACAAACCTTCCCTGTTTAATGCTTCTAATAAATGCATGAAAAGTCTGGCTTCATGTTATTTTCACAGACATTGAGAGCAGCATCTCTGACTAGATGCTGTTTGCTTCTTAATCGTGAGAGATCAGTAAAGAATTTTTTGAGCGTGCATAGATACCTCTTTAGAATATTTTAATGGCAATGAATACCATCACTAGAACTTGTGATTTAATTATAGGGTTTTTGTGATGTTGACTCTTAACTTGCCAGCTATATCAAGAATATAGACAATGAAGAGGGGAAATAAAAAAGAGAATAGCTAATAATTTTAAATTCAGTCAAAACAGTCATTTTAGTTTGTCAATAATTCTTTTCAGTAGTGCTTTAGTGCCATTTTAAAATAATGCATGTAATACTTCACATAAAACTCAATTTTCTGCCTGGTTATTTAATTATTAGATGAAACCACCACACCTTTGCAGGTACTTTTGAATTTTGGACTTTAGATTGCATTATGAATTCCTACCAAGTAACGTGTACAAAAATATAGTTCGTTAGAGCTGTGGGTCACCCTATTGTTCCTTTTTCAGTCTCGCTATCCTAATTGCATCCTGCTGACTCCCTTAACCAAAAGTTGATAAGGCAATGTTATCATTATTCAGTAACTAGCACAGTTCTATTTTAGAATTAGCTCTTCTCTCCTGGGATACATTAATGAATTGCTCAAGTGTGTTAAATCATTATTGCAATTATTCACTGATACATTTTTGAATATTTACTAGCCTGAATAGTACAAGACAGGACCCAGTACCGTTGTGTATGTTTTTTAATTACAGTCAGTTTCTGCTCCACAAGATGATGCAATCTAATACTGATAATACATACCATGCCTGAGAATGGTGGCTATTAATAAAATCTGTAAGTGAACTGAGATGTATATGTACACACAGTTTACCAATTAAAACTAGGATATCATGGTTTTTGGTTTAAAGTTGAGAGTTTCATGAATAGATGAAAGCTAGAAAAATCAAGTATAAATTAAACTGCAAAGAATAATATAAAGAGTAGGAAGTTATGGTTTTCAGGGTAGTGTAGATCTATCCAGCTATAAAAAAATATTGTGTATATAGATCATTATGAAGAAGTTGAGAAGTATCTATTTCTAGTGATAATATATTCATATTGATCATATGAAGAAGGTATTACTGTGTTGGTCACCAAGTCAAGAGTATGTAATTTTAAGGCTTGTTTCTCCCTTCTGAGATTGCTTCTTGCTCTTAATATTTGAAAAACCGCCTATAGATAATTCCTTTTATTCATTATTTCCTGTCAGTGGCCACATGTGTAACATGCTGGATGGCAAGGACTTCCAGCTCACTAGGATCTAAGAAATGCCCCATAGTCACCAAGTGTTGATCAAAAATAAATGTTTGGCAGATAGAATTGGAGAGATTCAAGAAAGTCACTGAAATCTCATTTCCAAATTCAATGAATAGATTTTCTAAATGTGATCATGTTTATCTGATGTCAAGCACAGGTTGCTTAGGTGGAAAATTTTATCCATTTTAGATTATTAAGATATAATATATAGCTATGCATTAGCATAAAGTGGAAAAATATGAAAATAGCTCAGATGATATGTGAATTATTTGCAGTAGAGGTTAAAATTTTCCAGAAAGAAATACAAGTCACTCATGGAACATTAACCTTTAAACTAACTGAACTTACTACTTACTGTATGATATATGTTAGTGGTCTTGTGGGTTTTTCTTTTTAATGACGCCATTGCACACAATAGAATATTGTTTTGATTTGCATTTCTCTGATGATCAAGGATGTTGAACAATTCCTTAAGTGTCTTCCAGTCATTTCAGACTCCTCTGTTGAGAGTTCTCTATTTAGATCTGTACTCCATTTTTGTTTATTGGATTATTTGTTCTTTCGCTGACCAATTTCTTAAGTTCTTTGTACATTTTGGAGATCAGTCCTCTGTCTGACGTGGGGTTGGTTAAGATCTTTTCCCATTCTGTAGGCTTCTGTTTTGTCTTGTTGATGGTGTCCTTTACTTTACAGAAGCTTTTTAGTTTCAGGAGGTCCCATTTACTAATTGTTTCTCTCAGTGTCTGTGCTATTGGGGTTATATTTAGGAAGTGATCTTCTGTGCAAATACATTCAAGTGTATTCACAACTTTCAATTTTATGAGGTTCAGAGTGATTGGCTTTATATTGAGGTCTTTGATCCATCTGGACTTGAGTTTTGTGCATAGTGATAGACATGGATCTATTTTCATTCTTCTACATGATGATATCCAGTATGCCAGCACCATTTGTTAAATACCCTTTCTTCTTTCCGTTTGATATTTGTTGCTTCTTAGCAAAATATCATTTGGTTTTAGGTGTGTGGATTCATATCTGGGTCTTTAATTTGGTTCCACTGGTCCTCCTGTCTGTGTTTATGCCAATACCAAGCTGCTTTCAGTCTTATACTTGTAAGAATGGCCAAGATAAAAAACACTGATGACAACTTATGCTGGAGAGGATGTGGGGTAAAGGGAACACTCTTGCATTGCTGGTGAGAGTGCAATTGGTACAGCCCCATTGGATATCAGTATAGCAATTTCTAATCAAAAAATTAGGAAACAACCTTCATCAAAAACCAGCAATACCACTTTTGGGTATATACACAAAGGATGCTCAATCGTACAACATATACTCAACTATGCTCATAGCAGCGTTGTTTGTCATAGCCAGAAGCTTGAACAGCATGAATGCACCTCGATGAAAGAATGGGTAGGGAAAATGTGGTACATTTACACAATGGAGTACTACACAGCAGAAAAAAAATAATGACATATGTGTAAGCAAATGGGTGGATCTAGAAAACATCATATTGTGAGGTAACACAGACCTAGAAAGACAAATATCATATGTACTCACTCACTCGTAAGTGGCTTTTAGACATAAAGCAAAGAAAATCAGCCTACAATTCACAATCCCAAAAAACTTAGACAACAATGAGGACCCTAAGAGAGAAATACATGTTTCTAATCTACACAGGAAGTAAAGAAAGACAAGATCTCTTGAATAAATTGGGAGCATGGGGACCATGGGAAAGGGTTGAAGGGGAGGGGAGAAGAGAGGGGAGCAGAGAAAAATGTATAACTCAATAAAATCAATAAAAAAGAAAGTGGGAAATAAATAAAATATACAGATGAAACATCATATGATAAAAGTGCAAGTTGAAATTAATTATGGAAAAAATATGTTTATAACTACCTTGTTAAAAAGGGACAAGAGCCTTGATTAGCAATGTAATTAAAAAGAAAGAATTGACCTTTGAGAAGGTTACTAACAAAACTCACAAGTGAATGCAGTGTGAGGAGCTGCTGACAAAATCAGAATTAATCCTAAAGTTGAATTATTAAGTCTTATTTTAAAATAACTACGTTGATAGGTCAGTATATACAAAATTATTTTATGCCAAAATAAAGTGTATTTTAAACCTAAAAATAATATTGTTTGATAGACTTCATTAAGTATTCTGGCAATAAACGAAACCTGTCATTGAGAAGAGAAAGGCAATTCCAATTTCGTATAAATAAACTCATATTGAAACAAAGGAAAACACATGTGACACAGCTGTATGGCCTTGCCAATGTAAAAACGCTTACACACATTTCATGCCTGTAACATGATAGTGCTTGTTAAAAGGATAATCTAACATGGGAAAGTAACTAGATTTCTTTGGTATAAGACAATAATAAAAATATTATAGGTTGAGTATTTATGATTTGTGAAATTTGTTTAATCATAATTTCATAGTATTGGTTTAATAGATACAAAGAAAGACTACACAATGTGGTTACACTTCTTGCAGAGCCTGTACGACACATGTGCAGTCAACTAGGATATTCAACCACACTTTATAGATTTTATTGCATATATTTAATACATTATCTAAAAATCCTCATACTCTTTTCTAAGGAATTGTCCCATGTTTTCTGGATTCTGCCATTCCATTGCCATGCAAGTATGGAATACATAGTATTAATACAAGTCACATTGTGGTCAATACCACATAGTGTTTCTTAGATGAAGAAAAGAATAAAACTGAGTTAAAAATATAATAAATGGCTAAGTTCTGAGATTAATGAAGAAACAACACTGTTTATTATATAAGTAAGGGATTTTCCCTTAGGGAAAAGCAAATGCGACATAACTCTATTGATGTCTTTGAAGCTAAAAAAAAAAAAAGGTCTGCTAAGGGGACTGGAAAAAAATTCTCATTGCAAATATTCCAGTAATTAGTACATAGAGGTATTGCTAGCATAAAGGAAACTACCCTAACATTACACAGCATAAGCAAAACAAAGATTATTGTTTGCTGACCGTGGATATTTTGCATCCACAGTCAGAAGATAAATAAACTAATACTAATGCTTAGCTGGCTTTCTCCCTCTGCCATGTTCCCTTTTCATTTATCCTGCTACCAAGTCTATGGGATGGCGCCCTCCACATTCAGGGTGAGTTTTCTTGTTAAACCTCTATATGAACACCCTCGCGGGCATATATAAAAAACCCTTACATCCTCTAGGTGATTCCAATTATGGCCTAGTTGGCAATGAAGATAGATCACATATATCTGTAGCCAGCACCTTAAACGTAAGACTTGAGAAACCTTATCTAAGGACATATTAGACTGTGCCAAGAATTCTGATTCAGAGAAACTGTGAAATAATAAGTGTGTATTTTACACTATGCAGTTTGTGATAAAACTTTTTTCACAGTATTCATATTTTACCCTTTTCTTACTCCAGATTTTGGCATTTTCAATCACAAAGTTTTAAAACTGAATTATGGACTGACTTTGTGGTAGCCTGGTTTGTTTGGATGCTCACCTTTATAGACCTGGATGGAGGGGGGCGAACCTTGGACTTCCCACGGGGCAGGGAACCCTGTCTGCTCTTAGGACTAGAGAGGGAGGGGAAGATGGGGAGGGGGAGGGAAAAGAGAGGCGGGGAGGAGGTGGAAATTTTTAATTAATAAATGAATAAATAAATAAATAAAACTGAATTAAGGACCATTACCTTCAATTTTATGTTTTGCAGAAATAACACACACACACACACACACACACACACACACACACACACACACACCACATCCACTTTTGGTAATAATACTTTTTGGTGTAATTTTCCTTAGTTCTCCTAATTTTGCCTATAAACTTTTAAACTTAACATTCTCTTGTTATGGGTTCTTGGATGCAGAGTGGTGATTTAGAGATACCAGCGAGTTCATTCTGTGGATGGACAAAGAGCTTCATGTCACAGAGAAAAGACCCACTAACACATAAAACAGTGACAATTGGAGAGAGAGGGGCCACTGACAGACTGAAAGGCAAAGATCTGAGGTATGGGCATGAATGGAGGCAGCTGCCATAGAGTGTGACTAGCAGACAGCATCAGGGTCTCAGACAGACTATAACAATTACAGATTTGAGGTGAGATCATGCTGTTATAGGCATTTTATTTTAGGTAAAGTTGATTACTAATTAAGCTACTTTATAGACATAAATCTCTTCTGATTTACCACTTTCCCTATGATTCAGGTTGTCTTTCTTGGACATATGTCTTCTAGGTTCTAACATTTGTTAACAATTGTTGCATTCTCTTCTAGGCTTTATTATTTCCATAAAGGACTTCTCATACCCTCTTCCTTTCTGACTTGCTTATTGCTCTCCTATTTTTTAATCTTTGTAACAGTTGTGATTTTTAAATTTTTTTCAAAGTAATCTCTCAGATTTGTGATATTTCCTTCCCCTGTTCTTCTATTTGTTTTTATATCTAATCTTTAATAATGAAAGTTGTAGATTTGAGTTTGCTTTTTTATATATTTTTCCTTTCTTTGTAAGTTATTTAATCTTCAATTTTTACTTCCAACTCATATTCATTATGCTATAATATATATGTACATTTAAAGGTATAATTTCCTCTTAGCAGAAGTATTATTGAACCTCATAAGTTTTTTTTTAAAGTAAATTTTATTAAATTATAAAAGTTTCCATTTCCGCCCCTCCTCCCAACACCCTCCCACTCCCCCCACTCCCCCTCCTCCTCCCTCTCTGTCCCCCAGGGCAGTCAGGGTTTCCTGCCCTGTGGGAAGTTCAAGCCCCTCCCCCCTCCCTCCAGGTCCAGGAAGGCGAGCATCCAAACAGACTGGATCCCCAAAATCCAGCATATGCAGAGAAAACAGGTCCCAGTATCATAGTCAATGGCTTTTCAGAAAGACTCCGGGCCAGCCACATTCATAGAATCCGGCCAAATTCCGAGAATCTGGTTAGATCACGTCCTCGTTCAGTCCCAGTCCAACTGGCCTTGGTAAACTCTCATCAGATCCGTTCCCTTGTATCAGTAGGTGATAGCATCCCTCGCAGTACTGATTTCGTTTTTCATATTCTTCCTCCTTCTGCTCCTCATCTGGACCTCGGGGGGCTCAGTCCGGTGCTCCAACGTGGGTCTCCGACTGTATCGCCGTCCTTCGCCAGATGAAGACTCTATGGTGATAAGCAAAATATACATCAGTATGGTTATGGGCCACGGCCGATTCAGGCACCCTCTCCTCTGTCCAGAGAACAATCTGGGGGATCTTTCCTTGGACCTGGGATGCCATATATAATCAAGTCTCCTGTAAACCCTAAAATGACTCCCTTAGTTGAAATATATTCTTCCCTGATCCCATATTCATCCCCCCTCCCCCCCCATCCCAGGCCACCAAGCTTTCCCCATTCCTCCCCTACTCCCCTCTCTCCAACCCTCTCGCCTTCCATCAACCCTCCCACCCCCCCCATGCACCCGAGGTTACCTGGGACTCTTGTCTATTTCCTACCTCCTGGTGGATAGCCAAATAATCTTCATCAGGTTCATCTTCTTATTTAGCTTCTCTAGGATCACGAATAATAGGCTCAAAGACCTTTAATTATGGTTAGAATCCACTTATGAGTGAATGCATACCGTGTTCCTCTTTTTGGGTCTGGCTTACCTCACTCAGTAAAGCGTTTTCTATTTCCATCCATTTGCATGCAAAATTCAAGATGTCATTGTTTTTTACCGCTGAGTAAAACTCTAATGTGTACATGTTCCACACCTTTTTTAACCATTCTTCTATTGAGGGGCACCTAGGTTGTTTCCAGGTTCTGGCTATTACAAATAGTGCTGCTATGAACATAGTTGAACAAATGCTTTTGTAGTATGTTAGGGCATCTCTTGGGTATATTCCCAAGAGTGGAATTTCAGGGTCCTGTGGGAGGTTGACTCCCAGTTTCCTGAGAAACCGCCACACTGATTTCCACAGTGGCTGCACGAGTTTGCATTCCCACCAACAATGGATGAGTGTTCCCCTCACCCCACATCCTCTCCAGCATAGGCTATCGTTGGTGTTTTTGACATCTTGAATTTTGCACACAAATGGATGGAAATAGAAAACACTATCCTAAGTGAGATAACCCAGACTCAAAAAGATGAATATGGTATGTACTCGCTCATTAGTGGACTCTAGCCATAAACAAAGAACATTGAGCTTATAGTTCACAAGCTCAGAGAAGCCAAATAATAAGGTGAACCCAAGGAAAAACATATATAGATCCTTCTGGAAATTGGAAGCAAACAAGATTGCTAGGAAAAAGTTGAGAGCATGGGGGTAGGGGTATGGGTGGGAGTAGGGATGAGGAAAGGTGAGAGGGGGAGAGAGAAGGGAGAAGGGAAAGACTGGGGAGAGCTTGGGGGAGTGGGAGGCTGGAGATGGAGGAAGGGCGGATATAGGAGTAGGGAAGAAGATATCTGCATTAAGGGAGCCATTTTAGGGTTGGCAAGAGACTTGGCTCTAGAGGGGATCCCAGGTGTCGATGGGGACATCCCCAGTTAGGTCCTTGGGCAGCAGAGGAGAGGGTGCTTGACTGGCCTTGCTCCATTCTCACACTGATGATTCTCTTGAATATCACCATAGAATCTTCTTCCGGCGACGGATGGAGACAGAGACCCTCATCAGAGCAACGGACTGAGCTCTCAAGGTCCAGTTGAAGAACAGAAGAAGGGAGAAGATGAACAAGGGAGTCAGGACCGCGAGGGGTTGATCCACCCACTGAGGCGGTGTGCCTGATCTAATGGGAGCTCACCAAATCCAGCTGGACCGAGACTGAACGAGCATGTAATCAAATAGGACTCTCTGAATGTGGCTGCCAGTGGGGGTGGACTGAGAAGCCATCCATAATAGCACTGGGACCTGTTTCTACTGCATATGCTGGCCTTTTGGGACCCAAGTCTGTTTGGATGCACACCTTCCTAGGCATGGATGGAGGGGGGAGGGCCTTGAACTTCCCACAGAGCAGGCTTCCCTGCCCTCTCTTAAGGAGGAAGGGAGAGGGAGGAGGAGGAGTGGGGGAGCGAGAGGGGAATGGGAGGAGGGTAGGAAGTATAATTTTTGAATGGAAAAATAAATAAACTTTAAATAAATAAATAAATAAATAAAACACAGATATTTACATTATGATTCATAACTGTAGCAAGACTGCAATTATGAAATAGCAATGATTTTAATTTTATGGTTGGGGATCATCACAACATGAGAAACTGTATTAAAGGGTTGCAGCATTTGGAAGGGTGAGACCCACTGTGCTAAAGCAATTCAACAATACCTAAAATAGGTAAAACTGGAAGACAAAAAACCTTGAAATTAAACTTAGTTCCTTTTCATTGTTCTGTCTTCACTGTAAGTGGATGGTTGTATAGCAGTTTTCTCACTGTGGTTTCCTGGGTCTGGGGCATGAGTACCTTCCAGGACTTATTAGAAACATAGATTCTTTTGTGACATTATATTTTATTATAACAATCCCTATGGCATAGTTGAGTCTAGACTGATAGTATCTTACTTCCTTTTCAGCAAAAGACAAGTGGAAATCACTTTGTCTATGTGCTTTGTCTTTCCAGTAGTGTGTATATTAGCACGGGCTTGTGTGTGCTATGGTACACATGTAGAGATCACAGTACAACTCCAGAGCACAGATTTTTGTCTTGCACTATGGCTTATGGATATCTAAGTAAAGTTCTCAAGTCTGTACAGGAAGTACCTTTACCCGCCGAGCCATTTCACTGGCTCTACTTTGTCTTATGTAAGTTAAAATTAATTTTAAGCACCACTAAGAAAAAATAAAATATTTCTAATTAAAATATTGTTCAAAATTATTTTTTTACTTTAAACTTACTTTATTCTACCTTATTTGTTAAAAATGCGAAATCTTGAGGCCCAACATAGACTTATTGTGCAAGTAACTTTGGTAAAGAGCCCCGACAATCTGTTTTTTTATTAATCCTTACAGTTGAATTTGAATCTGACAGGTGCTAATCTTGGTTACAAGGGAAATCATGTGTGAAACTTTCAGAACCTTTAATACCTAGCTCCTTTTCCAAGGAATATTTCTTTAATGTACTTGAGACGAGATTTACGCTTAAGAGTTCACAAAGCAAGGAGGAAGCTTTAATGTGCATCTAAAATTGAGAACTGACGATCTATACCTATTAAGCATTTTGAGCCCTCTCACGATTAGGATAAAGCAGTTGTTTCTAAATGTTTCTGCTTGATGGAATTGCTTAAAGAAGGCACCATGAACACAACCAATAAGAACAACATCTTTAGAAGTTATAATTTAATAATTCTGAGCTTTATCACCATCTTCAAAAGAATTAGCAAGGTCGAGTGACTCTAATGTACAGAACAGTTTGGAAAATGCTGGGCTAAAGATGACATCCCTACTTCTAAAGATAAATTCCTAGATATAAATCACATAAAAAATTATGAGATTTCTAAATGATAATTAGAGATATGTACATAGCTAAAAGAAGATTTAACCAATCCCTAAAATCCCTAAAAAAAAAAAAGTAGAGATTTTGAAGCTTATGTCTCCATAATTCAAGGAATGAAAAAGAGAACAGTACATATTAACCTTGGTGTCATGAGACAGCCTTTGAGAGCTTGTTACATTTCTGAATTAGGTTTCACTACAACAAATAAAAATGTCTAGAAGTATCAGACATAATACTGATGCTTAATACATAATACTGGTACATAATACATAATAAAAGTATCAACATTTCTTACATTAAATCACAACATTGCAGAACAACCAAGGAACTCTTCAGAAGTTTCAAAATGGGTTATAAGGTTGAGAACCATTGGCAGGAATGCATTATCATGTTAGATGACAAGAACATTTTTTTCATTACAACTTTCCCATATATCTGGGAAAGCTGGCCAGACCTATGTGCTCTGTAGGCAATGATGTCGTTATCTGCTGTACTAATGACACTGAGTTCAAGTTAATATCACAGGCTGAACTACAGAGAATACAGAGAATGGGGCTGGGCATTTGGTCACTGGATACCACTGTACACATTGCCTAAACACCTTTTACTATGTGCGATTATTAAAAGAATAAAGAAATTGAGCATAAGCCATAATGCCACCGTAAACCTGTTGCAATAACATGTGCTGGTGTCTTATCATGTGGTGGTTACATGTCATAACTGCAGTATGCTGAAGTTTTCCACTTCCTTCTAGAACGTAGTGACCAAAAGGGAGTCAAAATATCCTAAGACACACAGGACAGCTGAAACAAATCAGCTAAAAATCTACTGATGATATATTAAACAATCATTTTGACTCAGGTAAGAAAGTTAAGTGTCTCATACCAAACTGGCTTTGAAAACAATCACTCAAAGCCATGTTTATTTCAATTGATTAATTAGTATTACTTCTTGGCTTTATAGCAATTTATTATCATTATTAGTATATGTGCATACGTGTGTGTTTGAGTCTCACTATTTTTATAATGAATCTAAGAAATTAGAAAATTTGTATTTGATTGCATAAAAATAATTGTAAAAACATGGTTTTTAGCCTCTCACAGTTATGTCTCCCAGTTTTCTCAGTCTAGAGGCTTGCATGACTTTTAAACATTATTTGTGACTATTCACTCATTTTGAGAGAAAAAAAATTGAGGTTAAAAACAAAATAAGAACTTCCAGGAAGAGTTACAGAAAGTATCATTAGCACTTTTTCCCACGGCCAAATTTAGCCGTCAACTTGATGTGGAGATTAAACTGCTCTCAGGAGATTTTCACACGATTGCTTCACCACCTATATTTCTGAATAAAAATATATGTACAACATCTGCCATTCTGTATTGTTTCTGTGAAAGACTAATAATCCTGATAGAGAAAACAAATCTACTTAGGTAAATTATGTTCGCGAACCTCTGTGAGACTATTTTCCATTCCGTGAGTAGAAGACAGCTGCAGATCCCAGGACGCCATTTAAGGCACAGCAGAAGCAGCAGCTAGTCAACAAGCCTGTAATAAAACCTTCTCTCTCTTAGGTTAAATTTAGCAAAAATAGAAAAGCTATTGAAACACAGACTAAAGAAAATTCAAGACCATGAACTTCAAGTCTGACTCCTCTGGTTTTCAGTCTTCCTGATGCTGGACCTGTTATTCTTGTACTTTTTCTGCGTATCCCCGGGAGTTTTCTTCCTGTTCTGTCAAGATAATTTTGTGCTGAGGAGGAGGAAGAAATGGTGTTTTGTGTTAGGAAGCTGAAAGCCTGGATTCTTATATATGTACCTTGACAATGGTGCTGACTGTGCTATACAATTAACAAGTACACAGGCTTCTATCATCTGTATTCCCCCAGAAAACATCACCAAATTCAGACAAATTCTAAATGTAGCTCTTAATGTCTTACTTTACCCCTACCACAACTGTATTTTCTTTGCTTAAATGCACGTATATATGTCTGTTGCCAAGAGATAAAGGTTAATCATTCTAGAAATCACTAGTTTTGTAATGAGATAAAAATCATAACAGGATATTGAAAGTTACATTTTCAAATGGTTTATAAATTCTCACATTTATGCATGTTCAGTGGATACAGACAAATGGGAGAGACATGGGCATAGATCGAGAGGTCATGTGTACATATGTATTTTATGGATGATAAAGACACACAGCAATAGAGAATCATAACAATATGTATTTTAACTATCTCCCCAAAATAGATGAATTTGATACTTATAATTTAGGGTGGATTATGCAGAGTTTTTCTATGAAAATTTATATTTCTATGTATTCATTTAAAAGCAATTCATGTATAATATATATTCACCATATCTATCTTTATCTCTGTCTCTCTCTGTGTCTGTCTCTCTGTCTGTCTCTGTCGTCTCTCTGTGTGTACATGTGTGTGTACACTGATCAGTTTAATTAAGGTTATTTAGAGGACCATTAATGAGGGACCATTTACTGGAGCTTAGTAACTTGGAGAACCATTGATGAGAGTCTATTTACTGGAGCATTAGTGACTTAGAGGACCATTGACAAGGGCTATTTAACAGAACGTTAGTAACTTACCAGAGTCTATATCCCTAAAGTAACTCTCTCTCCTTCCTTCAACAAGCATTAAATGCTCAGCAGTCCTTAGAGAAAGGTAGGGCCTAGTGATTCCTTCCAGTTTCCTTGATGAGCGTACACAGGCCTGATCCTGTGCAGGTATTGTACAGGCCATCACAGATGATGACAGCTGAATGTGGAATGACCAATGCTGTCTAGGATTCCAGAGTGTTTCACACCTTCTTTTTTTATTGACTTTTATTGAGCTCTACATTTTTCTCTACTCCATTCCCTGCCTTTTCCCTCCCTTCTTCAACCCTCCCCTAAGGTCCCCATGCTCCCAATATACTCAGAAGATCACACCTTCTTTCAATCTTCCAGTCCCCCTGTCCACAAGGTTATCTGAGCCACATAGGGGACAGTGTTCATGTTTCATTAAGGGTTGATTATTCAATGGTCTTATCTCAGCCTTTGCCCACTTATGATACTCTGTAGTAATTTCTACCCATTACGAAAAAGAGAGAAAGAGAGAGAGAGAGAGAGAGAGAGAGAGAGAGAGAGAGAGAGAGAGAGCTTCTCTGGCCAAAGCTGACAGCAGCATCATCGTTCTATAAACATAGGATAAACATAACAAATATTTAGAAGACAACTTGATAGACTACCCATGTCCGCTTAACAAAACAACAGCAATAGCTTCTTGACTATGGGTGTATGACTTTCACAGCCACAGGTTTTTGACTGGATCTCTAGTGTCTGATGCAAACTGATTTTTGTGTAGCTTCACTCATGTCCGATCAGTAGGTGGCTATGACACTGTCTGCACTGGATACATTTTCCCTGGTAGGTGGAAACAGTGGGAAACAAGCCTTATACCAAGGAAGTTCACATTAGAAAGAAAGCATTTTTGCTGCTTTCCGTATGGGGTCTAGTTGTGTAGACAAAGGTAAATTTACTCAAGATCCTCCTATGTTAATATCCTGAATTTTTTAATTTTGGCAGTGTGCCTCTCTATCCAGGTCTGAGTTCATAGTTTTTAAAATCACAAATCAGCACAATGATCTTTTTTTCTTCCCATGGCAGCTCTCTTTTTCAATATCTCTTTTTTATTATAGAAAATGATTTTTGAATTTAAATATATTTGATCATATCCTTGCCTACACCAAGTTCTTCCAGAACCTCTACCCCTCCCTACCCACAAAACTCTAAGCTCTTTCTAAAAAAAAAGATGCAACAACACAACCAAGAAAACAGAATAAGATCACCACCAACAATCCATACCAACAAAACAACATCATACTGTAAACAAATAAAAGCATGAATTAAAAAAATGTGAAGTTAATTTTTTGATCAACTACTCCTGAATATGAGATCTTTTTGGAGAAAAGTGATTTTCACAATCCCAGCAAATACTAGGGGTAAGAAGAGAGAAAAAGAAGGCAGGAGATGGGAGGGGAGCAGAGGAGAAGGGAGAGAGCATATGAAATTGGTTGGGGGGAATCTGGGAGGAGTTGGGGAGTGAAGTGAATGTGGTCAAAAAACAGTGTATGAAAGTCTCAGCTAATAAAAAGCATTAAAATGGTATTTATCCTCTACATATGACATTTAAAAATCTCAAATAATTTTGGAATAAAAGAATTATATAAAATATCCGAGTTTAAATATCAGAACAAATTTTTAGAGAAAATATTAAGCAGTTTGATTACATAAACACTTATGAGGGACAATAAAAAACATAGAAATCATAGTATAAAGTAAGATTATGCATAAAGAGTATTTAAATGTTAAAACATACTTCAAAATATTTAAGGACATGTTTGGCTATGAAATTGTATAGGATATGTAAAACTAACATTTTCATATCTGTGTGGATAAATATTTGTATGTTGTTACTATTTTCATGGTAAAGTGGTGATTTTACTTGAGTATACTGACATTGATGGCTATTTTAAGCAAACAAGTCAATGACTATGTGACATATATGTGTAAGGTACTTTTGAAGTTCTATTTATATATTTTTAAACGGCAAGGACTTACTAAGTATTAGAAAGGCATTGACAACTTTGTGGCATACCTGGCATTAAGAAGTGTGCACACAACATTATAGACACAGAAACAATAGGTCCCACTAGCATTTTCAAGCAGGTTACCTCTCAGGTCATATTTCAAAGATACACAGCTAACATAATGGTAGTCGTTGTATCTGAATATAATGAAAAAAATTGATGATTCTTCTTTTTTTCTTACAATGTTCTGAAGAGTATGAATTTTTCTTACATCGACTCTATCAAAATAGTCTTTAAGCAAAGAATAAAATAATGCTACTATATATTGACTATGATGCCACTGCCTATAACATATTTTTAATTTTAGTAACTAATGTGTTATGTCCTGTAACTCTCCAAAACTTACTTTACCAATCATTTTAGACGTTATTTCAAAGCATTTATAAATTTACAAAGTAATTTCAACGTATACTACATTTACAGTCTTTAGAACTTCTTAAAAATAAATAAATTATTAAAACTTGAAAGCAATAAATATTTGCCATAATTTCCTCATCTAACATTTCTCCTTTCTGCCATTAATGAATGTTTTGCTTTGTTTCCTTCCTTTACTTTACAAACACAGTTATCACCTACAGCCCCAGCCTAATGAAATTTATTTCCCTCCCAGAGCTAAGCAAAATGCACATGCATTTAGCAGTTTCAAAGCATCAGATCTTATATTAAGGTTTCTGATATGTTCTAGATAGATTTTTGTGCAATGTGAGAGATATGGATCTACTTTGATTCTTTTATGTGTGAATATCCTGTTTTCCAACACCATTGGGTGAAGAGGCTGTCTTTTTTTCCAATGTATACTTTTCAAATTTTTTGTCAATAATTAGGTAGCTATAACTACATGGGTTTATTCCTGGGTCATCGATTCTCTTCCATCCATCTATGTTTGTTTTTTGTTCCAGAACCGTGCTGTTTTCTTGTTTTGACTGTATGGCTGTGTTGTATAATTGAGATAAGATGCTTTAATTCTCCTGTTTTGCTCTTTCAGATCAGGATTGTTTTAGTCACTTATGATCTTTTGTGCTTTCATGTGAATTTTAGATTTTTTTCCCATTTCTGTGAAGACTAATTTGGAATTTCGATGGGGATTGTTAATAATGCTCTCAATAATGCAGCCGTGCTTTTCAGTTTTAAAGTTGCCAATAAGCTAAATAATCCTGACTCGGAAAGATGAATATTGTATTTTCTCCAATCTGAAGAATCTGTGTGTGTGTGTGTGTGTGTGTGTATGTGTGTGCATGTATGAGATGTATGTGTGTGTTGCAAATGAAAGTAGTAAGTGGCTGTGAGCAGAGAGGAAGAAATTTTAAAGCAGATAGGAGGAGAAGAAAGAGAAAGTAGGGAATATATGTGACATTAAAGGACGGGATTACATGAGAGGAGGAGTCTTAAGGAGGGGATGGGCAGATGGGTTGAGATAAGGATGACAGCAAATACAACGGGAAATAGCTATGAGAATGCCAGATGGAGTCCGTTTATTCTGATTAAGAGTAAAATAAAATAACAAGAGAAGAAGTTAGCAAAGAAGTGATTTTTAAAGTATACATTCCTTTGACCCTCCATGTACTGCGATTTGGTAAGTTTTCACACGGTGTCAATCTTCCTTTGTTTTTGATCATTCATCAAGCATGTTATATGTACTTGTTCATGTTATACATCCAAATCACCATTTAACATAATTTTATTAATTTCTTGCCTATCAATATTAAGTTCTAAAATATTATCAAACCAAAGAAAAAGTCACAGCAGTAAAGTTGCCTCTACATTAAACTTTAGTACCTAATGCAGTAAAAGACACGAGAATTTCATTCCATCACTGCTATTCTTAAGTGGTTCTATGTCACATTAAAATAACTGGAATGGTAAGCAAGCAACCAGTTTTACCATTTGGTCCTTCCAAAGTATATCTGGATTTTCAAAATTCTTCTTAGAAGGCTCAAAATGAACCCTGCTGATCTTGCCTAGACTCTTGACCTTGGGAGCAAGCAGTTTGGTTCGATTTCTTGTCAGCAGCGAGAAGAGACTGGTTTTTTGACTGATAATATTTTCACTTTTCTCACTGCCAGTGCTTCTCTGGATTTATATACATTTCTTTAGTATTCAAACAGGACACCAATTTAGAGAAGTCAGTGTGCCCTGCCCTGTGGGAAGTCCAAGGCCCTCCGCCCTCCATCCAGGTCTAGGAAGGTGTGCATCCAAACAGACTAGGCTTCCAAAAAGCCAGTACATGTAATAGTATCAAAAACCAGTGCCATTATGATTGGCTTCTCAGTCAGCCTTCATTGTCAGCCACATTCAGAGAGTCCAGTTTAATGACATGCTCGTTCAATCCCAGTCCAGCTGGCCTTGGTGAGCTCCCATTAGATCAGTTCCACCGCCTGCATGGGTGGATGCACCCCTCGCGGTTCTGACTTCCTTGCTCATGTTCTCCTTACTTCTGCTCTTTATCTGGACCTTGGGAGCTCAGTCCAGTTCTCCAGTGTGGGTCTCTGTCTCTATCTCCATCCATCGCCGGATGAAGGTTCAGTCTGGATTGATCTCAGCACAGGAACAGGAACTCCTGGTAGTCCAAGGACCCCACAGACAAAAGGGCAAACTTGGGGGGAGGGCAGGGTGAGCCCCGCAGCAGGAGTAGAAGATGCCCTGCACTCCCTTCCGGGGACCTTCCAGCCCTGGCAGACACTCACCCTTCTGGGTGGAAAGCCCCAGTGCAGGAGCAGGAACTGTTCCTGGGCCAAGGATCTCGCAGACAATAGGGCAGGCTTGGGGGAGGCAGCATCCTGTGGAACAAAGAAACTCCTGCAGCAGGAGCTGGAGGGTTCCTGTTGTCGGCCCTGGGATGGCACACACTCACCAGTCTGGACGAAACTCCTCAGCAGGAACAGGGACCCTCCTCTGGGTGAAAAGCCTCAGTCAAGATTTTTGTTTTTAATAAAATCCTAAATCAATAAATTCTACCTATGAGAGTATGTATGTGTTACTTATGCATGTTCCCTATTGTTGTGTTTGCTATTTAGACTCTATCAATAGTCTTCATTTTGGCCTCCTTTTCTTCTGTCCTTCCTTTACACTAAAGCATTCGCCTTAATTGTTTTAGTATTAGTAAAAACCCAGGAGTCAGAAATTGAAATAAAAATCTGATAATTCGATCCAGAGAGGTGAGTGGGTGCTCGCCTGGACGGTCTGTCCTGGAAGAGAGCACAGCCCCTCCCCCCTCAGCTTCTATGACAGGGTCTTCAGTGTTCCACGGGACCCCTCCCTGCCCCCACTGCTGCCGCCCTTTTGTCTCCTGGGCCCTGGAAATACCAGCTATCCCTGCTGCAGTGCTGAGGAGTTCTTTCCAGAGAGTGCTGAGGAGTTCTATCCAGAGAGTGCTGAGGAGTCCTATCCAGAGAGTGCTGAGGAGTTCTATTCAGAGAGTGCTGAGGAGTTTCATCCAGAGAGGAGGAGATGGGCAGGCGCCAATGCAAGAATTCCTCCAACAACCTGAAAGGCAACATGACATCTCCAGAATCCAGGGATCACGAAACTAGAAGAATTGAACACCCTGCTCCAGAAGAAATAGAAGAAATCGACTCTAAGCGGATCTTTATGAAAATAATAGAGGAACTTAAACAGGAGGTGAAAATCTGCCATAAAGAAATGGAAGATAAGTCTAACAAAAAGATTGAGGAAATGAGTAAAGAAATGGAAGAGAAATATACCAAAAAGTTTGAAGAAATGAGTAAATCCGTAAATGAAATTCTGGGAAACCAAGAAAAAACAATCAAACAGGTAATGGAAACAGTTCAAGATTTGAAAACTGAAATGGAGTCAATGAAGAAATCACAAACCGAGGGCTGGCTGGCTATGGAAAATCTAGATAAACGAAAAGAGACTTCAGAAACAAGCATAACCAACAGAATAAAAGAGATAGAAGAAAGAATCTCAGACTCCGAGGACACCATAGAGAAATTAAACGCTCTGACCAAAGAAAACAGCAAATCCAACAAATTCTCATCACAAAACACTCAGGAAATCTGTGACACAATAAAAAAAAACAAATCTAAGAATAATAGGGGTAGAAGAAGGAGAAGAATTGCAGATCAAAGGTCCAGAAAATATATTCAACAAAATTATAGAAGAAAACTTCCCCAACCTAAAGAACGATATCCCTATGAAGGTTCAAGAAGCATACAAAACACCGAATAGGCTGGATCAAAAAAAAAAATCCCCTCGCCATATAATAATCAAAACACAAAACATTCAGATTAAAGAGAGAATATTAAGACCTGCAAAGGAAAAAGATCAAGTAACTTGTAAAGGTAAACCTATCAGACTTACGCCAGACTTCTCTATGGAAACCATGAAAGCCAGAAGGTTCTGGATAGAGGTACTGCAGAAACTAAGAGACCATGGATGAAAGCCCAGACTACTATACCCAGCCAAGCTATTGTTCACTATCAACGGAGAAAACAAAATATTCCAGGATAAAAAAAATGTAAACAATACGTAGCTACAAATCCAGCCTTACAGAAAGTATTAGAAGGCAAATCACAACCCAAGGAATCCAGCATTCCCAACACCGCCTACAATAACTCAGACATCTAGCGACCCTTCACAAGCACAACTCAAAGAAGGGAAAAACATACACTCTACTACCCAAAAAAGTAAATAAATAAAATAACCGGAGTCAACAACCACTGGTCATTAATATCATTTAATATCAATGGACTCAATTCACCTATAAAAAGGCACAGACTTAGAGATTGGATACGAAAACAGGATCCAACATTCTGCTGTTTACAAGAAACACACCTCAACCACAAAGACATACATCTACTCAAAGTAAAGGGCTGGGAAAAGGTTTTCCAAGCAAATGGACCTAAGAAACAAGCAAGTGTGGCCATTCTAATATCTAACAAAATTGACTTCAAACTAAAATCTATGAGAAGAGATAGAGATGGACATTTCATACTCATAACAGGAACAATTCACCAGGAGGAAGTCTCAATCCTGAATATCTATGCCCCTAAGATAAAGGCACCCACTTATGTAAAAGAAACACTTCTAGAACTCAAGGCAGTCATCAAACCACACACACTAATAGTAGGAGACTTCAACACACCTCTCTAACCAATGGACAGATCAATCAGACAGAAACCCAACAGAGAAATAACAGAATTATTGGAGGTATTGAATCAAATGGACTTCACAGATATCTATAGAACCTTCCACCCAAATAGGAAAGAATATACCTTCTTCTCTGCAGCCCATGGAACCTTCTCAAAAATTGACCACATACTCGGTAACAAAGCAAACTTCCACAGATACAAAAAAATATTAGTAACCATCTGTGTCTTGTCATATCACCATGGATTAAAGTTAGAATTCAACAACAATGCTACCTCCAGGAAGCCAACAAACTCATGGAAGTTGAACTGTCAACTATTAAATCACCCCTGGGTCAAGGAAGAAATAAAGAAAGAAATTAAAGTCTTCCTTGAATTTAATGAAAATAAAGACACAACATATTCAAACCTATGGGACACTATGAAAGCAGTGCTAAGTGCCCAATTAAAGAAACGGAGAAAGCACACATTGGAGACTTAACAGCACACTTGAAAGATCTAGAAAAAAAAGAAGCTGATTCACCCAGGAGGAGTACAAGACTGGAAATAATCAAACTGAGGGCTGAAATCAAAAAAATAGAAACACAGAAAACAATCTAAAGAATCAATGAAACAAAAAGCTGGTTCTTGGAGAAAATCAACAAGATTGACAAACCCCTATCCAAACTAATCAAACAGCAGAGAGAGAATATGCAAATTAATAAGATCAGAAATGAAAAGGCGGACAAAACCACAGACACAGAGGAAATTCAGAGAATCATTAGATCTTACTATGAAAGTTCATATGCCACAAAGTTGGAAAATGTAAAAGAAATGGACATTTTCTTAGATAGGTACCATATACCAAAGTTGAACCAAGAACAAGTGAACAATGTAAATAGACCTGTTAGTCGTGAAGAATTAGAAACTGTTATCAAAAATCTCCCTACCAAAAAAAGCCCAGGACCAGATGGTTTCAATGCAGAATTCTACCAGAATTCCAGGAAGAGCTAATACCTATACTCCTTAATGTATTCCACAATATAGAAACAGAAGAGTCATTGCCAAACTCCTTTTATGAAGCTACAGTTACCCTGATACCAAAACCACACAAAGACACAACCAAGAAAGAGAATTACAGACCAATCTCACTCATGAACATTGACGCAAAAATTCTCAATAAAATACTGGCAAGCCGAATCCAAGAACACATTAGAAAAATTATCCATTATGATCAAGTAGGCTTCATCCCAGAGATGCAGGGCTGGTTCAACATATGCAAATCTATCAATGTAATCCATCATATAAATAAACTGAAAGAAAAAAACCATATGATCATTTCATTGGATGCTGAAAAAGCATTTGACAAAATTCAACACCCCTTTATGATAAAGGTGTTGGAGAGACTGGGGATACAAGGATCATACCTAAATATAATAAAAGCAATATACAGCAAGCCGACAGCTAACATCAAATTGAATGGAGAGAAACTCAAAGCCTTTCCACTAAAATCAGGAACACAACAAGGCTGTCCACTCTCTCCATACCTCTTCAATATAGTGCTTGAAGTTCCAGCAATAGCAATAAGACAACATAAGGAGATCAAGGGGATTTGAATTGGAAAGGATGAAGTTAAACTTTCGTTATTTGCTGACGATATGATAGTGTACATAAGCGACCCCAAAAACTCTACCAAAGAACTCCTACAGCTGATAAACACCTTTAGTAAGGTGGCAGGGTACAAGATCAACTCCAAAAAATCAGTGGCCCTCCTATACACAAAGGATAAAGAAGCAGAGAGGGAAATCAGAGAAACATCACCTTTCACAATAGCAACAAATAGCATAAAATATCTTGGAGTTACTCTAACCAAGGAAGTGAAAGACCTATTTGACAAGAACTTTAAGTCTATGAAGAACGAAATTGAGGAGGATACCAGAAAATGGAAAGACCTCCCCTGCTCTTGGATTGGGAGAATCAACATAGTAAAATTGGCAATTCTACCAAAAGCAGTCTATAGATTCAATGCAATCCCCATCAAAATCCCATCAAACTTCTTCACAGACCTTGAGAGAACAATAATCAAGTTTATATGGCAAAACAAAAAACCCAGGATAGCCAAAACAATCTTATACAATAAAGGAACTTCTGGAGGCATTACCATCCCTGACTTCAAACTGTATTACAGAGCTACAGTATTGAAAACAGCTTGGTATTGGCATAAGAACAGAGAAGTCAACCTATGGAATCGAATAGAAGACCTGGATATTCACCCACAAACCTATGAACACCTAATATTCGACAACGGAGCTAAAGGTATACAATGGAAGAAGGAAAGCATCTTTAACAAATGGTGCTGGCATAACTGGATGTCAGCCTGTAGAAGGATGAAAGTTGATCCATACCTATCACCATGCACAAAACTCAGGTCCAAATGGATAAAAGACATCAACATTAATCCGTCCACTTTGAACCTGATAGAAGAGAAAGTGGGAAGTAGTCTACAAGATATAGGCACAGGAGGCCTCTTCCTAAGTAAGACCCCAGCAGCACAGACAATAAGAGAAACAATGAATAAATGGGATCTACTGAAATTGAGAAGCTTCTGTAAAGCAAAGGACACTGTCAGTAAGACAAAAAGGCTGCCTTCTGACTGGGAGAAGATCTTCACCAACCCCTCATCAGACAAAGGTCTGATCTCCAAAATATACAAAGAACTCAAGAAACTAGGCACTAAAACTCTAATTAACCCAATTAAAAAATGGGGTACTGATCTGAACAGAGATTTCACAACAGAAGAACTTCGAATGGCCAAAAGACACTTAAGGTCATGCTCAACCTCCTTAGCGATCAGGGAAATGCAAATCAAAACAACTATGAGATACCATTTTACACCGGTCAGATTAGCTAAACTCAAAAACACCAATGATAGCCTATGCTGGAGAGGATGTGGAGTGAGGGGAACACTCATCCATTGTTGGTGGGAATGCAAACTTGTGCAGCCACTGTGGAAATCAGTGTGGCAGTTTCTCAGGAAACTGGGAGTCAACCTCTCTCAGGACCCAGCAATTCCACTCTTGGGAATATACCCAAGAGATGCCCTATCATACTACAAAAGTATTTGTTCAACTATGTTCATAGCAGCACTATTTGTAATAGCCAGAACCTGGAAACAACCTAGGTGCCCCTCAATAGAAGAATGGTTAAAAAAGGTGTAGAACATATACACATTAGTGTTTTACTCAGCAGTAAAAAACAATGACATCTTGAATTTTGCATGCAAATGGATGGAAATAGAAAATGCTTTATTGAGTGAGGTAATCCAGACCCAAAAAGAGGAATATGGTATGTACTCACTCATAAGTGGATTCTAGCCATAGTTAAAGGTCTTTGAGTCTATAATTTGTGATCCTAGAGAAGTTAAATATGAAGGTGAACCTGAAGAAAATCATATAGTTATCTTCCTGGATATTAGAAGTAGACAAGATTACCAGGCAAACTTGGGTACAAGTGGGGGGGTGCGGTGTGGAAGTAAGGGGAGATGGTTAGGGAGAGAGGAGGGGGGAGGATTGGGAATGGCTTGGGGAAATGGGAGAGAGGGAGGGAGGAAGGATGGTTATGGGAGCAGGGATGTTTATATCTCAACTAAGAGAGCCATTTTAGGGTTTGCAAGAGACTTGATTCTGGAGGGGTTCCCAGACCCAAGAAGAGGTCCCCAGATTGTACTCTATGCAGCAGAGGAGAGGGTGCCTGAACTGGCCTTGGCCCATAACCATACTGATGAATATTTTGCATGTCACCACAGAACCTTCATATGGCGATGGATGGAGATAGAGACAGAGACACATATTGGAACACTGGACTTAACTCCCTAGGTCCAAATGAGAAGCAGAGGGAGGGAGATCGTGAGCAAGGAAAGCAAAATCAGAGGGGGCCTTCATCTGACGATGGATAGAGATAGAGACGGAGACCCACATTGGAGCACTGGAAGCCAGGACCGCGAAGGGTGCTTTCGCCCACTGATACAAGGGGACTGATCGAATGACAGCTCACCAAGGCCAGCTGGACTGGGACTGAACGAGCATGTGATCAATCCGGACTCTCTGAATGTGGTTGACATGGGGGCTGACTGAGCCCCCAAGGTCCAAATGAAGACTGAGAAGCCATTGACAATGGCACTGGGTCTTGTTTCGTCTGCATGGACTGGCTTTTTGGGATCCTGGCCTGTTTGAATGCTCACCTTCCTGGACCTGGAGGGAGCGGAGAGGAACTTGGATTTTCCACAGGGCAGGAAACCCTGACTGCTCTTGGGAATGGTGAGGGAGGAGGAGAGGGAGTGGGGGGAGTGGGGGGAGCAGGAGGGTATTAAGAGGAGGGGAGGAAGTGGAATGAGTGTTTTCGGATACTTGAATAAACAAGTCTAACGGAAAAATAAAATAAAATCTGATAATTCCAAGGAATAGTGGAGGGATGATTGGCTGACCCTACTCTTCAAGTTTTCTGGATCCCAAAGCTTATGCAATCTTCCCCAACCCTTCCTTCTCTCTTCCTGTCCCTCTCTATCCTACTTCCTCAGTCCTGTAACATCTTTATGGCTAATTTTAGTCATACAATCACTGAATCTGTCCTTTAATTCAAGATTAAACTTTATTGGCATAGAGGTGTCAGTGTGAACAATTCTTCTGCAACATTTCTGCCCTTTTGTCTAAATAAAAATGAAAGTTTTATAACTCTAAAATAGTAAAACTATGTACAATAAGAACAATTATCAAGTAAAAAATACATTCACAATGTCCAGTCCATTTATATTTGGCAAATTCAGAAAAATATTCCATTATCCATCCTATCTTATTGAATTCAATGTTTTTTTATCTAATTTACTTTGTATCATAGCTAAGGAAAACTATAACTACATAATCTTCAACACCATCAGAGACCCAAGAAGGATATAATACTACATGACTGACTAGAAAGTGCCGAACAAGCAACTTCCAAAACTACAAAAATGACAGAGGCGTCTGGCTGCCTGAACTTTCATTCCAAGGTTCCTCTGTTACATTAGGCTATTCGTCTTCAGCAAAGAGTGATAGACTATCAGTGAAGGCTTCTTTTGGGCCTTGTGTAGCCCAAAAGAAGCCTTATATAGCTTTTGTAAATGATTCAATCCTTCTTTTCTTATTCTTCAACCCTGTCCCAAGCATTGAAAGTTGCTATATGGCAGAGGGCCAAGGTGAGATACTCAAAGCTAAACTGTCTTTGCAAATAAACATACTGACCTTTACTAAGAAGTTGAACTTTGAAAATTTCCATACCTCTAGCCCTGCTCCATTGTTCTATAACCCTAGCTTTTCTCTGCACCATGATTCCCATTGTAGCTGCAGATCAGCTTCCAACAGTGCAGTAGCTAAATCTTTCCAGTCTTGTGAAATATTTCTGTTTCAAGTTGTCAATAAATTTAACATCTGATTCAAAAAGTGTGAATATATACCACATGAAATGACTCCTTCCTTAAATATCTTCAAATCTAACATTTCTACAGGATCCCAGTTAACTTCTATATATCTTTGAGAGTATCTATCATTGGTGATCATATTTGTATTGTAAATGGATAAATTCAGTTTGGTTTTCTAATAAGCTTGGGCTTCAACTCTTCAGTTTCATGATCTAATGGTGCAGTAGGTTCTACTCTAAATTTCTCTGGATTTGTGTGAATATTTTTCTTAATTTCATTACTGGATCTTTCTAAGAATTGCATCTTATCAGTCAATTTTCATATTAACACAAATACCAAACCACTTTTTAAGGACAAGACATGAATTACCAAACTGATAGAATTATAATCAACATTACGCCCATCCCAGCTAAGTTGATTATTCCTTCATTTATTTTTTCCATTTTTCAAGCCATCTATTGTGGAATCGTACTGAAACCTAACTCTGTGTATTGTAATATTTGTCATTCTTAACATGGACAAGATATATGTTTATTTTTTGTTTTATTTCGGTTGTTTTTTTTTTTAAACCCCATTTTTCCCTTAAGAATTCCCAGGTCTCTCAGCAGATCTGCTGACAATGACAACGAAGTCAAAGCTGTGCTATGGCATCAGTGGTTGAGCGGATGGCCAAGCAGCCAGACTAGCTCCCATCAGTCCAGTGGTGTGCCAGGTCTGCAGGACCTGCCTGAGAGAGAAGCAGTTGACATTCCAGAAAACTAGCCCATGTGTTTATTCCAGATCATGTATATTCAAGGAGAAAACATGCAAGAGAAGCCTGCACTGCTATAACATGGTTTAAGAAGGCACTGGGTTGTCTGAAGGACAGAGCCTCCCATGAGAGGTTGACTCAGGTTGCTGCAGAGCTGGTGGGTAACCTGCAACTGTACATTTGGGTGCCTGGGTGCTGTTGCAGGGAGATTGCACCAGGAAAGGCCACTGTTGGTAACCTACAGCAGTGGAGAAATGGTGACTTTAAAAGCCCCAGTGTGATCTCACCCACGTGTTAGATGCCAGATTAAGTGTTTGCCTTAATTGTTCTAGTATTAGTACAAACTCAGGAGTCAAAAATTAAGCCTGTTAAATCCAAGGAACAGCAGAGGGACGACCAACTGACCCTACTTTCCATGTTTTCTAGATCAAAAAGCCCAAGAAACCTCCACATCCCCTCCTTTTCTCTTCCTACTCCTCACTATCTGACTTCATCCTCCAACATCTCTATGGCTGATTCCAGTGAGACAATCACTAACTCCATCTTTTGATTTAAGGTTAAACTTTATTTGCATAGCAAAATGGTAGTGTAAAGAATTCTCCTGCAATTATAAACCTACAGTAGACTAACCTCAATGGTTAGTCTAGCAAAAGTTAGTACTACTCATTGACATAATATCTGCTTGTGGAATGAGACTTTTTCTACTAATCTTTAACTTTGTCATCTACTTCTTAGCTTGATACTTATACAGCTCTGTAGATGAAATTGCCACTATCTCAATATCTGCAATCAATCTAGAAGAGTGTGCCAGTTATTTGCATTTTTCAAATTACCAAGTGGACAGTCATGTTTTGGTAACCCATCCTGGGACTCAACACATTTCTGATATAAATGAAGGGCAATGTACTACTGCTTTTTCTAAAACTGTTCAATGTCTCAACACAGTAGAATAATCCAGAACTTTGGAGGAGGCATAGGTTCATATTCAGAGCATATTCACACAATGGTGTGACTTAAGCACTTCTGGGTTGTTTGTTCCTAATATTTATATGAACAAACAGACAAAAATAATGCTTTGCAATCCATATTCAGAAATTTTCATTCTTGTTTAGAATTCCTTGGTTGTGATAAAATAATCCCTTTAGGATTGAACGTCTGCTTAAAGAAAAGCCTAAAGATAACTATGTTCCATTTGAATTTGTAGCTCTATTTGCAATTTGAAATTTATTTGAGTATAGAAAACATTTTTCCCCCCTTTATAATCCCTTTTATCAGCTTCTTTATTGAAACATAATTCAAATGCTGCCTTATTCACCCCATTGAGTGTGCCATTGAATGACTTTTGACATGTTGAGGGCTCTGCAACTGGACAGTGTGGTCACTTTTATATCATTACAAAAAGGTTCCCTGCCCACATTCCTTTACCCCTGACTCCACCTCCAGTCTAACCGACCACTGCCTTCTCAGTAGAGTTTCCTGTTTAAGACCTTCATATCAAAGGAGTCCTATAATATACTGTCTTTTGTGACTATCTTTTAACCTAGCATATATGTGTTTACAATGGCCATCTATGTATATTACTTTTTCTTTAATCTAATTGGTCTTAATAATAAAAACTCAGAGGCAGATATTAGAGGGTGAAAGCTGAAAGATTAGAGAAGCAGAGCAGCTAGTTACTAGTTCTTACCTCTACAAAATCTTCAAATCAAATGTGGTATCCTGTATCTACAAGTCATCAAACTGAATACTGTCTCTATGGATCCTCAGACTGAATCCTGAGCTCCTGACCCCTCCTGCCTTATATTCCTCTCTCCACCTTGCTATATCACTTCCTGTCTCACCTCCCTAGTTCTAGGATTAAAGGTGTGGGCCACCATCTCTTTGCTCTGTTCTCTTTTAGACTAATTCAGTCTTGTGTAGGCCAGAGTGACCTTGAACTCATAGAGATCCAGAGATCCCTCTGTGTCTGTCTCCTGAGTGCTGGGATTAAAGGTGTATGCCACCACTGCCTGGCCTCGATGACTGACTAATGTGTCTTTTTCTACACTCTGATCTTCAGGCAAGCTTTATTTGTTAAAAACCAAAACAAAATATCACCACACATTACTTATTAGTACTCCATTCTTTTCTATGGTTAGTCCACTGTGTGAATGAATATACTATAATTTGCTCTTGTGTGTCCAGTTATGGGCATTTCTGTTTTTACCTTCTACCTATTATGAACATTGCCAGTATAGACATCCCTGTAACAGCTTTATTTTTCTTTTTATATACATGTTTTCTGGATATGGTATAATAGTCTGTTTCCTATGGCCATAGGAAAATACCTGATGTTGGATACATTTTAACGGAAGAGGGTTTAATTAGCTAATAGATGTGGAAACCAGGATTCCACAATTGAGAAGCTCCATCTGTTTAAACTTTGGTAAGGGCCTTCTTGGCTAGTTACATAATAGCCAATGACAGTGAGAGTGTGTGTAAAGAGGACATGCAGGCAGTGAGACAGAAAGCTAGAGAGTCACTAGGAAAGGACAAGCCTTGCTCCACAGCCTCACCCTTTGAAACTGTAATTCCCAATTAAACTCTTTCTTCCATGTTATCTTGATCGTGGTACTTTGTCACAGCAATTGAAGAGTAACTAAAGACAGGGTATTAAGCCCCAAAAGAGACATTTATATTGTACTCATTCTTTCGAGACTCAAGATCTATGCTAAAGGGAACAGAAAGATTGTACTAGCCAGAGGTTTGTTTTTCATAAGCAATGGACAAATGCACATATAAACTCACAGTGACTGTGGCAGCATGTACAAGTTTAGTTTAAGACACATAAAATTTTATGAAAGACAGGAGATGGATCTAAATTGCCTCGAGTCTTCTATGTAGCTGAGAATGACCTTGTTCTCCTCATCTTCCTTCCTTCATCTCTTAGGCACTGAAATTGCAAGTGTGCACAATCATACCTAATTTTTATGGTGTTGGAGATCATTTCAAGCCTTGCTTAAGCATGTTAGATAAGTACTCTACCAACTGAACTACATTCCCTAACCAATTAATTGTTTTTATAGGGTAGTTTTGTTTCTTGCTCTTTAGAATGTAAAGATGTTTGAAATTTAAAGATATAAAGTTCTGTCAACTACCAGAGAAAATGATGTAATTAGTTCTAAAGTGTTTCTTCAAGAGAAAGAGGGTTGTGGAAGAATGTTGACAACTCAGGAATTCTTATAAAGTCTAGAAGAAAAAAAGCAATAACTTTTCTTTACTCTTCACAATTCCATGTTAAAAAAGCTTCTCTGAACTAGCTATGGGTCTCTGTGTTAATTATCGTCTACAGATCCTCTGATAAGGACTGAGAGATTTGCTGATCTATGGCAAAAACAATAACTCATCAGAAATTATTTCAATGCTATGTTTATTTATGAAATAATAGTAGTAGGTGTTTTGGAGAGGAGCATTTGAAAACCCAAGTGATTATGTATTGTTAACATTATCATGAACATATCTAGTACCTCAATGTCTCAACCCAAGGAAATGGCTTTTCCCAAGTCCAAGTTCAGATGATGGTGAATAGTTGAACCTCAGTTAAAACCAATGTGTGCAGGAAATATTAAAGACAGCTTCCTGGTCCTGAATATTAACATTATATACATAAATATCAACTTGAGGTTCTACTTCTAGATGACTCTTCTCCTACAGAGACTTCCTACTGAGGTTAGCTAACCTGCTTCCTTCTCAATCATAGCATACATAATAAATGAACTGAGTTTCTGAGTCTCTACTACTGTGTCTCTATGATACATAAGATGAAATAGCCCACCACATAGCCCAGCAAGTGGCAAATTTTTGCCTGTGTGTCTGCTGTTTTCTTGTAGCCCATTGCCCCAGTTAGAACAATTCCAAAGCTGTAGAGGTTGAGCAGATGTTCGTCTATGACTCATGAATATAGGATCTTAGCCACAGAATCCTATCCTCTATGAGTGTCATCTATAGGTTCCATCTCATCCTTAGATCCAATTCTTTCCTAAAAAGTGGTGATAACTTTCATAGCATTCCATTGCCGCTATCATATCAGCAGGTGTATCTTTGATAGACATATATTTTCTCCACTCTACACGCTGATAACTTCATTCTAATAATGGTGTGCTCTATTTTAAAGAAGTTTTTACATTTCATAAGGTCTTTTGTATTTACTGTTGGTCTTAATGTCTAAGAATATCTGGGTCCTGTTTGAAAGGTCTTTTAACATGTCATTGAGCTCAAGAGTATTGTCTTTTGTCTTCTACCAGACTCAGGGTATCAGGTTTCATATTGAGGTTCTTCATTCACTTGTAGTTGAATTTTGTTCAGGGTAAGAGATTCAGATCTAGCTTCATCTTTCTAGATGAAATCATTTGTTGAAGATGCTGTCATTTTTCCACTATGTATTTTTGATATCTTTGATAATAATCAAGATTTGTTTTGTTTTGTTTTGTTTTTAATCAGGATTTTTTTAAGCTGATTGAACTGACATATGGATCTTCAGTTCCACTGTATTGGTTAACCAAGTGTGTTTTTATGTCAGTTCCCTGAGATCTATTGTTGTAATTCTTTGATGGAAGGTGAAAGCTATGATTATCAGGCGTTAAAAGGGTAAATATTTAGAATTTAGTTAAGGATTATGTTGGTTTACTCAAGAAGTGATTGTAGGTTCTCTTCAAAGATTCATGATTTTTGAGTTTTTGGGTTAGATTATTGAGTTTTTTTAATTTTATTTTGAATTCCCCTGAATATGTCTAGCTCTTCACTAAGCACTGACTTCACATCTGTGAATTATCTTCATCATTTCATTTAGCCATATTTTTATGCTTGTTTTGACATCACTAATGCATTTCTTATTACACTGCTTAAGTTCATTGATTTTTTTCTTTAGAATATTCTTTAAACTCTTTGAATTCTTTGATTAAGTTAATTACTGTCTTTTTAAATTCTCTGTTCTTAGGCTCATTTAAGTAATTCTTATTTAGGAGCATTTTTGTAAGCCCAGATGCTTTGAGGGTAGAAATACTGTCTGGGCCTTTCATATGGTTTGTGTTTTTGAGCTGTAACCAAGGCATGTGGACTTCTTTTATTGGTTATATGTCTAATTTATAAGTCTAACCTGACTTAGGTTGGGCTAATGCAGTACCAGTGTGACTATAATAAGGCCTGGAACTTCTAGCGAATGAGCTGTCTGTTTGGAGCTAGTCCCAGGAGTATGGAAATGATGTGGGTTGAATGATAAACAAAGGAACTAGACAGGTCATGATAGTCCATGTATCATAAGTCTGGAGCTAGGCTTTGTGAGTGCAGAGGTGGTGAGAAATAGGTGGCTATCAGAAATTCACCCACTAAAGGGAGTATGAAAGTTGCTCTTCTGTATCAAGAACTTCAAGGCTCACTGATATTTTACATATTGTTTCAGAACCATAAATATGAATAGGGTAAGTGCTTTTCATCATTGTTCTGATCTTGGCTACCTCCTGAAGTTTGTTCTAGGTCTTAGAGACATATTTATCTAAATGATTTTGAGTAAGTATTTCAAATATTGTCTTTGATTTTTTTTCCCATGAGAATAATATGCTTCCCTGGACCCAAGGCCTTTAGTCTGCTTTTGACTCATATATTGTGGATCACAGCATGTGCTTGTGCTTGTCTGAGCAGTCTCTCACTGAACCCTTCCCAGCAGCTCACTGTGAGACCTCCAGCTAGAAGGTTGAATGCCAGTGATTTGCCCAGTCATTTTGCTGGCAAATGTACTGATGGAGCATGAGCTGAATGTAGAACATCTTGAGTAGAGGAGCAGCAAAAGATTTTGTTTCTCCAAATACATTTCTCCTAGCTGTGGCATTCCATTTTACCCCATCCCAGGGTGGCAATACCCTTGGTTCAATGACTTTCAGCTTCTCCACAATAGTGTTTCTTGTTTATTGCTTAGTCTATTTGTATATAAGTCATTTAAATTTCTGACAAATGCCCTATATGAAATCAGTTATCACTTTATGTAAGATTTCTAATAAAAACCTTTTTTAGTGAACTATAGTTTCAATTATCTGGTTTTAACTTGGAAAATGATACAGACTTGCTTGTGAGGAAAGGTTCATACTATGAAATGAACATAGTCAGCTCTAGAAAGACCTCATATGCAGCTTCGGTGCTTAATTCCTGGAAATGTTAAACATGCTCTGTTTCTATAAATAAGCTCCCTAATGCTTACAAAAGAAAAATTAAAGCAACACTAAGGGAAATGAAGAAAGGGCTACATAAATAGTTTGTTTGCAAATAAGAACAAAAACTTATGAGGGGAAAAGGAATAAAAAAATATAATGAATGTTAATGGAGTCTTCAGACATTTTCCGTTGGTAGTATTTTAAATAGATTGAAAATTTCTGTCAAAAAACAAATTTTAAAAACCCAGTCTGGAACCTATAAAAATAAATAAATGAGTTACATGTCAGTGAAGAAGATAGTCATGTAAAATGAGTGAATCAAAATGACCTCTAGGGTGATTGCACTGGTGATGACGTGAGAAACATAGAAAAATATGGCTCCACAAGTTAATATTTTAAAAAAAATGCTTTAGCATTGGTATCTGTCTAGAATTTCTAAATTTGGGACAGTGACAGGCTGTACTGAAAATTTAAAATAAACATTTGACTATTTTTATACATATCAAATTGGTTAGAATTGTTAGGATAATTTCCCTTGGAGGATAAATATAAAGTCTTTGTTGAGGATTTTCACTGGATAATCTGCTTTGTAAGATTACTTTTGTCATTATATTTTGTTGTTATATTCTATTTGTAGTATAGCTATTCATAATTATCTCATATCCTACCAGCTAGAGCTTTAAAAAAGAGCCACATATTAAAATTCTATACCTTCTAATAGGGCTGCTTCAAAGATTTTTTTTGTCTGACACACATTCTTTAATATGTGTGTGTGTGTGTGTGAGAGAGAGAGAGAGAGAGAGAGAGAGAGAGAGAGAGAGGAGGAAAGGAAGTGAAAGAGAAATAAACACAACTTCCATTTTTATTAAAGATGGAATAATGGAACATAATCTATTTTTAGTTCTTTTATTCATTTTGTCAGGCTTTTAAGAGCAGAGAAAGAAAAACATGCATTTTTTCTCTGCCGATTTAAGCATTGCTGATTGCCTTTTAAAGCGAGAAACATTTATGGCTGAATTTATGGGACTCAGTGTGTTCAGCTGAAAAGACAGATTCATGCAGCTTAGTTGAATCATAAACATTATATAATAAAAAGTGTAAAATTATTTGGACTTTTAAGGAAATATGAATTAGTGGGAGCTCTTATGCTTATTTATTTGTTAATTAGAAAATGTTCTGAAACATTTAAATAATTATTAAACATATATATGTGTGTGTGTGCACATGTGCATGTGTGTGAGTGCGTAGGACTGTAAAGGCTAGCTGGAAGTGAAAGTGCAATACCTTTGTCTTTCAGTAGTAAACTTGGCTCAGAAGCACTTAGAACCATCAGTGGCTTTTTACGGCAGATACAAAAACACCACAATGCGCAGGATATTTAGGATATTTTTTCAGGTTGGGGTGAGATAGTGTGCAAGTGACATTAACAACGACAAACTTGCTTCAATTAGATAGTGTTAATTAGTGCTTCTTACTTAATTATCAACATCTGGTCTGTTTTTCACCTGTTTTTCTTTTGCTGATAATTTCAACCTCCATTTAGGTGAAGTCAGCAAGTAAGCTTCAACATAGGAAAAGCAAGTCAGATACCATAAATTGGTGCATAAGTTTAATATAAAATTTAACTGATAATTAATGAACAGAGTCCAAGAAAAGAGAATACGTAGTATTAGGAAACAAAACACATACATAATTATATATTATATAGCAGCCTCAGGGTTCCAGGAGTTTGAACAAAGGTCTGAACATTGTACCTACAGATCCATCCGACTTCAATGCAGAGATTAATATAACTTACCTGATTGGATATAAACATATAACAGTTCTGAGAAAAGCAAATACATTGATGTAATTTTCTAGTTACTTAAAAACTTAGGGATGCAGCCCCCAAGGTGTTACCCATGTTTTAATAGATTGTCCTATACTCACAAATATACCAGAAACACTATAATGACTCAGTTGGTTTTTAAAATGAACACATGCTCTGGGGTGGGGTGGGGTGAAGTGGTCAGGGGATAGAGGAGGATTCTGAAGGGAAAAACATGGGGAACTGATTTGATCAAAACACATTATATACATGTATGAAATTATCAAGCAATGATAAAAACTTTGAAATTATTTATGGAAAAGAATTAATTTGAAATACAATCTTGTTTAAATGATTATTGTTTGGAAAGTGTTCTTAGATGTACAGTAACTTCCATCCCAGTTAGTGGAAGATAAGCATGTTCTAGACATTGAATAACAATCATTGCCTCTGAGTCATTCTGTAGAGTAATTTAGAGCTATCCATACAAATGCAAGTAATAGAAAGTACCCTAGAAGGACAAGGGAACTAATTTCACCAACTCCAGTAATTCTCCTCCTATATTTTACACTCTGTGCAGATGCTTGCAGGACATTCTAATATGAATGAAATTGTCCTTCAATTTGAAGAATTATCTGTTTGATAAATAGGAGACAAAAATTACAATGTCATAACAACTAACGCATGTGACATGGTGCATGCATTTTCTTAAGCAGAACTATGTTACTAGCTCTTCTATTCTCGATACATTATTTTACCTAATATAACACCTTAAAGAAATAAAGAGATGCCCCTTCAATCACAAAGTTTTGGCATACTGAGGCCAGAATAAGTGACTCTTTTTATGTGCCTTCTCTCAATTATTTATGATTCTTAGAGGAAGAAAACTAATGATTTATATATTAAAAAGCCAACTGTACTTTTTCTGTGTTGAAAGAAGTGGGGCGATAATGATCTTTACCCATCAGGACAGCGTGTATGTCCCAACCATTGGTCAGAAAACAGCCTTTGCTGACTAAAATAACTTTGAAATGGTGAGTAACATGGTACCCTAATTAATAGTTATATTTTGGGTTTTGATTTTTGTTTGTTTGTTTAACAATCAAAGTACACATGTCAGCAGATTCACAGACAATGTATTGATTTTGAAACTTAGTTCCCAACACAATAGTGATCCTAACTCACTGGCATTAGGTTTTATTTCCTATTTCACTCTCATTGATTTGCCTTCCTGCTTTTTTTCCACATTTGGGATAATTTTGATCCTCAAATCTTATAAAGAAGTTAACTTAGCATTATACAATATCGCCAAGCAATTTAAACACTTGTTTAAAATAATGATAAATAACTGGCGATTTGAGCTTTAACACACTCTCCAGCTAGATTAGTTTTGTAAAAAGAAAAGTGCACCAATGTGGGTCTCCGTCTCTATCTCCATCCATCGTCGGATGAAGGCCCCCTCTGATTTTGCTTTCATTGCTCACGATCTCCCTCCCTCTGCTTCTCATTTGGACCTACGGAGTTAAGTCCAGTGTTCCAATATGTGTCTCTGTCTCTATCTCCATCCATCGCCATATGAAGGTTCTATGGTGATATGCAAAATATTCGTCAGTATGGTTATGGGCCAAGGCCAGTTCAGGTACCCTCTCCTCTGCTGCATAGAGTACAATCTGGGGACCTCTCCTTGGGCCTGGGAACCCCTCCAGAATCAAGTCTCTTGCAAACCCTAAAATGGCTCCCTTAGTTGAGATATAAACTTCCCTGCTCCCATAACCATCCTTCCTCCCTCCCCCCCTCCCATTCCCCCAAGCCATCCCCAATCCTCCCCCTCTCCCCTCTCCCTAACCATCTTCCCCTACTTCCACCCCCTACCCCCATGCACCCGAGTTTGCCTGGCAATCTTGCCTAGTTCTTATATCCAGGAGGATAACTATATGATTTTCTTCAGGTTCACCTTCTTATTTAGCTTCTCTAGGATCACAAATTATAGACTCACAGACCTTTAACTATTGGCTAGAATCCACTTATGAGTGAGTACATACCATATTCCTCTTCTTTTTGTCTGGGTTACCTCATTCAATAAAGCATTTTCTATTTCCATCCATTGGCATGCAAAATTCAAGATGTCATTGTTTTTTATCGCTGAGTAGAATTCTAATGTGTATATGTTCCACACCTTTTTTAACCATTCTTCTATTGAGGGGCACCTAGAGACGGAGACCCACATTGGAGCACTGCAAGTCAGGACCGCGAAGGGTGCGTTCACCCACTGATACAAGGGGACTGATCGAATGACAGCTCACCAAGGCCAGCTGGACTGGGACTGAACGAGCATTTGATCAAACCGGATTCTCTGAATGTGGCTGACATGGGGGCTGACTGAGCCCCCGAGGTCCAAATGAAAACTGAGAAGCCATTGACAATGGCACTGGGTCTTGTTTCGTCTGCATGGACTGGCTTTTTGGGATCCTGGCCTGTTTGGATGCTCATCTTCCTGGACCCGGAGGGAGGGGGAAGGAACTTGGATTCCCCACAGGATAGGAAACCCTGACTGCTCTTGGGAATGGTGAGGGAGGAGGAGAGGGAGTGGGGGTAGCGGGAGGGTATTGGGAGGAGGGGAGGAAGTGGAAAGAGTGTTTTCGGATACTTGAATAAACAAACAAACAAAAAAAGATTTAAAATAAAAAAAAGAAAAATGCAATCACAAGACTGAGGCCCAGTTCACTAGGGACAGTGTTGTCCTTTGGCAGGTAGTCCAAAATGGTATGGTATAAGAAAGCAGGCTGACTGAGTATAGTGGCGCAGGTCTTTAATACCAGAAAAGAGACAAGTGAATCTCAGGAAGTTGGAGATCAGTCTCATGTACATAAAGAAGTCAGCTAGTGCTACATGGCTTCATAGAGATGCCTTGTCTCAAATAAACAAAGAAAGTAGGCTGAGGAAGCCGTGGGAAGCAAGCTTAAGTATCTCTTCACAGCCTCTGCTTCAATTCCTGCCTCTAGGTCCTGCTTTAAGTTCTTGTTCTGATTTCTCCCAATGGTGGACTGTGCCCTGAGAGATGTAAGCTGAAATAAACATTTTCTTCCCTAAGTTGCTTTAGTCATGGTGTTTTATGATAGCAATAAAAACCCTAGGATATGTCCCATAAGAATTAGTAGAATCGGCATGATGCATCACCTGGACAGTAGGACACACCTCAGAAAAGGAGATATACCTGAAAGACATGCTAGTGAGAGGGAAGTTATTTATAAAAATTTTCCTGTTAAGCCTTTTTTGTTTTTTTTTTTTTCTGAACTCTTACTCAAAAGCAGAACTTTCTCTATTCCCCATTTCTCTGTGAGTTTTGAATCTATGTCTAGGAGCTATACATGTTTTCCCTTACACTGGTCACCACTCTGAAGGGAAGAACTGACAAATGTCAAAACTGAGAAAAATAATGAAAAAATATTCATGAGTTCAACTAAAATTAGAGACACTGAAGAAGGAAGTGGCACTTGAGTCAACTAAATGGCTAATAAACAAAACAAGAGAGGCAAGTGATAGCTTCTCAAAGAATATTCTATAAGAATATTTTAAAATGTCAAGAAAACTAGTTAAGGTGATGAGGTATACCTTCAATAGTTGTTATGAAGTTGAGCAACAAAAAAAAATATGATTCAAAATCACAATTCAAGAAGAAGCAAATAAAAACAAATTTCATTGAACAATCACACTCTGCTTGTTATGGAATCAGAGTAATATTAAGACACAGGATTATATGCCGCTGCTACTCCTCCCACCAAAGTATGCATATATAAGTAAGAAAATGAAATTTAATTTCTCAACATTCTCAAAAGCAAACTTTTAAACTAAAAAACGGTAGAACGGCATTGCTCAAGTCCTGGAAAAAATCAATGTGAATCAAGGTTTTTATTCATAGTCAAAAGCCTGTTACTATAAATGTTACAAAGAAGAAGATGAAACACTTTCAGAAATCTCATGTCCATGAACCTTCCCTGAAAACTACCTCAGAGAGAATTTCATAAAGCTGCTACTTCTGGAGTAGCTGCATATTATATATATTTAATGATGGCAAAGGAAAAATTCAATTCTTACATTATAAGTTCTGATGTTGCACAATTAACACAGCAATTTGAAAGCAGGAAAGTTTACAGTAAATAAGAATAAAATATACTTGCTAATTGAGTCATTGGTGGTGGGAGTGAACAATATTTAAGTAGATTAATGAAGAGCTTGACAATTAAAAACATTTAAATTTAAAAATAACACAAACTATACTATGATTAATAAGAAGAAAAAAAGATGCTACTTATTGACAGCAATATTGAAAGAAGACTTTCAAAACAATGTTTTGGTTAAAGTATTATAGAAAAGTATTAGTACAAAAATAAACATCACAAAAAGATTCTTCTTCCCAAGTAACAGAGGAAATGCAGGGACAAAAGAACAAAGCTAACAGTAAAATTGTGGATGGTATTCACTTATAAAATACATTCTTTTTGTAAGATTAAGAACAAATGTACTAATTCTATCAATTCATATTAGCGGACTTAGCTAACATGGTTTAAAAAAATGTCCAGATGGGTTAAGAAAGCAAAATTTAACATTATTCTATATGCAAAAGATGTATCTAAAGTGAACTGAAAAGGGTAAAAGATGAAAGAATGAACAAAAATACACTAAGCAAGGGCAAGTAAGAAGAAATCAGGGGCCAGGATTTTGATCTCAAAGAAGGTTAAATTCAGGCCAGAATTAAACAATATAAAGTAGGACACTCTGTGATGCAAGCGACTACAATTCACAGTGAAGATATTAGTATCTATTCACCAAATGCCAGTAGCAACTTTTATACAGCAGAAACTATGAGATGAAAGACAGATACTAAATCCAGGAAAGCATACCACATTTGTCTCAGATCTAGATAAAACAATGTTAGCACTAATGTTAGCAAGGACAGAGAAAATATGAAAATTGATAGAGTCTATAAGAACATAGTTAGCATTTCACTTGAAAATATACCTTGTTTTCAATAAACATTAACATGTATGAACATTGACACCATATGTTAACAGACTGCCAAAATTTAAGACAAGAAAAGACAAATCTTCCATCAGTAGTAAAATAAAAAAAACAAATCATCATTTTCATCAGAAAGATTTCATTTTGTAAATTCTTGGATCAAATGGATATGTCTTTAAAACTCTCCAAATTCATGATAAAGAATAATAATGAAATCGACTCATTAAAAAATAACAATGTCCTAAAAGAGATGAGTTTGTGCTTGGGAAAAGAACTATTTTGGAAAGTCTTTCAAGCAAAGGTATTCTTACAAGAAATAACTTTCCGTGATAAGCACAGTCCAAAGGGTTTCACAACCACTAAGTCAGTGCTGCAGAAGATACTTGAAGGAATCCTATGAACTGGAGATAAGAATAGATTCATTCAAGAGGATAGGAAATAAACTTTGCTGACATGTGAAACAATCACATTAAGATTAGGCAAATACCAAACATGACAAAACAACAACATAACAAGAATTAAAATAAATCTTTCAATAATAACCCCGAATTCTGTCTCAATTCCTCAGTAAAAAGACACAGACTAGCAGATTAAACTAAAAGCTAAAACAACACAATACAACCCTGAGGACACATTTTTTGTTGCATACAAGAAAAAACATCTCATTTATAAATACAAACACAACCGTAGGGTAAAAGTCTGGGAGGAGTTCATCTAAGCTGGTAGAAATTTACAGCAAACAGGCATAGCTATTCTAATTTCTTGAAAAATAAATCCTAAACTGAAATTAGTCAGAAGTGATTAAAATAAAAAGACCACTGCATTTTAAATGAACAATTCATCAAGTGAATATTACAATTCTAAACACATATACAAATTTTAAAATACACAGTCTATGCGTATAAAGACACAATGCATAATAGTGGGTTATTTCATATTGATACATCGATCACTCACATAAAAAAAACACAATAAGGACACATCAGAATCTAATGACATTATATACCAAATGGGACTAATAGATATCTACAGACTAATTCATCTAAATATTGCAGAATATTTCTTAGCAGCATGTATAATATATAAGGTGTTTTGTTATATTCAGTTCACTCTCTGGACTCCTCCAAAATCTAACTCCCTTTTTCTACCCACCTGACTTTGTATCTTTATTACTTTCACACCCTTCAAGCACAATTTCTTCTGCCCCTTTATTTTTGAATATATGACTTTCCAGTGGAGTACAGCTGACTTACCAGGGGCTACAATTTTAAAGAAAACTGATTCTCTCTCTCTCCCAGTGACTTTCAATTGTCAATCACTCCTCAACTAGAAAGTGAGACTTTCTGTCAATCCTTCTACTCCATGTTGAGATAACACATAGTATGCACAGGCTGTCACAATCACGGTGAATTCATATTACAGATGCCCTGCTGTGTTCAGGAGACACTGTTTCCTTGTAGTAATCCAGTGCCACTGGCTCTTAACTCTTTCTGCTTCCTCTATTCAGTGATCCATAAGCCTTGGCATGAGGGCGAGTGAAATCGATGCCTTATTTTAGATTGAGAATTCTAGTTCTATTTTCTGAACCTTGACTAGTTGCGTGTCTCTGTGTTAATCACAACCTACTGCAAATAGAAACTTCTCTAATGAGGGTTGAAAATGATTAGCCTTTGTATAAAACAATAAATAACTAGGAATCAAACTATGTCCCTTCAGTGAATAATAGTTGTATGTTCTCCCCTAGGGCCCATGATTTGTCTAGTCACAAATTCTTAGCCTAATAATGGTGTCAAGTATGGGCTTCACCTTATGAAGAGTGGTTAAATCCAAAGAAAATGAGGTTGGTTATTTCAATGATGTTCATGTCATTAGTGTACCAGTTGACATTTCTTCCCAGGCCCATCATTATTAAGGTTCAAAGGGTTTGGAGCTGGGAAAGATGAGGAATACTTTACTTCTCTGGGGGTGTTTATAGTACCTGCCTGCACTCTGAAAGATAGCCATAGTGTGTAGATTAGTACCACCTTGATGTGTCCATGGTCTGATTCAAGCATGTGATGTCTTTTCTTACCATCATGATCTATAGGGTAAGTAAAAGTATTGGCACAAGGCTGTAATATATGGAGAGTCTAAGAAACTTACCAGCCTAAAGCTCCTAAAGAGGTAATCCATTCCCTGAATTATGGTCTTATTTATTAGCTCCCGGTGTCTAGTAGAGACATTGTCATCTCATTATTGGTTAATTCCATTTAAACTAAGTGTTTGTGTGTGTGTGTGTGTGTGCATGTATACACACATGTGTGCATGCTTGTGTGCATGAGAAAGACTTGAATATAGTATGTTGTTGGAGGCTGTTCGTTCATTTCCCAGCCACCAAGACTCCAGAAATAATCACACAGAAATTATATTATTTGCAATACTGTTTGGCCAATAGCTTAAGTGTATTTCTAGTTAAATTAAATTAGATTTCTAATTTATCCTAAATTAACCCATCTCTATTAGTCTATGTATCACCATGAGGTTGTGGTCTACTGGCAAAGTTTTGGCAGGCTCCAGCAGAGGTGTCTCTCTCCTGTGGTGGCTACATGGCTTCTCTTTGACTCTGCTTACTCTTTATATATATTTTTTCAGGCTGGCTATGTTCTGTTAAGCCACTGGCTGAAAGAACTTTATTCATTAACCATTAAAAGCAACACATATAGAGAAGGATTTCCCACACTATTTCCCCTTTTCTGTTTAAATAAAAAGAAAGGTTTTAAACTTTAACATAGTAAAATTACATATAACAAAATAGATATCAAGCAGGAATTACAGTTATAGCATTTATATCTACTCTACCTTTTATTGTAACTAAGGAAAACTATAATTATAACTATCTATTCTTCAGCTTCATCAAAGACTGCTAAGCAAGCAGGAAGTGCATTGTAAGCAACCTCCAAAACTCTAGAATTGACTCTCGCTGCCTAGACAGTCACTCAGAGTTTTTCTGTAACATTTCAGGTGTGCCTCTTCAGCCTACTGGCCCTTAGTATTCAGCAGACTTGTCCATGAAGCAGGAAATGTCAAAGACAGTTCCATCTGTATTGGCAGCTTGTTAGTCACTTTCTTCTGTGTCCTGAACAATGTCTGGCAGAAACTTTCATGAAGCAGGAACCCTGAAAGACTGTCTCACCTTCTTTAGGCAGCTTCAACAGTCATTTTCCTGTGGGTCCTGCAAGTCTAGTCAAACATTTCAGGCAAGAGCAATTTCTTGCCCAAATGGCCAACAAACTCCATGAGAAGCCTATTCAATATTCATATTCTTGACATAGATTGCTGCATCCAAGAGATGTGTCTCACTGCCATGAAAAGTCTTAAAACATTTTAAAAACATTTTAATGCCATAATTTGTAGGTCTTTGAAAGTGTTGAAGATTATTTATCTAACTGAAATAGATCTCTGTACATTTCAAAAACCTAACATGACTGCAAGATTGCCTATTAGATATTACTATCTATTAGCCTATATTTTGGGGGGAGGGGTGATTGGTTTTGTTTTTTTAGTGACAGTATTTCTCTGTAGCTTTGGAGTCTGACCTAGAACTAGCTCTTGTAGACAAGGCTGGTCTTGAACTCACAGATAGCAGCCTGTCTCTGCCTTTCGAGTGCTGGGATTAAAGGTGTGCACAACCACCACCCAGCTTAACCTGTATTTTCTAACTATACATTACAATTTTAAACGAACTGCACAAAAACAATACTTTAATCAAGAACAGAAATATACATATAACAAAATTGACCTAAAATTTGTATCAGTAGACCAAGATCCATACCAATGCAAAGTATTCAAATCTATAACATATTCCCCTTTAAATGTAAACAAACATTTATAAACAATCATTTAAGGAATTTGGGCATAATTCTTTCCAAACTACTTCCTGATTTTTGTTGGACAAAGTATTTTGGGGACTGTTCATAGTGACCTTTCAGGAAGGATCTTGGTCCATCAAACCATATTAGTCTGGAAGGAATGCATGCACAGGTTCTCATCCACTGTGGAAACAAAAGAAGAACCTCTTTTCCAAAGCAACAAAGCCTTAGACCTAAATTTTGAAATAAAGAGACCTTTAAAATATATAGGTTGGTTTAGCTTAGCAGCCCATACAATTAAATGTCTGTCTGTACTTAGCTCCTTCACAATCAAAAAATTCAATGAAAACACAATAGTATACATAATCTAGACTCTCTATGTATATTCCATTTTTATGTAGCTTATTTTTTCTTTATTCTTTAATCTATGACTGTCTGTACTCTGTCTCCTTAAAGACTTTGTTTTATTTTTTTTAAAACTATTTATTTCTATTTATAACTGTCTATCCCCTTATTCTTCTCCCTCCCAAACCTACATGATCCATATAGAGATCTTTTTCATCTAAATCTATCTTTATTTTGTAACTGTAATCCGTTTCTGACAAGGTCCACTGATTAAAATGCTAAACAGCGTGGCTAAGACTAAGGTTTTGCTTTTTGACTTTGCCCAGTCCAACACGGTGGAGGTCCTTTTACTGCCTCTGAGACTTCCTGGTGGGAGACAAACTCACCACCTCAAATCTGGTAACCAGTTGGCCCATGCTGCCACCAAGTAACTTTCAACATGCTGCCCACAAACCCCATTCACGTGCATGGCCTCCTAAAAGAGCCAGAGTTCATGCTGGCAGCACGGACCAGGAAACCACCATTTCAAAACTGGGCAATTTTTTTTTTAACCACTGAATCAGGAAGACCTCTTTTAAAGGAACTGTGGCATGCCACCAGCAAACAGAGCCCATCCAGAAAAAAAAATGCTGCCAAACTTTGTTTTTCTGTGTCTAGAATTTCTTTCCAAGATCTCTCAGGTTTTATGTGGATTTTGCTAGCACACATTGGCATGCCAATCTGTTGAGGGGCCCTGAAGTAGATATAAATGTCGCAGCTATAACTCCTGCTTGATACCTGTTTTGTTATATGCAATTTTACTATGTTAAAGTTAAAATATTTCTTTTTGTTTAGACAGAAAAGGGAAGTGATGTGAGAGGTGATATGGGAGGTGATATATGCTGTGAATATGTTTTATTGCCATTTGGTTATTAAAGAAGCTGTTTTCAGTTAATGGCTTAACAGGGTAAAGCCAGGCTGAAAGAGATATAATAGAGAGACAGTAGGCAGAGTAGGAAGAAGCCATGTAGCCACCCGCAGAAGACAGATGCACTGGAACCTTGCCGGTAAGCCACAGACACATGGGGTACACAGAAATGGGTTACTTTAAGATATAAGAGTTAGCCAGAAATATGCTTAAGCTATAAGCCAAACAGAATTACAATTAATATAGATTTTTGTGTGATTATTTCTGGAGTCTGGGCAGCTGGGAAACAAACAAGCAGCCCACCCCAACAGTAGTAGGTAGACTTACATACTATTTTTGAGAGATCTTTAGTATACCTGATCTCTACTACTGCCCTGACCTCTGTATTATTCCAAATGAAACAAATATCTGAAGATTCAAGATTCAAAGTTAACATACATAAGAGAGAGAAACATATGACTTTTGTCTTCCTAGATCTGGGTTAACTCACTCAGAATGATTGTTTCCAGTTCCATCTATTTATTTTTGAATTTTGTATTTTTCATTTTTAAAGCTGTATAATATTTCCTGTGCAAATGTATTACATTTTCATTAGCCAGCTATCAGTTATGAGACATTTAAATTGTTTCTATTTCCTAGATACTGTGAATATACGTAGGAATGAACATGGATGATCAGATACCTCTAAATTCAGAAATGTAATTCTTTGGGTACATGCATGGGAATGGAACAGTCAGATCATATGGTAGATATATTTATGACTCTTTGATGAACCTCTATACCAGTGGTACTCAGCCTTCATAATGCTGTAACCCTTAGATACAACCCTAATGTTATGGTGACTCCCAAACACAGAATTATTTTTGTTGCTACTTCATAATTAATTTTGCTACTGTTATGAATGTAATGTCTCTTTTTTTCTGATGATCTTAACTGACCCCCAAATGGGTTGTGACCCACAGATTGAGAACCACTGTTCTACACTGATTGTCACAATGACTGTACCAATCTGCATTCCCACAAGTAGTTTACTCCCACCATAAATGTTCCCTCTTGTCAGTATTTGTGATCAGTGTTTTTGTTTTGTTTTATTTTAATTTACCCATTCAGACTATGATAATATAAAATCAGTTTGTATTTCCTTAATGGGAACATTTTTGGATGGGAATGTTCCTGGATCTTTTTCCTTCAATATAAAATTAAGATTATGCCTTTTGTCAATTTCTGTGATGAATTTCACTTTTATGGGGATTTCTGTTGAATCTATATATTGCTTTTAGCAGTGGCTATTTTCAAAATATTAATCCTACCAATTGAGCACCTTTTAAAGTGTCTTTATGTATTCATTGTGTCTTTCACTTTCGTGGTTAAGTTTATTATTTTAAGATATTTTTAGGTTATTGTGAACATTTATAAAATGCATTTTAACAAGTTTATGAAATTTGAAATAACTTCTTGTGTCATATCTGCTCATAACATAGTAAAGCTAAATGTCAACAAGAGAACCTCCATAACACAAATGAACTGAGAGATTAATGAGCATAGTGTTAAATGAGGAACGGGTTACTGAAAAAAAGTCAGAAAATAGACCACTGAATGAAGCTGAAAACACATTATATCAGATCTTTAAAAAAAAAAAAACAATGAAAGTAGTTCAAATAGAGTTCAGACCTGCAAACCCACAAGCCTAGAACCAGACCCACAGCTCCAGTAATACCTGTTTGTGAGTCACCTTTGACAGGTAAATTGTTTCTTATCTTTCACATTCCCTTTCCATCTCCCATGTACCCTTTCTGTGTACATCTCCACAAACACAGGCCTAAGTTCATACCCATGGATTGGAAGCCATCTTTACATGGTCCAATAAAACATTTCATCTCCCAGCTTGACCTAGATACCTCAGGTCACACAGCTCCTTCATTGACCCAACCTCAGGAAAGCCAGATTACCACATTAGATACATATCAAAGGAAAAAGTCTATGTGCCTAGATCAAATTTGTAAAGAAAAAAACAGCATGAATAACCAAGACAGCTTATGTTCTATCAGACTAGTAGGTCTATAGATGAGGTATCTAAAGGGAACTGCCTGGATGAGCCTAAGACAGCCATAAAACTTATCAAAGAATTCAAGAAATTGAAAGAACACACAAGCAAACACATCACTGAAATCCCAGAGGATAACAATAGATGCTTCAGGGATGTCAAAGAAAGTAATGAAATGATGAAGATAACTCAGGATTTGAAAATTAATTCAATAAAATGATAGAAACATTAAAGTGAATATGTGCTAAAATGAAGATGGGGTGGGGAAACTAAATATCCCAACTGAAAAACTCAAGGAAAAGCCTTGCAAGTAGAATTAGTCAAGCAGGAAGGAGACTATCAGTGGTGCGGGAGAATTATCTGTATTCTGTCAATCATATTTTAATAAAACGCTGATTGGCCAGGCAGGCAGTATAGGCAGGAAAGCCAGACAGGAAGTAGAGGTGGAGCAAAGAGACTGGGAGTATTCTAGCAAGCTTCCTCTGCCAGTGCTGCCCAGACCACCGGAGAGGAAAGATGTAAGCTGCCCAGCTGAGAAAGGTACTGAGCAGTGTGGCTAACGTAGATAAGGATAATGGGGTAGCATAAGTTATAAGAACTAATAAGTAGCCTGACCTAATGCGCCAATCAGTTTATAATCTTATGGAGTCCTGTGTGTGATTTTCTCTTTGGGATTTGCCAGTTGTGGGGTACCAGGCGGGACAGAAACCCCAACAAGTTGGCCCCTCATGCTACATATCAGGACTTGAAGATTCAGTAGAGGACCAAGGCAAAAGATCTGTTTCAAAAAGCATAGAAAAACAACAAGTAGTAAATGTGAGTCACCATCAAAAAGCAAAATCTCCAAATTATCAGCATAGATGAGAGATAAAAATACAAGGTCAATGGCATAGACTAAATCTTTAACAATATCATAGAAGAAATTTTCCCCTAAACTAAGGAAAGACATACTCATTTAGATACAAGAAGCACACAGAACTCCAACTAGATAAGACCAGAAAGGAAACACTCCATGGCACGTCATAGTTAAAACACAGTTAAGTGTGCAAAAGGAAAAAATATTGAAAACTGCAAGAGAAAAAGCACAAATTACATATAAAGGGAAAACTATTCAAATACCATAAAAAACATATTAGCAGAACTAAGAAGATCAACACAAACCCCCAAAGTAGTAGGTGATTTCCACGCCCCAATTTCTCCAATAGATAGGTCACCTGGACAAAAGTTAGGCAGAACTTTGTCCAAGGCAACTGTTTAAGATGGAAGGGGGCCAGGTACTAGTGCCACATGGCTGAGGCCTTGCTGTGGTCGAACAGGTACTTCTGAGTCAGAAGGTGGTGGTTGTGTGCTGAGAGTATGTCACCATTTCCAACAATATCTACAGACCTAAGTTAAAATACCTAGCCTTTCTCTAAAAGCAGATGAACACCAGCCTTTCCTAAGGCCCCTATCATTTTTGCCTAGGCTGAATTTTTTTGTGTGTGCAGTGCACAACATGCCCCACAGAATGTTGCAAGGCCAGGCTGCCCTGGAACCTCAAGATGTTTGATGGGGCCCATCCACCTTATGATACAAAAAAGCAGATGGCTGCCCTCAAGGCTGTGCAGCTGAATCCGACCGGAAAATCTGCTTACATGGGGCATCTGGCTCATGAGTTGGGTTGGGAAGTATCAGGCAGTGACAGCCACCCTGGAGGGAAAGAGGGAGGAGAAGGCCATGATCTGCTGCTGGAAGAAGTGACACCTCACAACATTGTAGAAACAGGCAGAAAAGAGTGTGGAAAAGGAAACAAACAAGTTCATCGAGGTCTCCCAAAGCAGTGGAAACCTGGTATGAGTTTAGAAGAGATTGTGCCTCAAAAAAAAAAAAAAAAAAAAAAAGAAAGAAAGAAAAGAAAAAAAGAAAAAGAAATAAAATAAAATAAAATAGAGAGACCTCAGAATTGAATGACATTTTAGATCAAATGAACATGAAAATGTGTCTACCCAAACTCCAAAGAATACAGTCTACTCAACAGCCCATCTACGGATGCTTCTTTATGAACCACATGCAGAGTTATAAAGCAAACTTTAACAAACACAGAAGAATAAAACAACCTCATGTACCCTACATGAACTTAATTTTGCAAGTATTTCATGTTGAATTGTGTGTATATCTTCAAAATTGCATCAAAGTGGCAAAATATATGAAGATAACATAGTTTTGTGGGTTTTGACAATATATTGCCAAATAGCCCAATTAATACTATAAAAGTGAATAATTAAGTTGTATAATTTTCAGTGGATGATGTTAGCCTTTTTCATTTTACTTTTAACTATTAATTTTACAGTGAAAATTATAAATTAAGTATAAACAATATGGCATCAATTCATTAGTATAGCTTTTAATGTGCAGTAGTATTTTTCTTGAAATACTGAACCTTTTTCTTGAAAATGCCATTGTCTTTATTTCTGCATGTCTATACTTACAGATTTGTGCTCCTGATGATTTATATTCCAATGATTATTAGAGTTACTGTACTTTAGTTTTATTTATTTTTTATTTTATTTTATGTATATGAATGAGTATTTTGCCTGCATGTATGTATGTGCATCATGTATCTGGTGCCTTCAGACCAGAAGAGGAAGTAACAGACCCTGGAACTGAAGATAGAAACATTTGCGAGCCACCGTGTAGGAGCTAGAAATGGAAACCAGGTCCCCTGCAAGAGCAACAAGTCCTTTAACCACTAAGCCAATCTCTCCATCTCCTAGAGTTATTGTATTGGCACCATTTACTCTTCAGTGAAATTCAGTTGTTTCTAGGAGACTCATTAATTGATTTGCTACTCTAAATTACTAAAATCGCATGTTTTAGTAATATTTAGAACATAATTTTCCTCAACAAGATATATTAATATTTCTATTATAAATAAGTTTGGAATACAAAGGCAATATATTAACATTCCCATATTCTAAGAGGGGACATAAGGGAGTTTTTATACTTTGAACTGAGAATTTGGTGAGTAATGCTTAAAGCAATATTTTGATCTACATCACTTCTACATGAATTGACCTTTTTATTTCTTGGCTAGCTAATTTGACTTAAAAATCTGTTGTTAAATTATCTAGCAAAGCATTAGTACTATTATCATGCCAACCTCCCCGTATGGCATTTGTATTTAATTTCTCTTGCAGATGTAGAAAGCAGAAGACAGTCTGTAAGAAAGGTACCAGTGGCATTATTGTTTTATGTATCTTAAATGTCTGTGATAACCTTCCTTTCAAATATGTGCATAATAAACTAGAAAAAAGAAAATAAGTAGCAATTGTATAATGTTATATGGACTTCACAGTAAGAAAATATGATTGTAGCTTTTATTTGCTTTAACCTTTTCCTCTAATATTGACATCTTAACACAGTTAAGTTATCATTTAAGAACAAGAGATCTCAGCCTGTGTGTTCTGACCTCTTGGCGGTCGACTGACCCTTTCACAGGGTCATATACCAGATACCTTGTGCATCAGATATTTATATTATGATTCATAACAGTAGCAAAATTACAATTATGAAGTAGCCACAAAAATAATTTTATGGGGCTGTTCTTCGAGAAAAGCAGGATTCAATTCCCAGAACCCACACGACAACTCACAACTGTCTTGTACTTTGGTTTCACAGGATCTGACACCTTCACACCAATGTGCTTAAAATAAGTTGAAAAATAACAATTTTATGGTTGGTGGTCACCACAGCACAAGAAACTGTATTAAAGCGTCACAGCATTAAGAAGGTTGAGAATCACTGCTCTAGACGAACAGGGAATACATGCATGCTTATAATCACGATGTAAAAAATTGTGGCTATATACATAAAACAATTGCACAGTCACACATGAACACACACACACACACACACACATTTATTTTTCTTTTAAGTAATGCGAAATGAAATGTCTTTTCAGAGCCCACAATAAGAAATAGATTTACTTCATACTAATCCATGATTTTAGCTTGTGGAGCTTAGATTATTTTCTATTCAGTTTTCTTGCCTAGTGAATTAAAAGGAAACAAAATGAAGGACTAATTTTCTCGGCCACAAAGCCTAGCCCTACTCAACCTATTTCAGGTTGAGGATATGCTGAATAGGAAAGGCATGAGTGGAACTGTAAGCACTTTCCTAGGACTATAAAATTCCTAATAGAGTGCAGATTCTTTCCTCGAGACAAGTATTCTTATATGTAGGTGTGGTGAAACTCACATACATAAAATACCCATATAACAGAGTTGTATAGACCTCAGAATGAACATTTTAAGATGCAGCTTTAATACACTGCATCTTAAATACTGCATCTTTGATACTTTTATAAAGTAATTCTCTCTATCATACCCTCTTATTACATCTAAAACCATTATGTGCCTTGAGCACTTGGTTAATCTTTAGCTTAAATTCTACATCAGCCAGGTGTCCTCCTAAGGTTCACATAAAAATTGAACCTCGTTTAAGTGTGAAATAATCCTGTTGCTTCTATCCGAAAGTGAATGACCCCAGGATTAGATCAGATAAAACACACTCAAGCTAAAGTGCACAAGGTGGATTATGCAAGAAAAGAGGATTTAGGGAAGAATGGATCCACAACTTTTTGTTAACACAGAGAATGGCGGCTTTTGTAAGCAACATTTGTGGAAACTCAACTGGAGCTTTAGAAGCTCGGCCTTTGTTGTGCATTTCTCTGCATACATTTGCTTTGTAGTTAGGCATGCTAACTTCGGAAGCCATGCTGGGCTGAGACTCGCGCTCATTTTGCCTAATGAAAGGCTGAGGATGTACTTTTACTCATACGTTCTTATTCTGTCTCCTTTGAAGTTTATTAAGCTCTCCTGCAAGACCTGAAGTTCATTTGGTTGTTATTATCGTGACCACAAATTAAGTATCTGTTCCCTGGGGAGTAATAAGCCTCACTATAAAGCTATACTTACTATAACGTTTACTTAATTACTACTGTATTGCTCCTTACTCTTAAGAAACAAAACATAAGACACCTATAAATGTCTATGTCTATTAAGGCACTTCTTGAATTTAATGATATACTTGTGTGATGATTAATGAACTTTTGTACTTTCTCTATGTTACAAGTTTATATAGAAAAATACACACACATATCTATTAATGTAGAGATAATGAAAGAGAATTGATAGCTATATAGGCAAGCACAGGCTAAAGATGATTTAAGCATTATAGAATATTTTCCATTGGAATTTTCGTATCATAATTCTATGTTGCTTTCTGAGCCAAAGTTCTCCTAGTATCCTAAGGAGTGGTCTTTCACCCCTGACTTGCCAGGTACCACACTGAAATGACACGACAAGTTTAGATTAAATATCTATAACATTTCAGTCTTTTAATTGGAGAGGGAAATAGACTTTTTTTACACCATCTGTTGATGCCAGTTTGTAAAACAGCCACTCAGGGAATATCTGCTTATCAAGAAGTCAAAATCTTTCCCACTCAATTACCTTTACCTTATTAGAATTAACCTGTTACACAGCTATGCATTTTTTATCTAACAGATGTCTAAGTATTTGATGTCAGTATTGGATATCAGAGGGCACTCATATATGTTTTTTAACCATTTTTGATAATACTGTAGTTGAAAGTGATAATAAAGTAGATAATTACAAAAGACAAGCAGCGGTTGAAGTCTGTGTATACAAACTACAACTTAACGTAGTAGAAATTTTGTAGTGCTAGTGTTCGAACCTATGGCCTCATGCATGTTAGGTAATAACTCACCCTCTGAGCTATAGCCTAGCTTTGGATCACTTAAGTTTTGATGGAGATTCTCTTATTACAACTGAAGTCTTAATAAAAGTCTAATAAATACAGATGTTTCAGAATTTTGCTATGCTATAATTTGTCACTGTGAAAAGTATTAAATATTTGCTATTCCAAAAAACTATCATATATTTATTCATTGAAAGAGAAATTGCTGTATTACACATAGAATAAAATGTGATTCAATATTTAATAAAAGATATAAATACTGCAAAACAGTCATCCTGAACATCACAAGTACATAATTTTTACCAGGATAATATTTTATTATATATATTCATTTATGACTTACCTTAAATTCCTTAAGACTCACTAATTAAGTTATTAGAGAATAACTTAAATAATTTGCTCAAAATTACACTATTTCATTAGATAAAGAATGACTAAAATTTTTAAAGGGATGTGGAGATCTAAATGTTCATGTATCTACTAGAAGATTTCTAAGTATGAGATATTCATATTACAGAAAGTAAGAAGTTATTGAAAAATTTATTAAAAATACATCTTGCTTCTCAGACACATAGCATACAATTTTTGAGAGATTTCTCATCCATGCATGTTATTTTTCACAGAGAAACAAAAGAAATGATGGCGAGGAATGAGAATCACTAACTATACTTAGAAACTGACAGGCATCCTTTACAATGAGCCTTAGGACCAGCAAAAAGGCTCAGGAAGTAAAGACACTTGATACAAAGCTGGATGATCTGAGTTTGAGTCCTAGAACACTTATGTGGAAGCTGTGAAATGTTAGATGGGGTTGATGGAGGTGTCATGAACGTACAGGGTACCTGGAGAAACAGAATTTTTCTTTAATCAGAACAGATGAAGGGCCGCCATCTTTCCATGGAATTGTTACTGTTGCACATGGCCTGTGGTGTGGCTCGCTTGGGGGTTTTTATAGGACAGAAAAGGGGGAACATTGGGGATGGAAGAGTCCATCTGCCGGATGGTTCCCCTGCAGTCTGAAAGTGGTAGGTACCAGTGGGTTTTTATGTGGCTCTCCTTATCAGGAGCTCCCACAGGTGGTATCAGTCAGCTTTCCTGCCCAGAACTTCTCCATTCACCTAAGACTTTTACCTGAAATTAATCAATCCTTCAGACATGACTTCTGCAAGTTGTCCTATGTGTGTGCTATGGTTCTCTCTCTCTCTCTCTCTCTCTCTCTCTCTCTCTCTCTCTCTCTCTCTCTCTCTCTCATACACACACACACACGTACACATGGACATACATAAATTGACACAAAATGAATGGATGAATGAATGAATATTTAAAAGTGTTTAAAACATCTTGTATCAAAGAAGTTAGGAAATACTTTGGAAAGAGTGACAATGGAACTACACATATCAAAATATAATAAATGTAGATAAATTTACATTACTAAATACTTCCGTTGAAAATAAAAATAAAAATCTCAGATCAATAGCTTCAGTCTTTATAATATAAATTTTAAAAAAAATGCTCCCAAGGAAAGCACATGAGTTAAAGTAAAATAGATCAAGGAGGAAATCACTGAAGTGGGTACCAGAAAATCAAGAGAAAAATCAATATGGCCAGAAGCTGCTTCATTCTAGAATGATCATAACAAATGTAAATTAGATAAATTAAAAGTGAAAAATATCATTTAAAAATCTAAAATGTAAAAAAGATAGCAGAATAATGTGAATACCTTTTGACAATAAGACTGACAAGTAAAATGAAAGTGCTATGTCTTTATAAAATAGTTCTGGATAACCGAAGAATTGAGAACATTTTCTTACTCATTTAATGAAGCTAGTGGTGCTTTGAAATTAAAACTAAGAAATAAAAAGTCCTTTCCCCAAAAACTGCCAGTATTCTTCCTAAGTATGAAATAAAAATTTTAAAAGTTTTAGAAAATGAAATCCAACAATGCACATAAAGATGTTCTATTATACGACCTGTTGAGAATTATTCAGGTAATGATCTAACATTTAAAATCCAATCAATACATTTCACTATATTAACAGAGAAAAATGGAATCCATATCAATATTTTAATAGGCATTGAGAATATATTTCTTATAAAATCCCTTATGCACTTAAAATGAAGACACAACAAAAGAGAAATGAAGAGAAAACTCAATTGGAAGACAAAATAAAAACTACAGCTAACATCACATTTAATGATAAAAAAGCTAAATGCTTTTCATATAAAGTCAAGAATAAGTTGATGACTTAATTTTAATTTTTTTTAAAAATGTTTAAATTAAGTTTAAAGCAAAGGATCAAGAAAACTAAGAAAATCAATAACTGGATTCAGAAAGAAAAAAGGATTCTGTTTACAGACAATATGATGATTATTTCTGTAGAAACTTAAACATAATATATAATTTTAAAAACTACTGAAAATTATCAGTAACTTTTTTAAAAAATGAAAATGTGATGAATATGATATTGAATATGATGCTGAGGATAGTCTCAGAGCACTTACCAACAATGCTCACGTCCTTGTGTTCAATCGTCAGCACTACCAAACAAAGGACAGTTAATCTTTCCTACACAATAAAAATTGCCATGAAAACAAAATATTATTTTCATAACATAAAATGTCAACACTCAGGAATTAATATTTCAACAACTACAAAATACTAAGAGTATTCCTGAAATGAGATGGAAAAAACCTAATGAAGGAAAAGACATACTCTGCCCAGAGATCAGAAAATTCAATTTTACCTAAGATATTGACTTCCAGGGCCTAGGAGATGGCTCAGCAGTGGAGAGTATTTTCTGCTCTTAAAGAGGATGTAGGTTTGGTTGCCAGCATCCACATTGTGCCTCACAAATCACCTTTAAGACAGGGAAACTATACCCATACAACTCATTAACATGGCTTTCTAAACAAGACCTGAACACTCTAGCACCAGTTAGTATCTATATGAATGTAGAATAAATCGTGTGAGGCTCCACTCCTAGCTGTTACAAGCAATTAACAATTGCTGAGAATGGAAAAATTTATCTTCCATCTGTATGATCCCCTGAATGATTATCCAATATCTACTGGTCAGCTCCAGAAGCACTCACATAGGTAACACTGAACTCCACAGATTGTTTTTATACATTTATTCATTTGCATGCATATATAATAATAAAAGCTTAAAAAAAATGGAGGCAGTTGATTTGGGGGTGGCAAACCTAGGAGGAGTGAGATAGGGCAGAGGGAGAGGGACAAGATGTAATTATATTTTAAATAAAGAAAAAAAAGGGGGAATCAGGAGGACCTTGGATGAGTTAACTATCTTGGTATAACACTGGTTCATGGGTACATTCAGGTGATATTTTAAAAATATTAACAGTTGAGTATATAGTGGTTATATCTTTAAGAAACTGTCAGATATTGGAAAATGTTTATCCTCAATGACTTCTGATCTTAATTGTTCTGGGTAATGGGTTGCGTGGATCTGTAAGGGCTCTTAACCAAAAGAAATTCCAGTTTAAACACTATTTCTCTTGAGGAACAAAATAAAAGCATTTTTAGTATTACAGAAGGAGATCTGTTTTCGTTTTGTATGTACAGAGTATGTCAAAACCTCTTACTCATGCCATGTCCCTAATGAAAACAATACTGGCCTTCCAAGATGAACACAAACAAAGGTGAAGTCTGTTATATCCCACCCTGAGGTCAATTCTGACTTTTCTGTGGGAGACAAAGTTCTGTGTGACTCACCTCCTATGAATTTCACAGTAGACTTAACAATTGCTTTGCTGAGAATTCACTACAAAACAAATATGACAATGTAGTGTATTTAAATCAAGAAACAGTAGCAGATGATTTATATTAGTTTATTGTAGAAAGTCTCAAGAGAATTTTATTAAAAACAGCAACTTAGTAATTCTCTTTACTTGCTCATTCCTTTGTTTCCTCAATAAACTGTGAAAAAAAATCCCTACCTGAGTCATCCATGTTCTTTTATATAACACCAGTAATCTCCCAAGGGTTCACTAAATTTAATCAGACAGTATACTCTTTGGCTTATTGATACCTGTGCATCTTGCCATCAAAAAAAAAAAAACCCCAAACCATGTTATGTACCACTCTAATTGAGTGGATAATAAAGTCTTGAGTTAATGTACAATCTAGAAAAAAAAAAACCACATTCAGAGCTATCAGTTGTTTGTTAACCATGCTTTGTATTCTAATCTTCCTTCACATAAATATGGGATGCAGTAACTGAAAATGAATCTTTTAGAAGGGACAAGGGCTGACCCCACATGTTCACAAACAAGTGTGAGAGATATTGCAGGTGACATATGAGAGGAAAAAGGTGATACAGAAGACACTCAATATTCAAAATTTCTGCTTAAATAATTGAACTATATTTTGGCTTGTGGTTTTAGAGGCTTCAGTCCATGGCTACCTGTACCCATCTACTCGGCAAAATACCATTGTAGTAGAAGTGTGACAGAATAGAGCTGGCCACATCATATTGGAAGGAAACAGAAGGCATGGCAGGAAGTGGCTAAAGAATGCACCTTCAAGGATTTAGCTAGTGACATATTCTTTCCAGGCAGCTTAAGCCCCCAAAGTTCCCAGAACCCCCCCCAAATTATCATCTTAAGCTAAGAAAAATGTTGCAAAACATGTGTTTGTAGAGGAAAATTTTAAATTCAAATATAGAATGTGGAGAAATTAACAAAATACATATTAAGAGCAGGACTTATGATGTCAACATAATGTTGACTTATGATAAAGAAATCCTACTAATAGGTAGCTTCTTGTTTTATCATTATTTTTGTGAATCAGAAGGTAAATTTAACAATTTACTCACAATAAGTTCAAATTGGGGTCAGCTGAGATAATTCAGTGAGTAAAGGCTCTTGTCATGAAGTTTAACACATGGAGCCCACATGACTGAAGGAGAGAACCAACCCTATAAATTACCCTCTGATTTATACACACACATGCATACACACATGCACAAATATAAATTGCTTACGTTCAATTTCAATTGCATTTTTAAACAGAGTTTTTAAAATACCCTTTCTAATTCTACTGGTTCAAATTTAATTTTCAATTAGTCTTAGAAAAATTGGGATGATTTTATCTGATGTAAAATTGTCAAGATGTTGTCACCAATGCCCAAAATGTGATAGCAGGGGTGATTTTCGAGTTTTTATATAGAGTAGTAAAGTACAACCATTGTGTTGACATTCTTTATAGATCAGTGTAACATGAGTGTGGGCTTGTTGGGGTTTCTGTCCCGCCCGGTACCCCACAGCCAGCAAGACCCAAAGAAAATCACAGAGTCCACATTAAGTTATAAACTGATTGGCCCATTAGCTCAGTCTTCTTATTAACTAATTCTTACATCTTACAGTAACCCATAATTCTTGTCTGTGTTAGCCATGTGGCTCGGTACCTTTTCCAGCAGGGCAGGCTACATTTTGCTTCTCTGTGGTCTGGGCAGGAATGGAGGAATGGGCTTCCTCCTTCCTAGCCTTCTCCTGTTCTCATTGCCCCGCCTCTACTTCCTGTCTGGTTGACCCGCCTAAACTTCCTGCCTGACCAATCAGTGTTTTATTAAAATACATGATTGACAGAATACAGATAATTCTCCCACACCAGATCAGTAAGATTCAATGGGCATTAAATTCATTTTAAAGATTTGCTACATAAATGCAAGTATCTGTTATATTTCTTTATTAGCCAAAACATGAGAATTCTTTTAATGACTAGTATGTTTTTGCAAGAATTGACTTAACATTTGAAGAAAAGCAAAGAAGGAGGAGTCTAATATAAAAAGCATTTTTTCCCTTAGTGTAGACTCCACTTATATAGAAATCTCTTGTAGAACATCTTCCCATACATTTTATTCATTTGCATTATTTTTTCTGCAGTATGATTATCCTATGTACTTAGAAATGGCATCTTAGTTCCTTGTCTTCTTTTTTCATTCTTAACGCAGATATAAACATGTGTCAGATATACAATAAAGCCAGTTTGTTAAGTGCTATGGGAGGTCAAGCCAAGGGTCCTATGTATAAATAGTGTTACCACTAAAAGAGCATATGAATACACACTTCAAGTATGAGGTCAAGTACTCCAACAGCCTCTACATCCGATACTCAATTCGTCTGTATTTCAAAGGCCAGTCAGCTACTTATATGTTGTGGAATATTACTTTAACTATATGAAGATGTGTTGTATTTGTTCATGTTACATTTGTTTAATTATGTAAAGATGTGCTGCTGTTTCATCTTGCCTGTGTAAGGCACCTGATTGGTCTAATAAAAAGCTGAATGGCAAATAACTAAGCAGTAGAGAGGTAGGTCAGGCTGATATGCAGAAAGAATATGTAGGAGGAGGAATCTAGGCTTGGGAGAGAGAGAACAAAGAATAACGATGAGAATGAGGGAGAAAGAAAGAAAGACACCCGGGGCCAGGCAGGCAGACAGCCACCAGACAGACAGACATGGAGGAAGCAGTGAAAGCTGGAAACATGGAATGAAATAAAGGCAAAAAGTATTGAGAGAAAATGTAGATAGAAAGAAACAGATTAAATTAAGTGATAAGAGCTAGCAAGAAGTAAGTATAAGTTAAGGCCAGGCATTCATAACTAAGTCCCCATTTCATGATGTTAAGGTTGCCTGTCCAAGAAAGCCTGCTACACGTATGCAGTCATGGGATAGTTTTGAGCCAAAGCTGTGTTCTAAGAGTACAGTATATTCTGTGCCCTACAACATTTTAGACTCAAAAAAAATCCTTTGGCTTGGGTAAGACATATATTATGTGAGTGATGAAAATGTGGAGACTAGGAGTGAAATGTGCCCAGCAATTCAGTGTAAGCATAAATGATGCCATGATTTAATCTACTAGTGTGGGCCCTTCGTCACATCAGACCTTAATTAACCATCTTATGTAACATTAGACATAACATTCTAAAATATGAGACAAATAGGATTTTCTGTATTTCCTCCTATGGTTTAAATTCTTGAAAAACTTTTTTGTAACATCTATTTCAATCAGATCTGATGCATGCATTGATTATAAATATTTTTGTTGAATGAATGCAATATTTAAAGTTTAATTTCTAAAGGTCAAAAGCAGGCTGCTGGATATTGAATAACATAACTGAAACACTCTTAAGAATACATATACTTAGGCACCACGTTTTAATTTAACTTCCTGTTATTACAGTAACTAGTCTCAAAATGGCTCCCTATTTATGCAATATGTTAGCTGCAATGTTACTTAAATTGAACAGATGAATGTCTTCTAATAATGTATGTTTACTTCATGAACTTGTCGGCAATTACATTGTAATTATGCCTCTGTAGGTGCTTTTTACTGACATATAGAGCACCAGTGCATTTTAAATGTAATTGCAGTTCTCTGTACCATTTAGCAAGGCTGAAAATTGTTAAAGGTTTGTAAATTACCTACATTTAGACCATAGGCAACTAGGCAAATTAAGTGACACTGTCAGTAATGTTACAACATAAATTGGTACCAAGTATAAATTCAAGGTACACTCTCTTTTCTAAATTAAAATGTGGCTTCCAGAATGCCGTCTGAAAAAAAGAGGAAAAAAATAAATTGCGTTCTTTTCTTTCATCACACACACAAAACAGTGGCCAGTCTGGGACAATTAAAATATTGAAGCTGTTTAAAGCATGGAATTTGGAATGCTTTCCTAGTACTCAGAAAAGATTCGTAACCAGCCATGTGTCTGTGAGGTTCAGGACAAGAGATATCCCACATAGAATTCTCTGCCAACTGTGTAGCAAAGTGAAAACTTAGCATTTACTCTTGAATATTCCTCTCCTTATCTATGGTCTTATTCAAATTACTTAATTATTTAACTTGATAACCTAAAAGCTACAAACAATAATATCACTGTATAAGAGCTATTGTGAATTGAGATGAAATAATAATTGTGGGTCTTTAAAAATATTAGTTTCCTTAGTAGCTTCCTCAACTGACGGTAATTCAGTCTGTTAAAAGCAAGAACCAGGAAAAATTACCCCTCTATGTTTGAGAAGAGTAATCTCTTTAAGGTTGCGTCAGTCAGGTACAGACTGAAGAACTTGTGTAGACTTACATTGTCCTGTGGGACTAAAGAAAGCCAGTGACAACTATATATTGAAAAATGTTCACTTCTGCTTCTTAGGCAGTGTTCCATAGAAAAGATCAGTCTCCAAAGACCAGCAATGCCAGTTAAGGAAATTAATTTTGAAAGTATTACTCTGTCACTTCATGCCTTCAGGCCAGTCACTTATTGATGGCACGAGTTTAGGTTTAGATAAAACCATTTCACCCATGCAAGCCCTCCCATTAAATGAGAATCAAGCAGCTAGGCTTGACAGCTCAGAGGAAACCCTGTCAAAAAAGGCTCATTTTACTTCAGTTTAAGATATAAGTATTGATATGGTAATTTTTTTAAAAAAATGTATTTTATTTTTATTTATATGCAAATGTATGTTTCTTCAGGGCTGTTATTGCAACTGTGTGTGAGTACCTGAGGAGCCAGAAGAAACCATTAGATGTCCTTGTTCTAGAGTTAAAGGCAATTGTGAACCACCTGACTTGGGTGCTGAGAATCAACTCGGGTCCTCTGCTGAGCCATCTCTCCAGATCCTATAAGGCTATCAAAACTTAATTAAGTAAGACGAAAATAAAGTTATATCCAGATAAAATATTCTTACATTCATATTACTTTCTCCCCTTACTGAAATAAATATTTTAGTCTGGTAAACAAACAGTGTCACATAATGATAAACAAGTTTTTTTGCTTTGCATTCTGAGACATGAGTTTCCCTCTTAGAGATAACAATAATTAAGTTGCCATTCTTCACAGTCTTAAATTCATAAATGATAAGATATGTGAAGAGTCTTTATCGAGAATCTTTATGGTATAGTTCTTTATAATATTCATATTGTCTTAGATATTTGAAAAAATTAAATTTTGAATGTTCTATTTCAGTTTTAGATGTTTTAGTTTCATTTTCCAAGTTTCCTTAATTTTATTCATCTTAACTAGAGGTATAGTTATACAAAGCTTTTCCTAGTCTCAAGAGCAAAGGAAGAGCTGTCACCATATTCATATAAGCAAAGTGTCTGTAAGGTCTCCTAGGTGACACTATTTTCTTTAAAGCCAACACAAGGGGAAGCTCCTCCACACGTAAAGAGTCCAGCCAGGCTTGCTTGCCTACTTAGGAAGTAGAGTGTCTTGCTGGAAGAGGCAAGTTTTCATTAAGGTTGTGGTGAAGGGGAACGTCTCAGGATGGCATAGAGGAAAAAATTAGAGCAGAGTTGGATGTGCACAGAGCTTAGAAGAAAGGAAAAGTCCAGTAGCACGAGGCTTAAAAAAATGAATTCCAGCAGAAAGTTCACTGGAGCATGACAGAGATTCACATATTAGACCAAGCAACCTGGAGATTCCTGGCTAGGGCAGGCAGAGGGGGTGGGTATGGAGGCTCAGTGAGGACACAGATCTGTGCCCTGGCCTGAAAGGAGTTTTTAATGCTTGCTCAAAATAGAACACAAGAACATGATGTTCCAGAACCCTGGGGAAACTTCTGGTAGTTTAGAGAGACATTTAGCTTCTTTGAAAGTGAAGTGGAAAGTGTTCTTCTTGAGTTGGATTTTAACAGAAGGTCTGAGTGCTGAGGCAGGAACAAGCATTGTGAGACAGAAGCAGTCTGCACGGATGCCTCATCAAGCAGAGATCTGTGTGCTCAGGCTCCGCACGCGGAAAGGTCCCAGCACATTTGATCCTATTCCCACTTTGCAACAACTACAGCTGGCTTTGTAAGAAAAGCTGCTAGGTTGGAAGCGATGTTGCTCCGTTCACACTGTATTGGGTGTGAAATGTGGCAGTGGAGGACATAAGGTAGGTGAAGAAAATAAAACACACTGCAACAACAGCTCAGATTGGATGAGGCACTCAAATATCGCTTTCCTTTACTATATGACAATAAAGAGAGTTCACATTTTACAAAAAGGAAAGTCAAATTAAGAAAGGGAAATAAAATAGGCAGAAGAGTGCTAAGGAGTACCTGAAGAGATGATTTCAGTATTCTTATCTCAGTGTTGAACAAGTCGAACCACTGTCCTGTGACCACCATGAATTATGATGATGCGTTTCAGGTCTCAAGGAGAAGCTAGGACACAAGGAGGTCTGTGACTCTGAGGCCAAAAAAACTAGAAATTGAGTTTATAAATGAGATATTTATTACTTTTTATTATAGTAATGAACCACTCCTTATTTCCTTAGGTATACCACAAAAAAAATCATATACACACACACACACACACACACACACACACACACACACACACATATGTATATTCAACTCCTATTTCTATTCTATTTTCTCTGTTGGTCTTTTTTAGTTGAAACTATATTTTTAGACAAATATTATAATTACAATTTTCTTTCTCCCTACTCTTCCTAGACCCTCCCCACTTCCTCTTCCATCCAAATCCACACTCTTTCTATTTCTCATTAGATAACAAAGAAGCATCTAAAAAAGTTAATAAAATAAGTTAGAATAAAAGCAAACCAGAATAGGACAAAGCAAACAAAGAGAAAAAAGAGTCAAAAAAAAAAGCACAAGAAATACATACAAACACTGAGACACATTTGCACACACAGAAAATCCATTTAAAAAAATGGAAACAGTAGTATATAAGCAAAATACTTGTAAGATTACTTTTAAAAAATTCCCTGACAAAACATTAAGAAACAAAAAAAAAACCCTCATCCTTCAAAAATACCATTGAGTTCATTTTGTGCCTTAGACCAGGGTAAAATCAAATACTGTTATTCTGGTAAAATAAAGAAGAGTAGCAATAAAATGACTCCTAATGGCATTCTACTCTATTCTTAGATCAGTGTCATGCTAAGCCATCATAAGAGAAGCTTTCTCTTGGAGTCTATGGTAACAAATACAGAGATCCACACCTGGACAATGTGCAGAGAGTGAGAGACATTGGAACACTCAGTCCTACATGGCATCTCTCCATCAAATCCCTCCCCACAGAGATCAGAGAACTCTGAGGAAGAAACTGAAAGATTGTAAAAACAGTGGGTTGACAAACACCAAGGAAAAAGACCTTTTAAACATAGTAGAACCAATGCATGTATGATTCTTAGAGATTGTGGCAGCTTGCACAGGGCCTGCACAGGTCTGGGTCATGTGAGACTTCAGTTCTGTGAAGGGGAATAGACACAAGACCCCATCCCTAAGCTGTAAGTTACCTCCAATTGGCAGCCCCCTCATAAAGGAAAGCTTAGTTTTCTCCAACAGAGTCTCACTAAGAACACACACAACACTTAAGAATACAATTACAAATAAATAAATAAATAAATAACCTAAGAAAATAGGTATTCTCTTTTTATTGTTAACAGTATTATTCCAGATTTCTTATCCACTAATGATGTGGGATTCCCCTTTGTATGCTGTGAATAACGTTGGTTAATAAAGAAGCTGTTTTGGGCCTGTGATAGGGTAGAGCAGAGCTAGGAGGGGAAAACTAAACTTAATGCTGGGAGAAAGGAGGCAGAGTCAGGGAGAAGCCATGGAGCTGCTGTCAGAGGCAGACTTGCCAGAATCTTGCCGGTAGGCCATGAGCCTTGTGGTAAAATATAAAATAAAGGAAACGGGTTAAATTAAGATTCAAAAGCTAGCCAATAAGAAGTCAGAGCTAATAGGCCAAGCAGTGATTTAATTAATACAGGTTCTGTGTGATTATTTCAGAACTGAGCTACCGGTAGTCAGGAAACAAACAAGCAGCCTCCTACTACACACCAACATTCTTCTTCTTTGAAGTTTTACTTTGACAATTTCACAGATGTATGTAAAACATTCCAAATATTCCCCCCTCACACACACCTTTTCTTATCTCCCAACCATCTCTAGCAAACCACTTTCTTTTCTACAGCTTTTAAAGGTTAATGACTTTCTGTCTTGTTTATGACACATTTAGTTTCTGTGTGATTGTTGGATTACAACTATCCATTAGAACCTGATGAGGTAACCAGTAGGTACAAGTGAAGGCAATAGCTCGCCTTCTGCATAAATCTATCATTAGCACATAGTTCATTAATGGGAGATAGGGGTCCCTGAGCCCAGTTCTCCACCCATGCCTTATTACTATTGAGCCATTGTTGTTTGTTTGTTTGTTTGTTTGTTTGTTTTGTAGAGACATGGTTTCTTTGTGTAGCCTTGACTGTCCTGGAACTTGCAGACTAGGCTAGCCATGAATTCAAGATCTGCCTGCCTCTGCTGAAACAGGCTATCTTTTGGGCCACTGACCATCTCCCAAATCATGACATGGAAACTTATCATTAGTTATGAATGCTAGACATTTTATTATACTTGTCCTACAAGCTCTTATAATTTAATCTGTTTCTCTTCACCTATGTTTAGCCTCCTGACTTTTTACTTTTCTTTCCTTCTGTTTATTTTACTTTCACTGCTTCTCATGTGTGGCTGACTGGTAACTGCCTGACTTCTGACCCTGGGTGTGTCCCTCTCTCCCCCATTCTCCCCTCCTCTCTTTTTTTCCTATTTATTCTCTTTGCCCACTAGACCCACCTATTCCTCTTCGACCTAACTGTTGGCCATTTAGCTTTTTATTAGACCAATTAGGTACCTTAGGCAGACAAGGTGAAACAGAAGCATATATTTACATATTAAACGAATCCAGCATAAACAAATATAACACATTTACACAGTTAAAGCAATATTCAGCAGAATAAGCAAATGTAACCATCTTTACACAGCTAAAATGATTTCCACAGCACTCTGCCTCCTGAGTGCTGGAATTAAAGACTTGCTCCATTCTTGTGCAGTAGATAGATATCTGGAGATACTTTGAGTGCATAACGGCAACGACCATGTCATACCTAGAAATGATATGTCTAGGGCTAAGGACTCATCTCTCTCTTATTCCCAGTACCTTGTATGGTGATGAATCTCTGCATACACTGGTAAAAGGTCTTCTCTGACTAATGTGGAGAATAATATAAACCTATGGGTAAAAATGTAGATATTTGGAAGATAATTTGATGCTCTGCCAATTTTGTTAAACAACAACAGTATTCTACTTCATCTATGACGTAGGACTTCCTCCTCTAGGAATTTCTCATCAAGTTTACAGTTCTGGGCATGCATTACCCTCTGTGGAGTGGGTTCAAATCCAATCAGAGTTGTTGAATTCTTATAACAATAGACTATTGCATAAGTCGGTGCATTTTGCCGGGGCTTGCAGCTAGGTAAGATCATCGATGACTTTTCTTTCTCCAAAATGATGCACAGCACTTGTAGGACTGCAATATACCTGCCAGAGAGGAAGGTTCCAACTAAATTCCTTCCTTCTGGGTTCCTGTATGCCATACAACCACAAGTGTGGAGTCTTCAGAAGTAGGATCTTACCATCTGCCAAAAACATATTCCCAACACATTTCTGAATAAAATTGGAGGTGCTAAATTCAAATAATGATCTTAGTAACATTTATAAAACTATATTCTAAAGACATTCTAAATTCTTAATATGCATTAACGTATTTAGTACTCTGTCACATGCTTGCATTGATTGTGTCCCAGAATCATGACAAGGGGCAGTAAGGGGATAATAATAATAATAATAATAATAATAATAATAATAATAATAATAAACCAGACACACATATAAAGAAAAGCTGGGATCAGGTGGGCTAAACTCTTAGATGGAGAAGCTGCAGCATCCTGAGAGCTTAGAATGTTTATTTTATACAGCTGAATAGGGAGAGCAGGTTATTGCATGTAAGCTGAATGGAGAGGTGAAGTTGCTATTGATTACACACAGATAAACAGGAGGCAGGGTTATTACATACATCTGAACAAGGAGGCAGTGGTATGAGAGGTCCTTCTGTCAATGTGTTGCTTTTATTGGTTAATGAATAAAAAATTACCTAGGCCTGTTGATAGGGCAGAACTTAGGTAGGCAGGGAAAACTGGACTGAATGCTGGGAGAAGGAAGGCTGAGAGGGACACCATGGAGCCCCCGCTGGAGATAGACATATTAAAACTTTGCACTAATTAATGGAGATGGGTTAAATTAAAATGTAAGAGTTAGCCAATAATGCGCACCTCCTAGGCCTGGATGGAGGGAGGAGGGCCTTGGACTTCCCACAGGGCAGGGTACCCTGCCCTCTCTGAAGACTGGAGGGAGAGGGAGGAGGGTGAGTGGGGGAATGGAAGGGGGATGGGAACAGGGGAGGAAGTGGAAATATTTGAATGAAAAAAAAGAGGTAGCCAATAAGAAGTTAGAGCTAATGGGCCAAGCAGTGTTTTAATTAATATAGTTTCTGTGCAGTTAATTTGGTTCTGGGCGGCCAAGACGAACAAGCGGCTCTCTCCATACAACAAGGCAAGGTTAGTATATATGAGGGGCTATGGTTATTATAAATCTGAACAAGGAGGCAGGGTTAACAATGTCCATAAAGAGCAGTCTTCAGACTGTAAATATGGGGGTGAGGTGGAGAAAGCTATGATGGGCACTTTATGTACCCACTGTCAACATTTGCACTCTAGGACCAATGAAAGGCTTTGCAGTCCCTCTGTGTTCCACTAGCGGAAACCTTTGCCACTCCTCTGAGGCTGAGGTAGTGGGGTCCTTGACATGCCTCTGCCCATGTCAACGACACATATTGACTTAGAACTTCACTTGTTCCCTACAGCAACCCAAATGCTGAAAGTACTATTTCTATTTTTTTTCTATTTTAGGTATAAGGAAAGTGAGTCATGCAGAGTTCAGTCTGTCTGTGCTCACACACCTGAAACTCTGAAAAGGAAGTATATGAGGCACAAAGGCAATCATTAACAACTGTGTGATAAACATAAGAGCTATAACTGGAGCAGCATCTCAGTAGGTAAAGGCACTGATAGCCCGAGGTCAGTTTCTAGGACTCCTCCAAAGCTGTCCTTCACATGCCCATGGTGGCGACTGCAGATGCATATACAAATACACACAGAAATAACCTACTGTAAACACAGAAGACAACACGACTAGAAAGATATTTAAAATCAAAGTTTTATATAAATAAAGCTATATTATCATATTTGTGGGCCTAAATAAAGTTTAAGCAAGAAGAAATATCATTTTCTTAACAAGATATATTTAATGAAGGTTTAGTCTGTCCTCAAGTCTAGAGTAGGAGCAGTGACTTCCTTTTGCCAAGACACAGTTTGTGTTGGGACACTGCTCACAAATGCTCCCTTCCTTGTCTTTGTAAGTTTCTAGCAGAGATTACCTAATAGTCGCAATATGGCAATAGCTCTACCATCTGTGTTTTCTGAACCCTTCCTCTGCCACAGTACGATTCAGACCATTTCCTCTGTCTTCTGGATAGCTATGGAGCCTCCTGGCTAGGCTCTTCATGCACAGATTTCTGTTCTGTTTCACTGCTGCTCCTGAGATTTCCAAAGTGATTTACTTATCACACATCCAGAGGATGCTTGCTTTCTATCAAAATACACCTTGCCTCTGTGCTCACCAGCTTTGTACCATGTTGCATTATTATTATTATTGTTATTGTTATTATTATTATATTATTATTATTACATTAGTACCTTGACTGTATTTCCCAATCTTTTAATCAACTATTTATTATAATTTAAACCAAGTTAACTCCTTTCCCAATTTGATAATTTTACCTTCTCTCTAACTCTCCTGCTCTTTTCTTTCTTGTGCAAAATCCATCCAGGATTCAAGGCTTAGTTCAAATTCTCACCCATGGCAAAGTTATCTCCAGTGGTCAGGACTGCAGTTCTCTTTCACTGGAGCATGTGGGGGTCACATTTCCTATAGTACGAAATTAACTAGGGATTTAGCTAGATGTTGTATCATTTTGACTACTGTTTCAAGGTTAAATTAGCTATAAACTCTTTAGAGGTAGAAACATTTTCTTGACTGTCACCCACTAGTCGCAGCTGACCACAATTCCTATCTTTTAAAACACTGGTTGAAATTAAAAATTGCATTTTGTTGCAAGCATTAATGATTCTGCCATGATGATTTAAACATGTAACAACCAATGAAGAAGAAGAAAAACAAACACAAAGAAAGGAACAATGGGCACTGTTGCTGTAGTTACTGGTGACTAAGCTGATGTTTCTGTAATTCTTCGTAGTCTTTTCCTCGGAATCTAAGAAGGATTATAGAACACCAGTCATTATGTCCAATTCCAAAGCAGAAATAAGGGAACTAGATCTTAAAAACCTTTCCCTCAATCCCTACCTAAATGATGTGTATTTTTCATTGAACTCTTTTCCTCCATAAAAGGCCTCCATTGTAAGAAGGAAGTCAAAAGATATCAAAGAATAATGGTCAACCCCAACAGGTTATAATACAAGTTTGCCAGACGTGTCCACTCTATATAAGGCTTTTTTTCTTCCCAAGGTGAATTTCAAACTGTTGATGAGTTATTGTATCATTCCATTCTTAGCCTAAACACAGCTTTCCTAACAGTAACGTCAAATACCTTGTTTGTAATCAGAATTTTGTTTTCATTGTATTCCTTGTTATTATGACTCAGTTTGCCCTAATGTAATGCTTTTTCTTTCTTAAAACCTAAACCAAGGCCACTCTATCTTCGGAAGGATGTTCTCCAGATATTGGTAAGACCTGTGGTTCCAGATGCCATGGGTACAGATAGTAAACAGCTCTTAGGATTTAGCTCTCTCAAGAATCACTTCATTTAGGAAAAAGAATATCCACACTCCGTAATGTCATAAGAGTTTGAAAGGTCTGGCCTTCTGTCCCTAGCTGGGGAGATTGCTGCAATGTTGGTGCCATTTTAATATACCTATAGGCATCATGAGTGAGTACTATGTAAAAACTGTTATTCATCAGGGGAAGAGTCTGAGAAGACTGTGTTACCTTCACATGGGGACTTTGAAAAGACTATTTCTGTCAGGTAAGGAATCTGAATGGACTGTGTTACGTATCAGGTGAAGGTTTTGAGATAAGTGTTTTATCTCTCAGTGGTAAACTCTGGCAAGAATTGTTAATTCATCTTGACCTCTTCTACACACTGGTTTACATTCTTTCTTCAAGCATTGATCCAAATCTCTTCAGAGTGACCTTCTGTACACTAACACTAATGTCCTTCTCAAGTCTGCACCCAGGAGAACCAGATTCACATTCTTTCACATTCCTGTCCATCTTATAAAGGGCCAAATCCACATTCTTTTCTACTGTGAAAAACTCTTCTGAGTCTTGGAGAGAAGTGTTTCCTTCACCAAGCCCTTTCTGTAGGTTCAGGCGCTGCCCCTCCCTTAACTCTTCATGTTTTCATTGTTCTAGTCTGCTGATAGGAAAAACATATGAAGTAATGGCAGTTATCTCCTTTAAGCACTGTAGTGGTTAACTGTCTCATTATTATCAACATCTTTCAAAGTATAGGGGGATGATTAACACAGCACATACTACAGACTTCAGTCACAGGAAAGCAGGAGGTATCCCCTTCTCAGAGCAACTACTTGCCCTTCCTACAAAATAAAGAGACACTTGATAATTAAAGCAGACAGGAAAAAAAAACTCTTGGTTATACAGTTTCAAATCTGAAACATACATCAGGCTTCTGTACATGTGAATGTTGGTCAAAGAAGAACACCTTCGTGTGCTTGGTGAATACTTTGTCCTGGTGTCTTCTTTCTGGCAGTCATTGCTCCTTTTCTGACCTCTGTCACTGGGCCCTTTCAAAGACTTTGAATGCTTAATGCTTCACCATGAATGGTTCTATGCTACTTCTCTTTTTGCACTAACCCTGACCGACACAGTCAGTGTCCCCTGAACTCACTCTAGTGATTATTACAATGTAGGAAGTTGGCCATCCCAGTTCACTTTCTTTTAAGTTGGCTACTACTCTAGCATATGCAAATATTTCTTATCACTTCAATTATGGAAACAAAAAATTTAGTGTACATTATTAAACAATTTTTGAGAAAATACTTGTAGTGATGCAACACATCAGAAAATTAAAGTTGAAATTTTCAAATTATGAAAACTCCTTCCTGTGGGTACAAAACAAAAAATAACTTACATTATAACTGCTCATAAAAAATGCTGTACAGCAATATGGGTTTCCAACAAATTTGATGACCCGTTTCTGTCTCCCCCTTCCTCCATTAAATTGAACTCTCTGAATTATTCATGAGGGCTATTTTAATGGGATAATTTTTTCTTGCAAACGCTGACACTAATACCAAAGAATATCTCTAGGTATTCATCTTGGATAAATAAGGGTCCCCATAACTAGTTTTCTTGATGTTTCACCTTATTCAAATGAACATATATGGAAGTAACTAATGCAGACCATTTTTTAGCACTTAATGTTTTCAATATGTTTGTCACCATATATGTATAGTCAAACATATGTTTACCCAGGAATTAGCCAGGATGTTGAATTAAATGAAAGTGAAGCAGAAAGTTCAGCAATTCTCAGGTGAACTCAGGCAGGGTATTAAGAGGAAATTTAAAGTCCACATCTTCCAGCTGTGATGACAGTTCAGAATGACTTTGGGGATTGCCCATCCCTCCATAGTACTTTGACCATTCTAAGAACAGATCAGTCACTTGAATGTGTATATTAGAGGTTTTTAACTCAGAGAAGTGTGGTTTGAGGGATTTGGTGAATCCCTTAAAACCAGCTTCCAAGTTTTCTGTGCGTATGTGTCTGTGTTTCTTGGAAAGAACATTCATAGCATTTAGCAAGCTCCAAAAGGTGTGCTTGCTTACCACAACACCTCACTCACTGTAGTGAGAATTCCTATTTCACACAAAAGTAAGATTTCCATAGTCAGATTGCTTTGGTTTCTGAGGTGCAGACTGAGAGTCAGGAGGAAAATTTAATTTCATATACTATTTCAATATAATATTACTTTATTAGTTTACTTTTACCAGTATCTACAAAATTTGTACACATTTCTGCAATTCTGCATATCTTCTCAAATATTGACCCACAATATTTTGTTTTCGATATAGACACAGACTGAGGAAGAATAAGAAAGTACAGAAAGTTAGGAAAGAAAAGTAGTGAAAGTGCTCAAGAAGGAAGTGGAAGCAAGGGGATGGAGGTAGATTTGGTCAAGACACATTATAAGAATGCATAAAATTTATACAATTCTCAATACAAAAAAATGAAGTCAAGTTCCGAGATAATCTGCACTTCTTTGATTAGGGATGATGGTGTTCCCCACACACATCAATCAGTAGATAGGACAGATGGCAAACTGGCTGTGGGCAGGTCAAGAAAGTCGAGCTCCCGTAGTTACAAAACCGGTTTTATTTTAATCACAATGTAAGATACGAAAACACAAACTCTGTTTGATATTTAAAGAAACAAAATTCCAAGAAGCACAGCTTTCTAATATTGCTGACAGTGTTCCAGAAAGACTTCAGGCACAGGCGTCTTCCATCGCAGGATGTGTCCTGCAGGCTTTTCTGACAGAGGGAAGCGTGTCTCTTCCAGCGCAGTCTAAGCTGGTGTTTACAGGATAACTCAGGGTGTGCATTTCCATCCTGCTGTGATGAAGTAACATTGCCTTACAATTGTCAGACAGATCCTTGGATGAGAAAGGGTGGAATGCATCCTTTCCTTGCATTGCACAGAGAAGAAGCTTTGGTAAAGGACTTATGTTGTAGAATATTATTTTAAGATATTTACATCTGTTTATGTTAAGGATTATTTGTTTAATGATGCAAAGATGTACTGCATACTTTCATGCTTCATTTGTTTAACTCTGTGAAGCTGTGTTACACTGCCTGCCTAAAACACCCAATTGGTATAATAAAGAGCTGAACAGCCATTAGTGAGGCAGGAGAGGGATAGGTGAGGCTGCCAGACAGAGAGAATAAACAGGAGGAGGAAAAAAGAGGAGGAAAAGAAGAATAAGAAGGAAAAAATAAGAAGGAAAGGAGGACACCAGACACCAGATACCCAGGTACACAACCAGTCACAGAGTAAGAAGGAAATAAAGAAATTTAGAATAGAGAAATGTAAAAGCCCAGAAGTGAAAGGTAGACAGGATAATTTAAGAAAAGCTGTCTAGAAACAAGTCAAGCTAAGGCCTGGCATTCATAAGTAAGAGTAAGTCTCCTCATATTTATTTGGGAGCTGGGTGGTGGCCCCCCAACAAGCAAAGAAAAAAACTACCATAGCCTTATTGTTTTGCAGTAACACTGGTAGGTACACTATCTTCATTTATTCCATATATTACAGAACAAGTACTGAGAACGGATCTAAAAAAATGTTCAATGGTGATATCTGTACTAAAATTTGATCCCAAATAGGCACTGATGCCAAACTGAAGCATGTTTCCAACTAGACTCTAAGAACAAAAATGATCAACATTGGATCTCAATTTTTAGAGACATAAAATGAGATTTGAGTGAAAAGTAGAAGACAACTAAAACCAATCGAGTCCCTTATTAATTTCAAACATATTTTTCAGAATGTTCAAAGACAAAACTAAAGAGATAGCACATCTTACTTCAAGAAGGAGCTCACCAAGTTCCAGATGCCTGTGAGTGTCAGAGGTAGCAACGTTGGTGCTGGGCAGAGTCCTCCCCTGAGAAGTAACAGTCTCTTCAGGATTGTTCCCTGAGAGACAGCACAGTCTGGTCTTTACATAGTATTCACTAATGACGCCTATAGGATTCTTAAAGCTAGAGTCAGCATGGCCACCAAACTCTCATGCCCTCCTATCTTCTCATCATTTTGTTCTTAAAGCATCTTTAATATCAGTAAAAAAAAAAAACAATTACTATTTGTTGTCATCAGACACTGAGAGTTAGTTCTCCATATCTTGAATTCTTCTGTAACTAAATATTAAATTTTTTACTTATCCCTTTTTACCTCCTTATCTCCCACTTCCTGTTTTTCTTTTTCTTTTCAATGTAGGCACTACTGTATGGACCTGAGAATGAATAGTTTATTTGACAAGAAAATACTTACAAAGTTATAGGAGTCAGGTAAAGGTGGACAATAGGACAAGATGTATGAGTGACTGGGTTATCATTGTGAGCACCTGCGCAGCTCTGGGAGATAAAACAGAATGTGTGTCAGGATGTTCCATTATAATGAGGAGAAAGGTGTGATATTTGTCAGCCAACTCTTATACATCCCTGTTGATGACTGCTCCCAGTAAATATACCCACCATGCTCTGTTCTGCCCCATACATAGTTGTTCGTGCTGCTGTCAAGGAAAAGCCAAGGGAGAGAGCTGTGGGTATTTAAAATGAAAAATGACCAGTAGAATAGGAGAGGCGAGGTTGGAGCCAAGCAGGTGCTGAAAGTGTACCTGTGGTTGTTAGTGTGGCCTGCATCCTACTTAGCTAAGAGAAGGAACCTGTTGTGTGTACATCAACAAATTTAGCTTAACAATGAAGATGAAAATAAATACGCAGCACTCAGGAAATATCTGAAACTTTCTGTAGAGGAAAATTAAATGTGCAGGAGACAGACAGAATAATGATCTGGCCTGAGCTAGACTGGGAGGAATCTAGATATCAAGTTCTCTGGGAAGGAAGGTCTTACAGTATTTACATATGAGACAAGATGAGAGCGGGACAAAATCAAAACTATCTGCAAGGCCAGAGCTAACAAGACTTAAAAAGATAGCTAGGTTCTGAGTCAAAGTATTAAGTAGCTGGGATTTTTAACAATTAAAAAGTGAGAAAGAATAAAGCTCATATTTAGAATTTTAGTTTTCATTAAATCCTTACTGTATTTAGTTTTAATCTATTTTTAAAAAAGTAAAATTTATGCTTATGGTCTGTTAGATAATAGAACTTTATTTTTACTTTACTGCATCATTTGATACATGTAATTAGTATTTGAAAAAAGCTTCAAACTTTAAGTTCATGTTTTTGTGATTCTTGTATCAACTCGTTGATAATTCACTCAGCTAATTGAGAATCTGGTATTTAGAGAGAATTCATAAGCAAAAGTTATTACTGCATACCTTCTAAGTCAGTAATGGGAAATTTATGATCCATTTACTTAAGTACAGTTTAGAAATATGTAGATCAGTATCGATTTAAAATAAAACAATGCATAATTAACAAGAAACTCTCAAGGCGTGCAGTAAACATTATGTATACAACTCCAACCCACTCGCGCAGCAGTTTCCTAGCTTCAGCGTAAGGAATATCCAGTAAAAGCCCACTGGAGAGAGCCGGAGCTGATTTCACCCAGACTTGAAGGATGGGAGAAGCTAGCGGAGAGCAGTTTGAACAAAGAACCACACAGGAAATGGAGCAATGAAATGTAATAGATTCTTTGTTGCCTTTTTTAAAAAGGTGGGATTCTATCTAGTAAAGGAATACACCTATCTCATGTCCTATCATTTTAAAAAAATGAATTATTCTATAATTTTTATCTTTTTTCCCTTTCAGGATATATTAGAAAATAAAACAATTTGGTGGCTCTGGGGATTCTAGAAATAATGTATTACCCTTTTCTCCTAAAGGTCAAAGGGTATGGTATAGGACACAGTCCTAACAAACAATAATCACAACACGAGAACCAGAAGATTAACATCAAGGCAGATCTAATTATGTACACATTTACTATATTAATCAGAAAATGCAGCAACAGGTAGGAGTGATTTTTGATCTGCTTCACAATGTTTCTGAACTCCCTTTTGCCTGCCATATTATGGACTGCACAAGCCAATGCATAAACCATAAAAGTCCTACATTTGGCTGACTATGTAAGAAGAGAAATCTATGGGAAAATGAATAGGCAAAAAGAACATTTTGAGTGTAAATTTAATGGTTTTGACCTGTGCTTGTCTAGCATTATGAGAAAGAGATTGACTGAAGCTGATAAAAATAAAAATTAGAAAAATAACTTGGTCAAAATGGCTAGGTAGCCAAACTGCAGTGATTTCACAGGTACCCAAGACAAGATAAAAGTTACACAAAAAGGGAAACAAAGCTATAGAGAGAAGGTAAGCAAAGACATAGAACTAAAAGTCATCTCACCACTTGATATGTGTAATTATGTCCATTGAATATCCTAGACTCAACAGTAAAAAGCCCTCCTCCACTTTGAAACAACTGCCTGCCAAAAAGTTGACCCTGACAATTCCCTAGTGTAATTTTTTTTTTCGTATAAAGTTCTGGGTCATCTTCATCTCATTTACTTTCATGGCTGTTAATATTTTCTTTGGCTTTGTTTATTCTAATCTTAATGTTCAATACATACCCCGACTATTCTCCACAATTCTAACTGTATAACTCATGTGATACTTACAATAAAATATCTTACAACTGCCTGCTGTTGTCTCTTGACAGATCCTAAAGACAATAGCACCTGCTTCTGATTCTCTCCTAATCAATACTTAATTTAGTGGTCAGAATGATCTTTTAGAAATATGAATTAGATGTTGCCAGTAGTCATCTGAAATCCCTTCAGAAGAATTCCTTATTTCAACACAGGTACAAAATCCATAGCAGAGGCTACGAATCCTGAAGAGTAGAGCTCCTCTCTGTGTCCACACACATGTCCTACTGCCTCACTGGTTACCTGGAGACCAAGCCACTCACAAGCCTAGTACCCTTTTAATTTGCTCATCTCTCTGATGTAGCACCACTCTTCGCCTCATACATCAAGATCTTAAGTAAAACGAAAAGACTCTCATAGATGATTTTTTTTACATCATTGCTCATTCCCATATAAATTATCTGTATAGTGTTTACTATCAAAGCGTTACCTGCTCACCTTTATAGAAGACATTATTTATAATGATCTATGTATATGTGTGTTCGGCTTATCTACCAAAGTACAGCATCTCTTAAAGGGAGATGGCACCGGCAACTCATGTCTACACCAGCACCATTTAGTTGACTCCTTGTATGAGAAGAGTAAAATATAAATCTTCTTTGCATGAAGGTCTTCTACATGTGAAGAATGCTCTACCTGTGAGATTTATTCCACTGAAACTGTGACATAAGGTGCAATCCATATTCTGCTTTGAATAGTTTTCTCCCATTAATCACAAAAATGGAGGAGTGGGGGTTTTGTTTTGTGTTTTTTTTTCTCTGCAGCAGCAGTGTCTGAGTATACAATCTCTACCCATTGCCCATAAGCAGGTTTTGGCAGACATGTAGGCCAGTCTGGGGGACATTTTCTTCATTAATGACTGATGTGAGATGGTCTATTTCCCTGTGGGTGGACCACCCATAGACAGGTGATCTGGGGGACATAAGAAAGAACATGAGCATGAGAAGTAAGTCAGTGTTCTTCTCTCAGGTTTCCACTTTGCTTGAGTTCTTGCTTTGGCTTCTCTAAATGGTGGGCTGAAATCAGGATATATAAGTCAAATAAACTCTTTCCTCCACAGGTTACTTTTAGTCATGGTATTTTATCAGAGCAATAGAAAAGAACTTAGAACAGCAAATTCATGTTAAGAACCAACAGACAAATCCCAAGTAAGAGCCACACGACAGACTCATGAAAAGAGCCACTTGACAAATTACCCCCCCCCCATATAGCCATCATTTTGCTTTCTGTTTCCATAAAAAAACACTCTGACCAAAGCAACCTGGGATAAAGGAATTTATTTAATCTTACAACTCCATCATAAAGGGAAGTCATAATAGAAACTCAAAGTAGAAACCTGGAGATATGAACTGGAGCTAAACCCATGGATAAATCGGGTTTACTGGTTGTTTCTTGTTACTTGTTAGTCTGATTTCTTTACTTATGACTGAGGAGGCCTTAGGTCCTAGGAGGAATTTAATACTATTGGTTAGCTAAACTGACATGGTACCAAACTACCTTCTAAATATTTGGATTTAATAATAGATAATGTCTTCTTAGACTTGATCAGAGAAATTTCTTTCTCTTTGCAGCAGACTATAGTGAATGTGGAGACTCATGACTGCTTAAGGTGTTGAGAATAAGTGAAAGTTGAGAGAAGGACAATTAAACTTTACCATTAATACTTGAGGACCAGAGTGGAAGACAGGTTGAAAAAAATTTAAGAGTAAAAATGTAGGAAGAAGGATGATAAAATATTCTTTCTCAGGATGATGATTTCAATATGAACACAAGACTGGATCCACACAAGACTGAACCTATCAACAGCTAATGACAAAACAGGGGTTACTCACAGGACTTTATTCATTTCTGCTAACATATTGGCTAGGGTAGATTCTGAGAGCACAATTCTTGTCTTTGGCGCTATACACATTAGTGAGTCTGCTAGGCTCCAATGAATAATGATGTGGGATTTCCCTTTGTATGCTGTGATTACCAATGAAAAACAAAGAAACTGCTTCAGGCCTATAACAGAGCTATAGGGAAACAGATCTAGGTGGGAAAAACTAAGCTGAATACTGGGAGGAAGGAGTCAGAGTTAAGAAGAAGCCTGGAGCCTCCATTGGAGACAGACACGATAAAACTTTGTTGGTAGGCCACAAATTCATGGTGATACACAGATAAATGGAGATGGGTTAGGTTGATATGTAAGAGCTAGCCGATAAGAAGCTAGAGCTAATGGGTCAAGCAATGATTTAAATAATATAGTTTCTGTGTGATTATTTTGGGGCTAAGCAGCCAAAAATGAACAAGCGGCCTTTATCCCACCACCTCTCCAGCATAAGTTATAATCAGTGTTTTTGATCTTGGCCTTTCTTACAAGTGTAAGATGAAAACTCAGAATTGTTTTGATTTGCGTTTCTCTGATGACTAAGGATGTTGAACATTTCTTAGGGTTCTCATTGTTGGCTAGGTTCCCTGGGATTGTGATTTGTGGGCTGATTTTCTTTGCTTTATATTTAAAATCCACTTATGTGTGACTGCATGTAATAATTGTCTTTCTGGGTCTGGTTACCTCACTCAAAATGATGTTTTCTAGCTCCATCCATTTGCCTGAAAAAAATCAAGATGTAATTATTTTTTCTGCTGTGTAGTACTCCACATTTTCCTTATCCATTCTTCAGTCAAGGGGCATTTAGAGACATGCATAGATCTAATCTATATGGGAAGTAGAAAAAGACAAGATCTCCTGTGTAAATTAGGAGCATGGGGACCTTGGGAAAGGGTTGAAGGGGAGGAAAGAGGCAGAGAGAGGAAGCAGAGAAAATGTAGAGCTCAATAAAAATCAATAAAAGATAGAGACAGAGAGAAAGACAGAGAGAGAGAGAGGGAGATGTTTTCTTGAATCAGTGGTAGCAGAAAAAAGCCATG